>NC_091121.1:53254149-53571195 GCF_040183065.1 Periplaneta americana | reverse complement strand
AGTTTCTCTTATCGCTCTTCTAACTTGACACAATGTTCTTGTTTCAGTTTGTTAAATCTTTGCACATCGTTAGACCAACAACTAAAGCGCCGACTTTCCATCGTGATAACCCGGGTTCGAAAACCGGTAGTTGCAAGTGGAATGTGTGATGAACAAAGACGGCGCTTAGTGGTAGGTATTCGAGGCGCATTGCCGGTCGGCTAGCAGGTGCTCCACTTATTCTATTAATCATCATGTTTTTTAGATCCCCCCCACGGTACATCAAGAGTAAAGTTACGGCGTCAAAAAGATCTAGGCCTACTCTTAAGGTCCATCTTTGCTAGGTGGGATTCCTGGATAAATAACGTAAGTTTAGTATGCACCAATGGAAAAATATTTTAAATCTTCTCGATTATTTAGCTTGTTCATTTGTTTCATTTTTGTGTACATGTAAATTAATACTCGTTTGTTAATCAGCACTCATATTTTATATTAGAAACATTCGCCTTCACCATTAATCTATTTTCGAAATATTTTCTATCGCACATGAAGAGTAATTTAGAGTGGAATATCCAAAAGTTCGCCTCCCTCAACAGTGATCTTTCTAGGTCTCTTGAATCAATAACAAATAGAAGTCCAATCTTCCTTGCACCATATAGACCAGCAGTTCTTAAACTCACTGAGTTCCAAGATACCTTTCAATTGTTGTGCATTTTCTAGCGGACCACTGAACACATCAATCTTATACTTTTACTTACAGTAGTATAAGGTAAGATCATTTGTTCATACATATTAGCTAATAATTTTTTACTTCACAAATTATTAAAAACTAAAATTTAATTTACAAACTTTGCAAAGATTAGCTTTGTTAATAATAAAAATTTATAATTAATTTACAATATTTTTGTGAAAATTAAGACTTATTTATTGCTGAATTCCATGATACTTTTAATGTATTTTTCATAATATAATAACAAATCAAATGTTAGCTTAAAAACTGACTTGCGTACCCCTATTAGCTTACGGACACTCTGTGGTCCGCGGATCACAATTTAGGAACTACCGATAAACTATAGCCGGGCAACAAACCTTCAAAAGTGCGCAGAAACAAAGTGCACTTACCGGTCAGACTAGGATAAAGTAGAAGTCATTTGTCTCGAGTCTTTTGAAGCTGAGAATTTGATCCTGTGGATTACAGTACCCCAGATAGTGTAATATAGCATTGTTATATTCCTAATACGTTAGCGTGTTTTACAGTAAGTAATTTTAATGTCTAAATTCACCTACTTTTGTGCCACGCCTATCGTTAGGAGTTAGTGGGTATGAAAGAATGACATCATGTATTGCGCAAGAACGGAAGCGCTGTTTTTGTCGCCAGACTCTAACACAGTTTTAAAAAACACAGGAGAGAGACAGAGAGCAAGAGGGATTAATACTCGTATAATAATTAACTAAAACAAAAAACGTCGGAAAAGTATAAATCTTTTATTCTGAACAATGAGCGGTGTACGTAATTAGGTTTTAACAGCACAGCGTTTATGTGTAGTGCAGAATCAAAAATAATGTTTCGTTTACAATTTTAAATTATAATTTCATAACGACATTTTACTCACAAGGATAAATACCTTTGACTTCTAACCACAACAAACTATGTCAATAACATACGAGTACAGTATATTCTTAATCTGACTACACGTTAGACTTCACTGCAAGATTCTATTAACTTACACAAGGACCTCATTTCTTCATCTGCTACTGCAGGCACTCACCTGAAACAATTAAGAGAAGTACACATTAATAACTGACTGTACATATATCCTCAAAAAGTGTTCGATATAACGTGCCTAGAAGAATTTTATTTTTGGTGCAGCAATATCTAATGAACAACGTCGTTCTGGCTCTGTGGAAAGCGTATGAGCTCTCCATCCAAGCGGTCCGTAGTTCAATTCCCGGTTTGGGCAATGAAACAAATTTATCTTCTATCCATGAAACTGGATATTGTCCCTTTTCATATGCTGTCCAGTGTTATCTCAGCAGTAACTATGTACCGTGCTGACCACACGACCAGAGAGAACCCCAATGTGTGCCTCTCTTGTGTTGATCAAAATACGTATATGTTCTCTCTTACGCCGCATTGAATTGTAAGTCGATACGAAAGAGAGAGGAAAAAACATGAAGAAAAAAATATCTGATGAAAGCTATTTTCTATCAGGAAAATGTAAATGTTTGAAATTTCTAATTTCATTCCGAAAGATTGCGTAACTTAATGCACAACCAATAATCAATTAAAACATTAAGGTGAAACTATCCTAATTAAACTGAAAATAACCTAACTAAATTAAACCTAATAGAAACTGAAATTAAACGAAGATAAAACTGACCAGAACAAAATTGATGTAAGACTGACTGAAAGGAACCATTCGCATATATATATGTATATATTAATATGTTATTTTACGACGCTGTATCAACATCTAGGTTATTTTAGCATCTGAATGGAATGAAGGTAATAAGGCCGGTAAGATGAGTCCGGGGTCCAGCACCGATAGTTGCCCAGCATTTATCATATTGGGATGAGGGAAAATCCCGAAAAATTTTCAACCAGGTAACTTACCCCGACCGGAATTCTAACCCGGGCCACCTGGTTTCGTGGTCAGACGCGCTAACCGTTACTCCACAGGTGTGGACCCATTCGCATATTATATCAATACCTCTGCGAAAGGGAGGGGGCGACGTACCACGATCGTTTCGTAATGCTAGAATTGAATGATAGTTCTTTTTACATTTCTGATCTTCTCTCCTAGCAATGGCTTACGTGTAGCCTATTTCTAAGATTGAAGTGCCTGGAAAGCAGAGTTACAGGCCAGTTACTTTATGGTGACAGCTCTGGCCTGGCGACGCAGTGGTTTGGGCGAGTTCACTGCTTGTTCGAAGGGGTGTTCATTTTAGTCTTCCCCTGGCTGCACTAGCGGTCACATCTCGGGAGCGTTAGTGTGGGCGTACAGTCGCGCTAAGGACGTACTACACCACCACTGTCTTGTATATTGCAATTTAGTGTGTTTGTTACGTACATTTCATTTAGTTACTTAAATAGTTGTAGTGCTTCTGTTTTGTATTGTTTAGTGTGTAGTATTTATTGTCTAGATTCACTGCTATTTTCTGTTTGTGAAAATGCTGCCTGTTAGAAGTAAACTGAAAGGTCGGGTATTGCATTCGCAGTCGCGAGAAGTCGTGAGCAACGTGTAGCGCTTTATGAAGATAGCGTCAGAAGAAAAAACGTAACAAATATTGGAAAACTTGTAGCAGAGTTTACCGCTGTGTCTGAGAGCTGTGTTAGCCAAATAATAAGGGAGACTAAAGACATTGATAATCGGCGCCAAAATCAATTGTGGACAACTTTAATGAAGCTGTCATAAGACAAATCATAGCACGAGTTCTGTATTTCACAGAACAGCGGCCCACACTTAAAAATAAATATAGTATTGAAATTGAAAGACTATCGACTTTCAGGGAGATATCTCGACTTTGAGGAAAGTTATTATGAAATTAGGATTTTATTAGAAAAAACACAAAATAATCGCTAAATTCTGGTGGAGCATCACAGCATTAGGGCCAAAAGTTTGCAGTATTTGAGGAAAATAAAAAAGTACAGGGAAGAAGGCCGCTCCATATTTTACATGGATGATGATGATGATGATGAAGATGATGATGATGATGATGATGATGTTGATGGGAAAGGTAACAGTGAAGCACTGATGAACATTACCGGTATTTCCGCATGAGTATATTTCATTGTTAATTAGTGATTAACTGTTAAATATAGTGATTCAATTGCTGCTCATTGTATTTCCACATTAGTGTTTATTAGTGACTATTTTTCCGAACTGCTGCTCATTGTATGTCCACATTAGTGTTTATTAGTGACTATTGTTCCGCACTGCTGCTCATTGTATTTCCACATTAGTGTTTATTAGTGACTATTGTTCCGGATTATGAAGTGAACACAGTCACAGGAGCTCAAAATTATGCAGACGCTGCAACGTGAGACTTCATTTCTGATATGACTGTATTTCCCTCCCTCCATTCGCTCCGTCTCTGATCGGTCTCCCTCCCACAGTCGAACCTTCTCCTCTCTCGCGTCGACGAGCTGTCACCATTAAGTAACTGAGCTGTACATTTCGCCGATGATAAGATAGAACGATTTTCATATTCTTTTAATTTTCTTATGGCTTCTTTGCTTATGATCTGTGTGATAAATAAATAATCGGCATGTTGTTGTGAAAAGTATTTTTCACTGGTTCAATATTTCTTTCACCTTATCCTGAGTACATATCTTGACAATAATTTAAATATAAATTCAGCTGGTTACAGGTACCTACTATCTACACGGTCAGAATGACAGTGCAGTCCCTGAGACAAACATTGTGCGAACGAATAATTCTATAACATTGTAAATTACTTTGTCATCACTTTCATCAGTTTTGACAGCCGCTTTTTATTTCCTTATTTGTTCTACACAGAATTGATTACTACTCAAATTCAAGTGAATTTGTTTTTATTCCCTGCAGTGTAATTCAACTGACAATATGGATATGTTAATACATTTCATTGTTTTTTGTTATTCACGAATTCTTAATAAAATATGCCAAGTGATGTTGAGAATTAGCCTACTTATGTTTGTTCATTTTTAATTGCAAGATTATCTTTAAGTATTCCGTTCTGTTTACTTTATTCGTAAAAATAATAGCGCATGTATGAATTTTCGTCTTTAGAAAGTACACTGACCTACAAATCAGTTGTTATCGATAGCCTCCTCACTGAAAGGCATCTAAGAGCCTTCGATTTTAGCAGAAGCGAATCCTTTGCCTATTATTATTGCATTAGGCTTCGTACTTCCGCAGCTGCAAACAAACATTGCGCTGTTGCAACGTATTTCAATAGAAACTGAATTTTTTCATAATCATTATAGACAGAGAAGCGGTTATTCGAACTTATCAACTTATCAACTAGTTTTATTAATATCTATTACTAGTTCAAATAAATGCAAATGTGCCCCTTTCACTCTTTATAAGGTGAAAAGTTTCTAAACTGAGCACGAAGAGGTCATAAATACGTGGAAAATGTTATGATAACGCTCTATGCGGAGATGAAAGACAAAACATAGGGTTAAATAATATATTAACCTCTACACGAGAACTTATATTTAAGGTTTAATCCTTGATGAAGTTTAAGGATGTTGCTGGATCATCTAAAAACAATAAAGCTTCAAGTTCGCGTGCAGAGTTAATGAAAATTAGGGGGAAAATATTATAGGAAAAAATATGAATAAAATACAGCTAATTTGGAAGGAGGTAATAATATCCAATAAATAGACTGAAAGAATAATACAACAATCCCATTAAAAAGAGAATAAATTGGAATACTCGAATTACATACATATAGCCTTATTGAACGTGATGTAGGTCTACAAGAATTTTTATGGCATTGTTTTTAAGAGATCAGCTGGGTATGCGGCGGATATGATCCGCGATTATCAATGTGCATTTAAATCTAATCGGGTCACAATAAATCATAATGTATTTGTAATAAGACAGATAGAAGGAAAATCATATAAATTCAATATATGCCTACATTTACTTAATCTGTTCATTGTTTATAAACAGGCGGTTGGTAGTATAAACAGATAAGACTTATGACTCGATTCTTCTCGATAATTATACCCTTCAAATTTGTAAAACTTACTGAAACCTATATGGCTGGTTCCAAAGTCCTTATATTAGTCGATGGCGAATTAGCAATTCAATTTTATGTTAGGGATGGAGTCAAACAAAGAGAAGTATTACCTGCTTTACTGTCCAACTTAACCCTCGAAACAGCCTTACGATATTTTAATATAACTGGACATACAGAAACAAGAATGGTTTAAGTGTGTGCACATCTGATGATGCTGGTATAATTGCCAGGAATAAGGAGGAGTGACAACGATTGATAACTATGCTGGACGAAAAAATCTTAAAGAGAAGACTTGAAGTTTATGAAAAAAAAAACTTATAAGTAAAAAACGAAGAAGACCTACAATGTTATGAGAAGAATGAAAACCTACAATACTCAGAATAATAAACTTAGTAATTTTATATCTGAACAAAGATAGGAATTAACTTTTTTTTTCTTGTTAGGAGGGAGGGAACATCCAACGCACTACAACCTGAGGTCTATTGTATACACCCCCCTATATGGGATGAGTTGTGTGCCCACCGATCCTCTACTCGCACCGACCTAACCACTTGACCCTCTTAACGACCGGTCCCTACAGCCAACAGAGTCCATGTACCACTCCTGCTTCGGCAACCCACCGCAAGGATCTCTTAACGATCCGAAGCGGAAGTCCTTCCCCGAGAAGGTCTGCCCCGGGTTCTGTTGCAGAAGCTATCCATCATCTCATGAATACAGTCTACGGAGACCGGTATAGAGAGCCAGCAGCTTCGGAGGGCTGCCTGTAGAGCGATCTGAAAACCAGAAGAAGTAACGGGATGATGAATGAAAGGATGATAGGGGAGGAAAGGAAGTGGCGAAGATGAGTGGGGTTCCAATCGCCTGATACAGTTACGTGATATTCATCCATAGGAGTGAGGGGAAAACCCCGAAAAAAACCTCACCCTTGCAACTCATCTCAACCGGGAGTCGAACCTGAGGATCACAACTGAATCAGTATGATACTGTACGAGTATGTAATGAAATTAAGCAATTTAAAGTAAATAGCAATAAAAAGTTTTATATGTATGGAAACTTGATAAATTAAAAAATATTTAATATCAATTTGAATCTCAAAATATAATATACAACACTTATTATGGCAATAATGACTCACGGACTTTCAGTAAACAAGATGAGTATACAGAGTGAAAACTAATTAAGCCGACAAACTTTGGGAGATTGGGAGATTGTATGGGACACTAAAACAAACGGTTTCTCTAATGTCATATTTTCCTCAGAGGCTTTATTAAACCTGCAAAAGGCGTATGCGTTCTTCAGTTCATGACAACACTACAAATTCATATTTTGTTGTACGTCTTGACCCAGTGCAGTGTTTTACTAAACCGGTCTGGTGCCTCGGATATTTGCTGCAGCAGATGAAATAAACGATAATAAGGAGGACTGAACTGAATTCAGAACGTGGGGAAATTGTGTTTGACTTAATTGATAATGATATTTTTTGTAAATTTAATATTTGTTCCGAGTTAATTAATTTGAAACGTAAGTAATCCTGTAAAAGTAAATTGTATTATGAGTTCTTTCATACGGAGCGGACTGTACAAGCAGTCGCTAAGGCAATTAGTCGCGCGTGCACACAAAGCATTTTGTAAACACAGAGCTCTACGTACGATGCAGCGTAGCCTACAACCAATTTTTTTTTTCAGCCCCTAGTTACCATACATGGCAAGAATAAGAATTTACAATTCATGTTGGGAATGTTCAGCTAAGCCTCGTGTTAATAACATATATCAACATATGATTGATTATTTATTCCGTCAATATGGCTTAAGCAATGAATTACATATGAAAGAAAAACATATGAAAGAAAACTATTGATGTATTACAGTACTTCCTATTTTATCATGATACTCACGTTTTCGCCCCTAGTGGGGCATCTTCAGGTACAAGACATAAGTATCGTCTAAAATCAATTACAAACAAGTTTTACATTTGAAAATGGCATGACTAGAATAAATGGTGACAATATTATCCATACCAACATTAAATGTCCTGTCAAAATGTTAAAAACAAATTTAATTTAAAACAATGTGAATTTACATAGTTATATAAAGTAGATCCCCTTGTATGGACATCTCAAATATATTGTTGCCAATAAGGTGATAATCACAAGAAAATCAATAAAAATATTAAAAATATGCAAAATTAAAACCTTATATTATTAAATGTGAAGTCATAAAAGTGTGTATAACTAATTTCATGGAGCGAGTGGAATTCTCGTTAAATGAAAATAGTTATACACGCTTTTATGACTTCACATTTAATAATATAAGGTTTTAATTTTGTATATTTTTAGTATTTTTATTGATTTTATTGTGATTATCACCTTATTTGCAACAATATATTTGAGATATCCATACAAGGGGATCTACTTTATATAACTATGTAAATTCACATTGTTTTAAATTAAATTTGTTTTTAACATTTTGACAGGACATTTAATGCTGGTATGGATAATATTGTCACCATTTATTCTAGTCATGCCATTTTCAAATGTAAAACTTGTTTGTAATTGATTTTAGACGATACTTATATCTTGCACCTGAAGATGCTCCACTAGGAGCGAAAACGTTAGTATCATGATAAAATAGGAAGTACTGTAATACATCAATAGTTTTCTTTCATATGTAATTCATTGCTTAAGCCATAGGCCTACTGACGGAATAAATAATCAATCATATGTTGATATATGTTATTAAGAATAGGAATTGTTGCTCTACTCTGGTGATGAATATGCCTACGGTACGTAGCTACGAAACTTAGAACGTTTTCACAACTACAGCACCATATATAATTCCGAAAGCTTCACAACTCACATACGATATATAGCAATCGTTGACATTTCAACAAGGCTTAGTGTCATTACGTCATGTGTTGATCTAGCCTAAATTTGAACTGTGAACCTCGCACTGTGCGGTGTATTTTAAGTGGCACGGAACACAATGTTCTCCGTGACTACAGGTATGGATACAAACCGAGCGTCTCGTCTCGGGTTTCCGCGGCATGAATGGCCGAGTCTGTCATTGTATTCGTGAACATGTCGGTTGCAATTACCGGAGTGGCGCGATGCTTTGCGACACCGGATCCACCCTGCTCCGGGGCGAATTGACCAGCGATACACCCGCAGCCGTGTTAACCAGACTGTCTGCAGCAGTGGCACAAGACGCATGCTTCGCTGTGACGACTTATTCAGAGGCTGGCATCGCTCAAAATATGAACCTCATTGCCTTAGATCGTATATTAGTAATGTCGGTTTAAGTTTGGTGATATGTAAGATATTAGTAATTTTCTTCAGATGGGCAATGTAATTTACAGAACGCTATGATTACACTGATATACATTTCAAAAAGTGTTTTCTGCTACAAGAGAAAAAATTACTCATTCTAGTTAACTGAAGTGCCATGAATCCGAATCTGTAATGTGACCCACTGCGCGAAAATAACCTAAAGTCGTAAAAAGAAGTTTACAGGAGAACAAAGTAACGAATTTGCGGTGTAAAAACTGCATTTGTATGTTTTGACATCTTGCGCTGTCTGTAGGCTTTTTTTACATGCTAAACTAGGACGTAGTTTTACACAATGCTTCTTAAATACCTAAATCTTTCTTATAGTTGCTAAGAAAACAAGTAAAAGCTTTCATTGCATTTTTCTTGAAAAGTACATAATGTAATATCAACATTCAATAAGTGATATATTAAAAATTATAACACCTAGAACCATGATTTTATTTAAATGCTCGATATGTCATTCTCTTTTTGAAAGCACAAAAAAAAAACAAAAACAAAAAAAAAAAAAAACAAAAAAATGAAAAATCCGACTTTAGGTTCCATTTCCTGCAACTAGTCACATTTATATTTTCTGTATCATGTCAGGTGTTTCTGTAATTTTGAAATGAAAAATGAAAAAACCTCAAAATTGACAAAGTTCATGATTAAAAAAAAATAAATTGAATACGATAATCTAACTTAGTCTGCATTTAGATACTGAAGGTTTTTGAATCCAAACCTATATTAACAGATTTTCTCTATCGCTCCAGGTTTTCCTGTAATTTTTGGAAATAAGAACGAAAAAATGCCAAAGTTTAAAAAGAATTTCAAAAACATCATATGAGGTATATTATTTTTAAAAACATATTTAAAGCCGTATTATAGCATTCGAGAGTATAAAAATATTAATTATTAACCTCAAATTATTGATAAAATAAATTGTATCATTAATTATTAATACAAATAATTATTTTACCTACATAATTAATATAATACTGGTACTGTATTATTATATTATATATAACTAATTGATATATAAATATTTTTCCACACCTGTGGAGTAACGGTCAGCGAGTCTGGCCGCGAAACCAGGTGGTCTGGGTTCGAATCGCGGTCGGGGCAAGTTACCTGGTTGAGGTTTTTTTCCGGGGTTTTCCCTCAACCCAACATGAGCAAATTCTGGGTAACTTTCGGTGCTGGACCCCGGACTCATTTTACCGGCATTATCACCTTCATATCATTCAGACGCTAAATAACCTAGATGTTGATACAGCGTCGTAAAATAACTCAATAAAATAAATATAAATAATTTTATTGCAGCACTTAAGAGGCTTTCCTTTCACTAAATAAAGACATTTGTCGCCCTGGGTGGTGCAGTCGGTATAGTCCAGGTCTTCTATGCCCAAGGTTGCGGGTTCGATCCCGCCCAGGTCGATGCCATGTAAATGTGCTTAAATGCGACACTCATGTCAATAGATTTACTGACAAAACTCCTGCGGACAAAATTCCGGCACACCGATAAGAATATCTCGATAAGGAATAAAAAACGAGCAAAACTGTATTTAAATTTGTTTAAAATATCTCAAAGAATAACCCTCTGAAATTAATAACATTACTTAGGGTTCACCCTGTAGGCCTATATTTTTATATATTTTTTTCTCACAGACAGGCTTATTTCTACTGTCTAAAGCAGCTCAACGTATGAGTTCATTCTAGGAAAGTCTACTAGGTAGTTTCCAATTATAGAAAAACCCCCTAATCCAAATTAATTGGGCCCGAAAACATTACTAGAACTCAGCAACACAACAACGCACGGTTACAAAACGTAACTGTAGATCTAACTGGGATATCAGATTGTTATGCAAATTCACAAGATAAAGTCACAGAAAATTAACTGACTTTGTAAAGTCAAAGGACAAGTGATAAATTCATATTTGTAATGTGACTGATCTCTAGATAACCAAAACACAGAGGAAATTGTTGTTTTAAATGCCTTGAACTCTCTACTGCTATAATTGTTGCCTTTTTGTATCTTAAATACAGTATTGTATTTTGATTTATTTCACAGTACGCATAATTCTCCCCGTATCAGTGGGGGATACGTTCCAAAGTCTACAGCTGATACTTAATAGAAGCTGTTTCACCGTAATTGAAGCGTCGCCTTGTCTTCTCTATTGTATTTTTTCTACTTTACTTCTATTAACTTTATAAACTCAATTAATATTTGAGGAGAAAAATTCGTTCCGGCGCCGGGGATCGAACCCGGGTCCTTTGTTCTACGTACCAAGCGCTCTGGCCACTGAGCTACGCCGAATTCAATCCACAGCACCGGATCGAACCCTCCTCCTTCAATGTTTCCCTTTGTGGCCTGACTCCAGATTAGGCATATATGTTGACGTATAGGTGTCCAATGTCAACTGCCATTATACAGAGACATCATTTTATTTTTACTTCAATTTTTATTGTACCTGAGTTTTGGAATGTACTTCACTCCCACCCCTTCTACTAGTAAACTTCCAACCGTTCACGACACAGAGCCGAGGGCGCGTAAGCAGTACTGAGTTACTGAGTATAGTACGTTTCAGAAATATGTTCGCGTTTTCCAGTGACGAAAGAGCTTTCAATATTGAATCATATTTTCGTACGGGTACTGTCGTCCGTTTGCCTACGTCGCATCCCGGTTTCCCCCACCTGCTTCTGTTCCCCCCCCCCTGTAAAGTCTAGTAGCTGGGCTATCTTAGCTCTTTTCTGAAAACATTAATTTCTGTTAGGAATTGGACGTCTATGTAATATTATTCAAGTGTTTAAAATAACTTAAATAAAAGGGCCTCCTTAAGTAATTAACTGTCACGTGATTTCCCCCCCCCCTTCTACAACCCTGCGACAAAACCACTTGAACGGACTTTAGATAGCATTTCTGAGTGATTTTATCTTTTCGGATCGGGCAGAAGTGAAGATTGAAATTACAGTACGTAAGATACTCTTTTATAGAGTAGGTACAGAATTATTTCAACACGAGTTACTCGTACGAAGGACGAAACTGGTAATTGGAATTAGGTACAATAATCTATAGTGCGATAATATGGACAAAAGAACTGAAGCCTGTATCGAAATGAACGGTCACCATTTTCTAAAATGTGTTTAAATATCCATATTATAATTATTTTTCAATTTAACTTCATTCTCTATATAGTACGCTAATGTGTTGTAACAGTACAATATACACTGCATAATTAATACTTCCGAATGGATAGCTCAATTCGTGTGTAAAACACTAAGTGTTAATACAGTACTGTATTTTGATTAAACAAAAACCTAATGAAAATTATCAAACTCAAAATTGCGATATTTCCTAGTTTACATAAATGGATGAACTACTTTTCTTCCCTGCTATACCTAGTAAAGTGATTTGTATTTTACGCCAGTATCATCGAACTCCGTCGTGGAAAGGGTAGCAAACGGTGTTTCCTGTTTCAATCGTTAATAGAAAGGTATAGCCAGGTTAATATTAAAAATGTTAGTAAAAATAAAATGATGTCCCTGTATTAGGAGCGCACTCAGCTGAGTGACTTGTTTAGCCGGGATTCCGCAGTTAAGTGCACAGAAATCTGTACAGACATATGCACTGCAGCTATGAGAATATTTTATATTTATTAATTTGTCCTACAGGATAATATCTGTAATATTGACAATTAATATTTGAGGAGAAAATAATATTCTCATACATAAATACAGTCCTTCCTGTTGTATACCAACAACAGGCTAGACCAACTTCTGTTTTAGTAAATAGAACCTTTGAAAAGGTCAAGTAAGACGCAGAATTGTAACTGCAACAACATCTGTGTCTGGTCTCGAAGGCCGACCCAACATTCTGCGGCTACTACAAACAGGAAAACGCGACTGTAAATGGACACGAGCGGCGTTCCAATTTTTCGCAGAAAGGGTTTATGGCACGTTACTTTACGACCGTTGCACCGTTATTGCTCTCAGTGGCGAGGTTCAGGTGGTCAGCTGTGAGTAGTGCATTGTGGGTATGTGCATTGTTAGGACACGCCCTCCAGCCAGGCAACTGCAACAACTGAAGATCGCCGATGACACTTAGTCCGTGTACGCAATAAAATCGACAACGGATTTCCAGTGCGGCAGAGCTCCAGGGCCTGTCGTTACTGGCAACCAGTATGCCAATTAAACGGCCTTTAGGTTTTCATTTGTGTACATACGTAGGATCGTTGAAAAATTGTGGCGAACTTTTCAATAAACGGCCATAGTAATGAATGGCAAAATACAGCGTTTCTTTCATTTCTTCTTTGTGATACATTTATTCTTAGGGTGACAAGACACACTCTTCTAAAGGTCCAAATACTTTACATTCTTTTCTATCTGACATATCTTCAATAATTATGTACATTCTTTTATTTATTTTTTTTACAACTTTTCACGTATTTTCTTAATTGGATGACTTGTAATTTTTAAATTCCGAATATCGTCGCTGCGCCTCCAAAATCGGCTGTGTGTTTTAAAAATAATTTGCAAGAGAAAGGAAAAAGCAGTATCACTTCTAATTCACTTGATTTTCAAAGTTGCTTTAGGAATAATTTGAATCATTAATGATAAAGGATTAAATTATACCGATGCAATTGTTTTTAGACTTTAATGTTCTTAAAATAAGATAAATTTGTTATACTGTATTAATAAAATTCATACATAAAAATCTAAATAATTTTGAATTACATTCTCATAGTTATGAAACAAAAGGTATGAATATTTTAAGATTGTTTGAACCAAAATGCAACACTGCTACAGTATTTAATCATAGTAGTAACTTAGGCTCAAGAATATATAACAAATTTATATTTAAATATCCTAATCTTGTCAATTCTAATAGTTCTAGTATTAAATTTAAAAAGTTATGTATGGACTTTATAAAAATTGAAAAATTGTAAATTTAAATTCATATATTCTTATTGCGCAGTAGACATAAGACAAATTGTATTATATATTTAATTTCAATTCAGGAATCTGCCGCTTAGCACGAGTTCTACTCTTTCAGGGGCGAGCTAAAGTTTTTCTGTTTATTTTATATTTTATGTTACAATTATTAGCAAAATAAATAAATGAATAAATCAAGTGAATTAAAAGTGGCAATGCTTTATTCTATCTCCTGCAAAATCTTTTTGAAAACACATAGCGAATTTTGGAGGCACAGCGACGATATATTGCACAAAATGTTGTCAAAGCTAAAAGTTATTGCCTGATAATTAAGGCTAAGATAGTTATGTAATCGTAACTTTTTTCTGTTTGATTAAACATTTATACAGATCGTAATAAATTCACTCAACAATATTTCCCCATTGAGAAAATGGAATTTTTAAAGTGCATGTTTTTGCGACTTATTGAATTTTTTTCATAATTACATCATATTTATAACATATCGTTATAATGATAGCTACATATTTTGCGACTTTCACAGAAAAATGTTTAAAAAACATTATTTATTAAATAATAGGCTAATACTTATCATTATCATTATTATTATTAGTTATTATTATTTAAACAAAACTTTTAGTACTATGTTTAAATGAAGGTGCGCAGCAGCAAGAAAAAAATGTGTAGTGTTAAGTTGTGCACATTGCGATTTTCACAGAAAAATTTGAATTATGTATATTTATTAAATTAAATTAAATTAATATGTAATAAATAAAAATAAATAATAATTAAACATAATTTTATTCTTAATGCTATGTTTCAGTTAAGAGGCAGGTAACTTATAATACAACCAGCAGCAATCACTTAGAAAGGATTATAAATAGTCTACGCTTCTCGACATTAGCGACATCTATGAGCCATGCTAGGAGAGTCGTAGAGGTCTTATTTCGTCTTTCTACTCTACAGATTCCTGGGACGGACCACAGATGGATGGTTTTATTTCTTTATTTTATTAGGTTATTTTATGACGCTTTATCAACAGCTTAGGTTATTTAGCGTCTGAATGAGATAAAGGTGATAGTGCCGGTGAAATGAGTCCGGGGTCCAACACCGAAAGTTACCCAGCATTTGCTCATATTGGGTTGAGGGAAAACCCCGGAAAAAACCTCAACCAGGTAACATGCCCCGACCGGGAATCGAACCCGGGCCACCTGGTTTCGCAGCTAGACGCGCTAACCGTTACTCCACAGGTGTGGGCTAAATGGATGGTAGTTTTGTGCATATTATTAACCTCAACAATTTATAAAACAGTTATATTACCGGTTGTTCTGTATGGTTGTGAAACTTGGACTCTCACTTTCAGAGAGGAACATAAATTAAGGGTGTTTGAGAATAAGGAGGAGAATGGAGAAAGTTACAGAACGCAGAACTGCACGCATTGTATTCCTCACCTGACATAATTAGGAATATTAAATTCAGACGTTTGAGATGGGCAGGGAATGTAGCACGTATGGGCGAATCCAGAAATGCATATAGAGTGTTAGTTGGGAGGAAAAAAGACCTTTGGAGAGGCCGAGATGTAGATAGGAGGATAATATTAAAATGGATTTGAGGGAGTTGGGATATGACGGTAGAGAATGGATTAATCTTGCTTAGGATAGGGACCAATGGCGGGCTTATGTCAAGGCGGCAATGAACCTCGTACTTAGTTTGCTAAAATAAGTTCTAAAGAAAGAGGTAAGAAAAAACTAAATCTTTAGGGGCACAAATGGATTAAATCAGAGTTAAAATAGATCAAGGATCTTCTCCCTAATGATGATGATGATGATAGTCTAGGTCAGCCGTGGCGAAAATGTAATCGTGCGCCGAGCCACTGTGTAACCTGCAACGTGCATAGCACCTATGGAGGGAGGCGGACACCCGATGGAGAAGTGAAGCAACTGTCTGACTTACTAACGGATTTTCATTTTTCTTACGTCAAGCACTTAAATATAATTTATACAGTATAAGGTTACGAACTAATGTTTAGTACGTGTAACGAAGAAAGAAATGAATAAGAAAACATAGAACACATTAGCACAACCTAAAATTAACGATCTTCAAAATGTCTCTGCGACAGAGTTTCAAAATTAGGAATTATGTCACTTACTGCCAGTCGTAGTTGATCACGAAGGTATTTATCTGTCAGTCGTTATCTAAATTTGGTTTTACTGTTTTCATTGTTGAAAATAATTTTTCACAAACGTAAGTTCCAGCGAACATGGCTTCAACGGAGCAAGCGAAAGAACGAAGCTTCGGATATTTATTTTTTGACAAAGATTTGAAAAATTCAACATTTACCAAGTCCTCACAATCATCTAGCTTTCTTCTAACACCACATTGTAAGTAAATCTGTGAGTTTAAATTGAAGATCTAACCGCATTATCCGTACATCTGCTGAAAAAGGATCGAAGTAGGGAGATAATAATAATAATAATAATAATAATAATAATAATAATAATAATAATAATAATAATAATAATAATAATATAATAATAATAATAACAATAATAATAATAATAATAATAACACCACTTAACCTTTTAATCTTTCATGAGTGACATGTACAGTAGTATAATGCCGTTTTATGTTATACAACCGTTTCCTAGTAATACTTGTGAACAAATCATACATTTAATATTCTCATCATATTGGAAGCTAAAAATGCGTCCTCCCATCCTACTTGAAGCTTCCGTTTTTGTGGAGGTAAATGGTTTCGAGAGACACATTGCGACGATACGCCACTCGCAGCTCAGAGGCAAATACAAATGAAACGGAGTTTGACTCCAGTGAGTGAGAGGGTGGGGGTTAGGGGTGGTAGGAAGCAAGAGAAAAGCACAGCTATCATTGCGAGCCACAATGTGCTCCCGAGTCGCACTTTCGCCACGGCTGGTCTAGGCCATAGATGTCCAATGGTAACTCATACGAGATAACCACTGGCGTAAGAAACCCGCAGCGCATATTCTTTAAGGTCGTTTTTCCTATTTTATATGGAAAGTTATTGACCTTAGCAGAACATGCTTGACGTGCTATATCTCCTGGTTCTATAAGCGTTTGGACACCTATGGTCTAGGCCAGGCCTGCACAAGGTTTGCGCTCTCCGAGCCGGCTCACAGCTCATGAGCGGAATGTAGGTATTAGCTGCGCTCTGTAAAGGGTGGACTGGAAGAAGTGGTGATCTCGTACAAAATATACACAAAAGCAAGTACTATTACGAGGTCCATGAAATGAATTCCCGTTCAGTGTTTGCAAAACTATCTTGGACTTATCAATTAATACAGAAATATTTATTTTACAGAAATAATAGAAATTTTATACCTACTTAAATGTAAAATATCATTTTCTTATATTTTTATTTATCAGTACATGAAAACGAGGTTTTATGCTGTTGGCAGCTGAAAGGAACAGTAGCCTACTGATCGTAATGAAACATCAGTTACAGATGTTCGATGTCTGCCATTATTAATGTTGATTATAGAACACAGTTGCTCACAAATATAAATGTCGAGCCAAACATAGCAATCATTTTCACTGCCAGCTTGTGTAGTCGTGGATGTTATTGCTAATGTTTAGTCTTGTAAAACTCAACCAGGTTAGTAGTATTATTCAAACGATCTTTAGCCCTTAGGCCACATTGAAGATCAATAAGTCCGAGCTGTAAATCGATAAATGTTATGTTTTATTTAACGACGCTCGCAACTGCCGAGGTTATATGAGCACACTTAAATGCAATCGACCTGGCCCGGGATCAAACCCGCAACCTCGGGCATAGAAGGCCAGCGCTATACCAACTGCGCCAACCAGGCCAATCTGTAACTTATATGACATTGTTTCAACTGGTGTTGAAGGAATTTATTATGACCAGGGAAAGGATTTATATGTAAATACATATTTACTTATAAAGCTAATATAATTTATATTTTGCATTATCTTTATGTTTCACAATGTGTAGGGTTGAAAAATCCTACTTTTATTTTCCATATTTTTCCATATTTTAGAGTTTAGTACATATTTTCGTTAATTTCCATATATTTTCCATATTTCATATAAAACAGTCCATATTATATTAGGTTTAACAATAAAACAAAACAAAATTCCATTAACTTTTAAAAATACATTTCAACAATAGAGATTTAAACACATGTTCAGTAATCCCTTTAACATCAGAGTTATTTGAAAATTAGCAGTCCTATCAACAATGGGAAAGTAAGTTACAAAACTGTATTAATTTAATTTAAAATTTTTAACAGACTTCAGTTGTGCAGCTCAACAGTTAAATGCCAGTCAGAGTACACATAGGTTCAGTTTTGTAAATCATACTATAAAGACGGTAAATATGCCAAAAGTACGTCATTCAGTCAATTTAAAATCAAAACTAACAAGTTACATTTCAGAATTTAAAGAAGATGGTTTATCAACTGACAATAAAATATTATTTTGTAATTTGTGTCAGTGTGCAGTATCATCTACACAAAAGTTCCTGGTGCAACAACACATTACAACTAGTAAACATCAGGCCAACAAACAACTAAATTCCAAGCAGAGACAATTGTTTTTAACACAACCAACAACATCGAATGTAAGATCTGAGTTTAACATCGACCTGTGCCGTTCTCTCATCTCTGCTGATATTCCTCTCTACAAACTAAAGAATAAGGTCTTCAGGGAATTCCTTGAAAAATATACTCAACATACAATCCCGGATGAGTCAACACTTAGGAAGACGTATGCTCCATCCATCTACGATGAGACAATACAGAAGATAAGAGATGAAATTAAAGATAGTTCAATTTGGGTTTCCATTGATGAGACTCCCGACAAAGAAGGTAGACTTGTTGGTAATGTAGTTATCGGTTTGTTAAGTGAACAATATTCTGAACGAATTCTTTTACATTGTGATGTTCTAGAAAAGTGCAATAACAAAACTATAGTTAAACTGTTCAACGAAGCTATGGGTATCCTGTGGCCAAAGGGTATTATGTACGATAATGTGTTATTCTTTATTAGCGATGCTGCCCCTTATATGGTCAAAGCTGGACAAGCATTATCTGTTGTATATCCTAAATTGACTCATTTTACTTGTGTGGCGCATGCATTTCATCGTGTGACAGAAGTGGTCAGAGACAATTTCCCTAAAGTAGATTTGTTGATTTCATCAGTGAAAAAAGTATTTCTCAAAGCTCCCAGTAGAGTTAACGTGTTGAAAGAAATGTACCCTGAAATTCCATTGCCACCAAAGCCAATTTTAACTAGATGGGGTACATGGCTAGAAGCAGTTGAATATTATGCCGAACATATAGACTCTATTAACAATGTTCTCCTTGCATTGGACTCTGAAGATGCAGTCTCAATTGATACTGCGAAAACAGTTACCTGTGACATAAGTGTGAAGAATGACTTAGCTCACATTCAGCATACATTTTCATGCATCATAAAAACGCTCAAAAGTCTCCAAAATAGGCACCTTTCACTATCTGAGAGTTTTGAAATTATAAATAGTACTGTGGAACAACTGAATCGTGGTAGAGGTAAAGTTGCAGATGCAGTAAGAGCTAAGGTGGACACTGTACTTTCAAAAAACCCTGGATATGAAGAACTACAAAAGGTTGTTGCTGTGATGAGTGGTGAATCAACAGTGAAGATTAACTTGGACTTATCCCCAGCAGACATTGTGAAATTGAATTATGTACCAGTTACTTCTTGTGACGTCGAACGCTCTTTTAGTCAGTATAAATCTATCCTCAGAGACAATAGAAGAAGATTCACTTTTCAGCACTTGAAAGAAATGTTTGTAACCTATTGTTATGGTAACAGACAATAAAAATTGTGTTTTGTTGAAACTACATTGGAAGATAAGGTACGTCCATTATATTTTTTGTTTAGTTTGATTAAAATGTACCAATATTTAACGTACATAGTCATTTTTTTATAATTTTAAGTCCATATTTAATTCCATATTTTGGTAAAAATCCATATTTAATTCCATATTTTGGTAAAAATAACTACATATATATTTACATATTTCATATATTTTTAGTCCATATAAATCCGTTCCCTGATTATGACTATTACACTCTTACTACGTCATACTACTTTTGACCAATAAAACGGTACGAAAGGACGTATTTCAACCAATCATGGCTGCTTATCGCACAATTTTATCGCGTCCCTAGCATTTGTTTAATTTTATAGCGTCCCTAGCATTTGTTTAATTTTATTGCGTCCCTAGCATTTGTTTGTTTGTTTGCTAACATTTGAAACTGCGCTGGTCTGGACGTCAAAAATATATATAAAATTACAAACCACTCCAGTCGATGCACAGCAGTTTCAAATATGACTCGCATTGGCATTCAAGAACAAGAATTAATAAAAATCACAGATCATACCTATGCATCTTCTGAAATCCGATTTACAAATAAATGAAGAGCACCATTCGGAAATCCTGAATAAGTTGAATACACCATGTAGGCCTAAATCAACGAGTTCCACTTCTATTATGCACACGTCCAATATAACATCAATTGAACCACCAACCACATTCAAATTTGAAAATTGTACATTCAATAATTATTCCTTTTAAAATTATTCATTCGGAAATTCTGAATAAGTTGAATACACCATGTAGGCCTAAATCAACGAGTTCCACTTCTATTACGCACACGTCCAATATAACATCAATTGTACCACCAACCACATTCAAATTTGAAAATTGTACATTCAATAATTATCCCTTTCAAAATTATTCATGTTTATTTTTTATGTCATCGTCGTTAATTAAAACTTTTCTAACACTTGTGTATATTAGTTAGGTTATGTTATAGCTTCTGCTCTGAGAGGATAAAAAGAACTTCTGCTACATGATATTATGGATAGTCACGTATCAGAGATTGTTTAATATTAAGATTTATTGAATAGTAATCATTACAGTGTCTGTATAAAGACACTACTGCCATCTAGCATGCATCTAGCGTAATATTTGTAATGTTGAGATGGTACAATAACACATTTGAAAACAGTTGTATTTTCGTAAGTGAATTAATATTTTATTGTATTGGAGTACTTCGTTACTTCTAATCTTTATATACTTTCTTCTAATCGTGTAATAGTCAATTAAATCCCACTCGAGTTTTGACTTTCTCTAGATAAATCAAAACGTCTAGTGAGATTACTGTTGATAATTTTAAACTTCTTTCCGATTAAGACAGGACTTTTAGTAGGTTATTTTACGACGCTTTATCAACATCTTAGGTTATTTAGCGTCTGAATGAGAAGAAGGTGATAATGCCGGTGAAATGAGTCCGGGGTCCAACACCGAAAGTTACTCAGCGTTTGCTCATACTGGGTTGAGGGAAAACCTCGGAAAAACCTCAACCAGGTAACTTGTCCCGACCGGGAATCGAACCCTGGCCACCTGGTTTCGCGGCTAGACTCGCTAACCTTTACTCCACAGGCGTGGACCTTAACACAAGATCTTGGAACCTAGAATTGAATTCATTTTGAATTTCAATTAATATTTGCACATAATCGTTTAACACTGCTTCATCACGAGCAGTTTCTATCGTTCGAAAGTAAGCTATATTACCTTCCCGAAACTGACTTACGAAAAGTGTAAGTTTACGACTGAAAGCCCGTAATTTATTCAACATATCGACACTGAGCTGGCCTTTTCCCTGAAGAGAGATATTTAAATTGTTGAAGATTAATATCTTTAGTATCTTTATGTCTGGACTCGTAATGACGCATTATGTTACGTTTCTTTCTACGTTTAAAAATGTTGTGGCAGATAAAGCACAGCAGTTATGAAAAAATAAGCATTTTCCCATGCAACATTGAAAGAATTTGTCTGATGATCACTTTTCCGTCTTTTACGTCATACGTCATACGTCATACTGTACTGTAGCAGTAGGTAAGCAACGTGAAACAGTTACTGAGAATACGCACTGCACTCCACTAGATAGCTGAGTGATCGTTTCCCTTTCCTCTAACTATAGCAAGTCTATGTCATTCCGACGTATCTTCCTCTCCGATTCGGCGAGCGGTAAACACAGCTCTCCCGCTCCGAAGGAGCGCGCGCGCGTTGAGCGCTGTTTGTGCAGGTATGGTATAGGCAATCAAATTAAGTTAAAATAAATAATTAATTAAATAAAATTATAACATTATTTTAATTAGAGTTAATCACAGTTGATATCTTCATGGTAGGGCGATAACGGATAACGGAGAAATTCAATATCACAATATTCCGAAGAAGTCCATCTCGTATCTCACATGCTCTGCTGGCCTCTCTGGTAAAAACTTTCGTATTCCATAATCGGTTTTAAAAACTGTTCTCCATTTACTCATCTCGCAGTTACGTCACTGCATAATGTTGGAGATATTCTGAAAGTTAAAAACCGATAAAACTCATTTAAATAGCAAACAGCTTCACGGCAGGCCGGAGATCCAGCTGGAGGATTGCTGCGGCCTGCCTTTGTGTGTATTAAGTTAGACTTCGATCGTGTGAGTCAAATAGGGGAATAGATGCGGCTTTTAACCAAACACGAGGAGAAGGAACAGGAGGGCAGGGAGGACAGAAATGCAGAGTTCAACGAGGTGGGAAAAATAAAAACTTAATGCGGCAACGTAGATCGCACATACCTCTGTAAATTCACGCGATGTCTGTTAATTTTCGCCGAACACATTGGATAAACGGGGAGATAGGATTATAATCAACTGTAATCTCATTAGAGGTTTTGATTTATCTAGAGAAAATCAAAATCGAGTGGGATTTAATTGACTATTACACAATTAGAAGAAAGTATTAGAAGGAAGAAAGTACCGGTACTCTAATACAATAAAATATCAATTGACTTACTAAAATTCTATTTCACTAATCTTAGCTTCACCAAAACGTTTGAACGCAGCCGCCATTTTCAGTCGATTATCTATGCGGGAAACAAATGACGATCGCAAAGCAAGTTTTATAGCTACTACCATAAAGAATTTGTAGTTTGAAAGTTGGCAAGCAAAGAAACAAATGGTAGGGAGGCGATAAAAACAGAAGAAAGTATTTAAAGATTAGAAGAAATAAGGTACTCTAATAGAATAAAACAGATATTAATTGACTTAATAAAATTCTATTTCACTAATTTTACTTTCACCAAAACATTTGAACGGAGCCGCCATTTTCAGTCGACTATCTGTGCGGGAAACAAATGACGATCGCGAAACATGTTTTATAATACCTAAAGAATTTGCAGTTTGAAATGTTGGCAAACAAAAAAAAACAAATGCTAGGGAAGTGATAAAAACAAACACTAGCGAATCGATAAAAATAAACAAATGCTAGGGAAGTGATAAAATCGTGCGATAAGTAGCCTATCCATGATTGGTTGAAACACGTCCTTTTTGTACCGTTTTATTGGTCAAAAGTAGTACGACATAGTAAATGTGTAATAGTCAAAGTATCATGTAGATTAAACATGGAATGACTGGTGAAAAAGGAGTTTAGAAAAGAGAGAATTGAAGATAAACAGAATTTGCTAAATGTGACAGACAAACAGTGTCACAATAAATAAAGTGGAAATAGAGAGGTAAAAATGAGTGACAGACGCTTTCTTATTGTACGTTTAGGTATTTCGTAACAAATCAGTGCTTCTATCACGTGAAAATAGCATTAGAGGTGTAGTTTATACTCGAATTGTCATTCCAAAGACATAAATAATTAAACTATGAAGTAAGTTTGCGCTTGTGGGCGGAGTGAATGGACGGAGTCTATCTGTGCCGGAGTGTATTGCGGACAGCATCAGCTAGAGGCCGCTAAGGGACAAGATGCTCGTGATAGCAGATGATATTAAGAGAAGGTGTGGCCAAATTTCTTAAGGTGTATAGATCCTCTCCCTGCAAGCTCGCTTCGTTCAAGCAATACCTCCCACATACCACAATCGCAGAGGTCTTTTTTCGTCTTTCTACTCTACAGATTTCTGGAAAGTAGTACGACAACTGAGGAAGAGATCAGTGAAGTGCTTTGTGTGGAGTGTGGCATTATATGGTGCAGAAACATGGACATACAACGAAGTGAAGAGAAGCGAATGGAAATATTTGAAATGTGGATATGGAGAAGAATGGGACGTGTAAAATGGATACACAAAATAAGAAATGAAGCTGTGTTGAAAGGAGTGGACGAAGAAAGAATGATGCTAAAACTGATCAGGAAGAGGAAAAGGAATTGGTTGGATCACTGGCTGAGGCGAACCTGTCTCTGAAGGACGCACTGGGAGGAATGATGAACGGGAAGAGAGTTCTGGACAGAAGAAGATTTCAGATGATAGATGACATTAAGATATATGGATCAAATGCGCAGACAAAGAGGAAGACAGAAAATAGGAGAGATTGGAGAACGTTGGTTTTCCGTGAAAGACCTACCCTTGGGCATAACACTATGAATGAATGCACAGAAAGAGAGAAATGAACTTTTGTCCTCCGGTTTTCTGCCTTACACCATATTCTTTAGATTCCCTCGTTAAGTAAAAGTAAAAAATAATTAAATCTGTCGAGCGTGGCATCTCTTCATCCTATCCACTTATTTGGCACGGCGTCGTCGGGGTAGGTTCCCACTTCTCGAAGCTGTGCTCTATCTTATTGAAAATAAAATCGCTCATTTCCATATAGTGCAGGAGTTGCATGGACAATGGATGTGCGAAGTATGTCGAGATACTCAAGGCCAATAACCGTTCCTTCAAAAAATAATTCAGATAACACCCATGAATGACAATTCACACTGCACTCTGAGTTTTACTTAATTTGCTTAATTACTTACTACTTTACTATCTACTTAGGCCTATTTATATGTTTATTTAAATTTTCATTTGCTTATTTCATTTCTTAAATTTTACAAGTCTATAGCTTGATCCGTTTGAGAAGACATAAAATAAAATTTCTATAAAGGTCATATCAGGAATGATGGAAGTTACTTTAGTTCCAATATCAACACGAGACATTTATATCATCGTTTTTACTAACATAAAAAGGCAGATTGTCACTTAGGTGGCAACGACTTTAGAAACAAAAGCAACTAGGGAAATGTGTCCTGTGATTTGCAAAATTTGAAAGTGTAACAGGAGTTCAATGTCGTTTTAACCATGAGTATCACGTTCGGACAGTTCTGAATTACAAGTTGATAATGTTATAGTAAAGCACGTCGGAAGAAAGAGGATCTGTTAATATGCCATAATACACTGGTAGCCATAGGCGTGTTCTTCAAACCGAAACTGCTGATAGCGCTGGCTGGTATGACAGCAACTCCCAAAAAGAACAATAAGAACGACTGTCCGCAGAGACAGCTATGCCATACACAATTTATAAACGTTATCTAAGAATTTACTTATACTGCATGCAACGAGATCAGGCATTACGCGATGTAGAACTCCAGGAACAGACATTTATTTTTCATATCACAGCTATAATAGGAAAACATGGACATAATGTTCCTGTAGTAAGGCGCGTCACCTTACTGAAGAAACTAAATCCGTGAACAAAACTGGACATCGAATGATAAAGCCATGGGCACCAATTTAAGTTGTGGCGTCAAAATTCTCCAGAACTGTCGCAATTCGATTTTTTTGTTTGGGATTTTATGAAGAATTATGTCTATACACGGTGATGATTTAGATGTAAATATTTTCTCAGCTTTTAGAGAAAAATTGTTCCTCAGATGTTACATTACACACGGAATAAATGTCTCATGAATTATGTTGTGTGCGCAATGGTTACATGTTGAGGTTAATACTTACTTACTTACATACTTACTTTCTTACTTAATTACTTACTTATTTCCTTACTTACTTACTGGCTTTTAAGGAACCCGGAGGTTCATTGCCGCTGTCACATAACCCCGCTATTGGTCCCTATCCTGAGCAAGATTAATCCAGTCTCTATCATCATATCCCACCTCCCTCAAATCCATTTTAATATTATCCTCCTATCTACATCTCGGCCTCTCCAAAGGTCTTTTTCCCTCCCAACTAACACTCTATATGCATTTCTGGATTCGCCCATACGTGCTACATGCTCTGCCCATCTCAAACGTCTGGATTTAATGTTCCTAATTATGTCAGGTGAGGAATACAACGCATGCAGTTCTGCGTTGTGTAACTTTCTCCATTCTCCTGTAACTTCATCCCTCTTAGCTCCAAATATTTTCCTAAGCACCTTATTCTCAAACACCCTTCATCTATGTTCCTCTCTCAAAGTGAGAGTCCAAGTTTCACAACCGTAGGGAACAACCGGTAATATAACTGTTTTATAAATTGTTGAGGTTAATAATATGCACAAAACTACCATCCATTTAGCCCACACCTGTGGAGTAACGGTTAGCGCGTCTAGCTGCAAAACCAGGTGGCCCGGGTTCGATTCCCGGTCGGGGCATGTTACCTGGTTGAGGGTTTTCCCTCAACCCAATATGAGCAAATGCTGGGTAACTTTCGGTGTTGGACCCCGGACTCATTTCACCGGCACTATCACCTTCATCTCATTCAGACACTAAATAACCTAAGCTGTTGATAAAGCGTCGTAAAATAACCTAATAAAATAAGGAAATAAAACCATCCATCTATGGTCCGTCCCAGGAATCTGTAGAGTAGAAAGACGAAATAAAACCTCTGCGCAAGTGGTATGTGGGAGGGCTAGGACTAATGACAGCTCTGGGGGGAGGCATTGGTTCAACAAAGCTACCAATCGCTTGCAGGGATGGGATCATTTCTATCGGAACTCTCTATCACGAGCATCTTACCCCTTAGCGGCCTCGAGCTGATACTGCCCGAAATACACTCCGGCACAGATAGACTCCGCCCCCATATCCACCAAGTCACTACAGAATCCTGGGATGGACCATAGAATGTGGGCCTATTTAGAGTTTGCTGCAAATAAATAACACCAGTTCTCATGTTACAGTCTTTACATCAGTCATTGTCAACTCAGGATTTATTCGCACTGTGCAAGGCTCGGAGCAACATTCATGTTGACCTGGTTGGCGAATTGGTATAGCGCTGGCCTTCTTTGCCCAAGGTTGAGGGTTCGATCCCGGGCCAGGTCGATGGCATTTAAGTATGCTTAAATGCGACAGGCACATGTCAGTAGGTTTACTGGCTGATATAACCTCTGCAGTTGCGAGCGTCGTTAAATAAAACATAACATTTAAAAACATAACATAACAGCAACGTTCAATGGTGAATGAACAGCTCACATAGCGTAGTGGCGTATAACAAGTTGGCTGCTGCAGAATGGCGGGACCTTTGACTCTTCAAAACGTAGCAGACCTTCCACTGTAACATTCAATGTAGATTGGGAAGAAAAAGTTAATTTTACAGAATTAAACAATGTGTCAAAATGCTTACTATGTCACAAAGCTCTCAACATTGTAAAAAAATTTAATCTCAAACGACACTACTCGTCTTGCCATGCAGAACAATTCGATATACACAACAGGTGAAAAAAGAAATTGCGAGAAATTTAAAAAAGATGCTGATGGATGTGATTACTGTTACAATTGACTATTTGTTTCACATTCCAGTAAATTGAAAATATTCTTACAGTGCACTTCACATTGCATAATAATAATAGGCCTAATAATAATAATAATAATAATAATAATAATAATAATAATAATAATAATAATAATAATAACACAAAACTACGCAGTGTAAAATGGACAGTAAGGATATTTAAAGTATTATATCTCATATGTTATTATTATTATTATTATTATTATTATTATTATTATTATTATTATCATCATCATCATTTTAAAGCCTACAGAATTGTTTAATTATTGAATTAAATGTTAATATGTGTTCATACTAAATGTATTTCAAGGATACAGTCTAAATTTGCACATTATATATAGTTCCATGATCGTTATTCTGTTGCAAAATTATTATAATTTTCAACATTTCAAACGTCAGAAAATACGTTATGAGTACAAATTCATTTCTGATGAAAGCATATATTTATGCAAAGAAAATGCAAGTTGACAGACAGACAGACAGACAGACAGACAGACAGACAGACAGACAGACAGATAGATAGATAGATAGATAGATAGATAGATAGATAGATAGATAGATAGATAGATAGATAGATAGATAGATAGATAGATAGATAGATAGATAGATAGATAGATAGATAGATAGATAGATAGATAGATAGATAGATAGATAGATAGATAGATAGATAGATAGATAGATAGATAGATAGATAGATAGATAGATAGATAGATAGATAGATAAAGTGTATTTATTGATGCATAATAAATTATACAAATTGATGTACACAAGATCCTTCGCACGAGCCCGTACGGCCATTCGTGCTATAACTATGCACAGTTTGAAACTTCTAAACAAAAATAATACTACTAATAATAAAATAGTAAAACAACAGTTATTATTATTCCTACCGTTATCATTAATTATCACAATTGCAACTAATCTAACTTCGTCCCAAATTTCACAAAAATAATAAAATTAAAATAAATGTAAGATATGAAAAAAAACACACAGTGAAACACACACATATATATATAAACAATTCAATTCCTTATTGAAACTGCACCAAATAATTCAACTAATAAATATAAAGGTAATACATAAAAAACATACACACGCAATAAAAGACAGATAGAAAAAAAAACACAATAAATACAAAAAGAACATTATCCCCTAATTACCTCATTCGCTCAGTGTTAATACTACTCATTACAACACTAATAAATATTTCTTTCCCTTATTTTCTCGGGCCCCCCCCCTCGGCAAGTTCCACCCTCAACTGTCGGACTTTTGCCACATTTTCACAGAATTTAGCGTTATTTAATATATCATATGTTGCCAAGTGCACCCTGCTAGATGTAATGAAGGACTCTGGCAAGAATCGTTTCCTCAGAGCTTCTGCGGCTTCACACTCCGATAAAATATGGTGTGATGTCTCGCCTCTACCGCAAAGAGGACTTATTCTCGCCCCCTCTTAAGTTACTTGTTATCAACTGAGCACTTGAGATGAGCACGCCACTGTCCCTTCGTTTGCACAGGACGCTGGAACAGTGCTTCGGGTGGGCAAGCAGTGCACCTTGGTGCAATGAGTTGGCGACGTCTGCTTTTCATTTTAATAATAATAATAATAATAATAATAAGATATAAGATATAATAATAATAATAATAACAATAATAATAATAATAATAATAATAATAATAATAATAATAATAATGGCTTTATTTAACCTGGCAGAGTTAAGCCCGTAAGGCCTTCTCTTACACTCAACCAGGATTAAAACTTGCTTACATAGTTGAAAATAAAACTGGATCAGAATTAAGTAATTACATACTGATACAATGAGGTACATAATGAGATCAAAAGAGGTAGTTACATAAAAATTTACCTCATAAAATAAAAATAAACATAGTGGAATACATATTAATGTTGTTAGAATCAAATATGAATCACATAAAAACAGAAGCCGATAATTCAATATAAAAAATGTACAGAGTAGAAATAAAAATAAACACATTAATATACATATTAGTATTAGATTACAATTAAGTAGAATTTACATAATTAAACCAGAAACCGACAATTGAATAAAATGTACACAAAAATAGATTAATAATAAAAAAATAACATAGTGAGATACATATTGTTGTTAAGTGATAAATAAACACGATTTACATGATTACACAATAAAAATAAGAAACAAAACAAAATAAAAAAAAAATACAGTGGAACATATTCCATTAAATATTTGCAACGCGTTAGGTCTGGCAACTCATCGTAAGATATTTTTCTAATTTACATTTAAAGGAAATTAAAGTTCGCCAGCCCTTGACTTCAGGCGGCAGAGAATTCCAGTGACGAGAAGTAGCAACAGTGAAAGATGAAGAATAAAGAGATGATGTGTGGAGTAGTATTTCTAGCGTGTTGTCATATTGTGACCGAGTATTTAAGTTATGATACTGAGAAAGACTATGGAATCGGACAGATAAGTAAGAGGGAGTAGAGGTGTGCAAAATTCGGTATAAGAGAGAAAGGGAATGTAACTTTCTCCTCTCATTTAACCTGAATCACAATAATTTATCGAAAGAAGGCGAAATGTGATCGTAGTAGCGGACATTACAAATAAAACGAACACATGCATTATGAACACGTTGCAGTTTCTGGGATAAATCCACCCTGAGATCACTGAATAAAGCGTCACAATAATCGAAATGAGGCATAATAAGAGTCTGTACAAGCGTCTCCTTTTTCCCAAACGAATCACTCTGTATTAATGATGCATTTCCAGAACTTCTTCACTTTGTTTATTTCTACACTTCCTTGCTCTTGAATATTTTAAGTATTTATTTGCTCATGATTTTATTTACTTAACTTCGTGTACATGCACAGATATTTCACCCACTTCCTTCAGTTCAAGTACAGCACTGCATATGCTAGCTTCTCTGTTGAAGTCGCGGCTTATTTCACCACAGACAGGCCGCACATCACTGGGAAATTGTTGTTAATTATCCGTAATCATTTGCATGCAGTAAAGCCTTTTGAGGGCCGCTGGGGTATATTAAGTAAATCGGAAAACGCCCTTGAAAACGCAGGCCGACATGCGCTTCATTATAATTCTAGTAGGAATAACCGCTATACTTGTCACCGCTGAAGCCACAGATTCAGCCAGTCGTTAAATCCGATGTCATCAATAATGATCAGAGTGCCTCACATTTCAAAACAGGAGGATCAACAACCTGCAAGACGAGTGCCCATCATCGTTATAGAGAAATTATCTTGAAAGTGAATATATTAATTTATTTAAATCATAACTGCTACTATCCACAGATTCGATGACGTAGAAGCAACTCTGAATAGGTTAGCTTACCATTCAGCGAGGAGTAGCCTAATAACACGAGGGAGAGTCAGTAAGTAGGCCTAAGTAGCAACCTACATTTTTGAATGAGAATCTTGAAGCTATTACGACTAGATGACAGTATTATCGATGTGTGGACAAGCGAAACAAACAAGCAGTCTTCTCCAGGCCACCATTCGCGACTTGATTCGAGCATTGATATCGAGCTTGTAATGACGCACTCAAACTCATGACCTATAATTAGGCTTCGTATTCCAGCTATCTAAAGTCTGAAGTTAAAGATACATAGTACGCCGAACACAGGTAATGCAACGGATAAGGATATAAACAAACAGGTCGTCGCTGCGTGTTCGTGGAGTACAGTCAACTCCCGACATTCTGAAGCTATATTAGTAAACACATGCTTGAGCCGTGATGTTCATTTTCGTCGTGATCTTTGCAGTGAATAGTAATGTGCATTCGTAAGTTACGGAACTTGAACATATGCAGATGTCACTTGAAATTATTTTATATATGCAAGAAATTCTTTTAATAGCACATGACGTTATTGGTGCATGATGTAGTGCAAGATATTCCTATAGTTTGACATTTTTTCGTGTTTCATTAATATATTACATATGCCGCTCATCACTGAATATCCTCTAATTTTCTATGCACTTTTCTAGAAATTCCCTAAAATATGGATTATTTGACTTATTAATTGGGATGTTGGCACTGAACATCATGGTAGACTATACAAATCCATGCAAAACGTCGAGATTGTATCTCCATAATTTTCATATTGTGATGGTACTGGTGTTTTTTTTTTTTTTTTTTTTTTTTTTTTTTTTACTTTCTATGCCTTTTGGTATTTCAGTGTCTTTCAGTGCACTGTTTTGTCATTTTTACGTTCATTTTACACAATTCATATGTAATGTTGTCTATATTGACAGTGAAAATATTAGTTCAAATAGCCTCAACTATGCCCTGCAATATTACACGCTTGAGCGTCTTACGTAAGGCAGGCAGTTTACCTCTTTAATCAGTCACAAATATGTAGGTATTTAAGTAATATGACTAGTAAGAGCAGTGATCGATAAGACTACTCACTATGGCCAAATACTCTATGACTGCGTCCTGGTTTGACTTTCTAGTCTAGAGGGAAAGGGCACAGGATGCGTAACTATTTTGTATACGAACATACCTGTACCTGCGTTGTGACGATACTTCGAATCGGGCAACCTCATTCCAGTTTATAGGTAGCTGAATTACGAAGCCTACCTATAATTATCTAGGCGAACCTGTGTTGATACTTGTCCACCCTTCCGAGAGCTTTCGCACAGAATTGTAGACAGCTTGACGTGACATGCAATGCTCTACATAAAGGGCAGTATTTACAAGTGAATATCTTTTGTTTCCAGGTGAAAAATCGAATGGTTGAAAATGACATACTATGGTCCATCCCAGGAATCTGTAGAGTAGAAAGACGAAATAAGACCTCTGCGCAAGTGGTATGTGGGAGGCTAGAGCCAATGACCTCTCTGGGGGGAGGCATTGGCTGAACGAAGCTACCAATCGCTTGTAGGGAGGGGATCATTTCTATCTCAACTCTCTTCACGAACATCTTACTCCTTAGCGGCCTCGAGTTGATGCAGCCCGCAATACACAACTTGAATTCTATATCCATATGGTCGAAAACGCACGGACTTAATTTAAATGCAAGTAAATCGCAGGCAATCTTAATAGAACATCAAAGATCGAAGTGTGACAAACAAAATTTGCCACCGATAATTGTAAATAATACTACTATTCCATACAGTACGACTGTGAAGAACCTTGGTATTTATATGGATTGTCACCTGGAATGGAATGAACAAGTGAATCACACTTCCAAAAAAATATTTTCCATTATTCACTCATTAAAGCGACTGAAGAACTTTCTTCCTGATAAATTAAAATTAATCCTTGTACAAACACTCGTGATGCCACACTTTGACTACTGCGATATTATATAAGTAACCTAAATGCAAATTTGAGCAACAGGCTACAACGTGTGCATAATGCGTGCGTCCGTTATATTTGTAATATTCGTAAGTATGATCATGTTTCCCCGTCTTTCCAAACTCTGTCTTGGCTAAGGCTAAGCGATCGACGAGCCCTGCATTCTCTTGTTCTCTTATTTCAAATTCTGCGCACCGCTACCCCAATATATTTGGCTTCTCGTTTTCAAAATTTATCCGCATATCATCAGCTAAGTACAAGATCTCATTATAACAATTTACTCATTATACCCTACCACAAGACATCTTTATATTCTTCATCCTATACAGTTTCAGTTGCTAGAAATTGGAACTCGCTTCCGAGTGATATAAGGGGTTGTTGGACAATAGCTTCATTTAGGTCAAAATTACATAAATTCTTACTTAACAGATGAATTGCTGATTAATATTTGTTACTTATAATGAAACTAACATCTGTCCATTCTTATTATTATTATCTTTAATTTCTCTAAATAGATTTACAAAACCTCTAATGGCAATTACATTAATATTCTCATTATAGAAATAGAAATATATATATTCTCCCTGTAACATAGTCCTAGTAAGCTTATATTAAATTAATTTTCATCATTTTACTAGCTATCTCAAATATTAAATTAATTATAATTCATTGAATTAAATTAGATCATAAATTAAGTTACTACTTTACCTTATAGATTTATCTAAATTTAAATAAATGTGTAGTGAAGATTATTGCTGGAGAACCTTTTAAGTGTAGTGAAAATATTTGTAATTTAAATTTATGTATTGTATTGATTAAGGCTGGTTGAGTGGAAGAGAAGGCATTATGGCCTTAACTCTGCCAGCGAAAATAAAACATTATTATTATTATTATTATTATTATTATTATTATTATTACACTCATGCACAGATAGACTCCGCCCCCATATGCGCCAAGTCATTCTACAGATTCCTGGGTCGGACCATAGTTCAAATGCGCCACCATCTTGAAACTACTGTTTGTTTGTTTCGCTTGTGAGCACATCGATCACCTTTACATGTGGATAATATTGTCATCTAGCGGTGATAGCTTCGGACATTACGAAGAAGTAACGAGAAACGACTAGAAGCATTTGAAATGTGGATATGGTGAAGAATGGAGTGTGTGAAGAGGACAGGCAATATAAGAAATGAAGCTGTGCTAGAAAGAGTTGGTGAAGAAAAAATAATGATGAAACTGATCAGGAAGAGAAAAAGGAATTATCTGGGCCACTGGCAGAGAATAAACTGCCTACTGAAAGATGGCACAGGAAGGAATGGTGAACAGGAGAAAAGTTCGAGGCAGAAGAAGATATCAGATGTTAGACAACATTAAGATATATGAATCGTATGCGGAGACTAAGAGGAAGGCGGAAGATTGGAGTTTGCTGGGTTTGCAGTGACAGACCTGTCCTTGGGTAGAAAACTATGTTTGTATAAGTATGCTATAGTGGTGATGATACTGGTAGTTTTGAGTTTAGTGATTACGATAATTTTGTTAATTTAGTAAAGGTGATATTTGTAATTTTGGTTATATTGGTGGTGATGAAGGTAGTAATTTGTAATGTTTAATTAACTGCATTGTGTGACAGATTACGTGTGAAGTAACACCAATACAGTTCACTGAAATACGTTTTCCATTCATGTTTATATTGCTCTGTAATATCTATAATGGAGTTATACAGAGAAAATTCTGAACTTTTCACCTGTTAACTCTTTGTATGATTAGAAGATAATCTGAAAGTGGTCTTTATAGCATAAGGATTGCTTTGACACAGAAATACCTGCCATAAACACATACCTAAGTAATTTTGTAGTCTGATAATTCGGAATATGTGGTCTGCATGAGGAGGTATTGGATACGGACACCATCGCCTGGATATCGAGTTTCACGGAATTGTTCCACTCGTGTAAAAATTTTTATATTGTCAGAAAAAGTATACAACTATTGGCTTCTTTATACGGCCTTGTAGTTTCAACCACAGACAGCCACAAAGACTGAAGAACGGGAGCCCCTAGAAGCTACATGCTAGTACCGTCCAAAGTGCAATAACTTCCCTCGACATTTTGGCTTCCCTTTTGTTCTCATTCTTCAGATGTTTTGGTCGATGAGCAACACTTCCTTCAGAGATGATTAATGGACTCGAACGCATTGAGTGGATGTGCTCCAAATAACAACACTTACTGCCATATCCGCTAAGTGATTAACTTTCAGCAAAATAACAGACATTAGCGTCATCATCAGCTGCAGAAAGCGTTGCCGCAGTGACTCACAAGTAACATCATCGTCACCATCACCACCCCCATTTTCTTACCATACTTCGGCCAAAAGTACATTTCCCTCTCTTGCTAATAAAATATCCCTTGTAATTATAAATTAAAATTATGAAATAATTTAAATAATAACACTTGAACAGTAATGTAAATATAGAACATTGTTTTCAAAGTCTGCTTACCACTTCTACGAGCGACAAAACAAGAAATGAAATGCAGAACAGAAGGTAACGTATCATTTATTTCCAATCTTTAACAATTTTGTATCACCTTTGTAATATTACATAAAACAGTTCTGTGGTTCAGAGAAATTATATTAACAAAATAAAGGAGCATTTGTAACATAAAATTTGATACCTAAGGTATAACTAGGCAGACTATGAGAAATGCCTGTTATTATTCGCTTGAGAAGCTTTTGTCATCTAGTCTGCTGTCAAAAAATCTGAAAGCTAGAATTTATAAAACATTTATATTACAGGTTGCTCTGTATTGTTGTGAAACTTGGACTCTCACTTTGAGAGAGGAATAGAGATTAAGGGTGTTTGAGAATAAGATTCTTAGGAAAATATATGGGGATAAGAGGGATTAAGTTACAGGAGAATGGAGGAAGATACACAATGCAGAACTGCACGCATTGTATTCTTCATCTGACATAATTAGGAACATTAAATCCAGACGTTTGAGATGGGCAGGCCATGTAGCACGTATGGGAGAATCCAAAAATGCATATAGAGTGTTAGTTGGGAGACCGGAGGGAAAAAGGCCTTTGGGGAGGCTGAGACGTAGATGGGAGGATAATATTAAAATGGATTTGAGCGAGGTGGGATATGATAATAGAGAGTGGATTAATCTTGCACAGGACAGGGACCGATGTCGGGCTTATGAACCTATGGGTTCCTTAAAAGTAATTTGTAAGTACAGTAAGTAAGGTATAACTACTGGGTGTTCAGTTCAAAGTGTGTCATGGCTCGCTGTATGCCGTCATGTGGCTAGCCGATGAGCCTAGAAAATTCAATCTTCCTACACTTCTGGAGAGGTGTATAACCTATGAGGCAGAGAAGGTGCCTAGCAAGTACGGCGTTCATTCCGAAGAGTACGTACCGATACGTACGGTAACGCCGGTAGTGGCAGGAATGTGAACGGTTTGGAAATACATACTGTCGGGATATGGGGAGAGGGTTAAGACGATTACTTACGTATTTGTTGACATTAACTTCGACGGTCAACATGGACACGGAGCATTTGATTTGTGTTGTGGAATGTTACCGTACGCAACCGATGATAACAAATACCCTGCGTACGACTTGCCGGCGCAAAACACAGTTCGAAAGAGGTTATGGTAGCACACAGACCGTACAGACCGCCATCTGTTGCTACGACGTTCAAGTTATACCGTACACGTTCTCAAGTTCAGATTGAAGAACGCCTCAAATAATAGGCAACTTCTCTGACATATAAGCTGAAACTCTCTTCAAATAGGTGACCCAACAACAGTGACGTCATGTCACACTTTGAAATGAACATCCAGTACTGTTTGTAATACCTGCAAGGTCATCCATTTCTCTTTATTCTATCCCAGTGCCAGGCGCAACTAATCAATACGAACTTATCAACACTTATGTCAGCTATGGATGCCGAATTATTTCACAATTTATTTCTTACAATTTATAATGCTAAGATGCATTGTGCAAACGTGAAAATTGTCGCACTCACTATCGGTCGTGCAACAAATATTCACTCATGCCATATTCATCAAAATTATCCACTTGTTGCATAAATAACTATTGCAACTCATGTTTATTAGATTTTTTAACATGTTGTGATGCATACTACCACCCCTCAAATTTATTAGTCTTTCTTTAACATCCCGTAATATGTGGACTCCCCTTGTGTATAAAAATGAACTGGTTCATATCGTTGAGTTTATCAGATATGGCGTATGCATTTCCATTGTAACCGGTATAATTTTAATTCCACAAAATTATTTCATTCTTTGTATTAATGTAGGTCGAATATAGACGTTACACGTCAAAACGTCTGTGTTCTGGATAGGATTAGAAAGTAGAATGATTCTTCTATGACACAGTGCAAATATTCCAATACCTCACGTTTTTTTACTCGGTTATTTAACGATGCTTTATCAACTCCTGTGTTATTTAGCTTCTATGGAATTGGTGATAGAGAGATGGTATTTGGCAAGATGAAGTCGATGATTCGCCATAGATTACCTGACATTCGCCTTACAGTTGGGAAAAACCTCGGGAAAAACGAACCTAGTAATGACCCCAAGCGGGAATCGAATCCACGCTCGAGCGCAACTACGGATCAGCAGGCAAGTGTGATACCTCCTGAGTTACGCCTACGCCGGTAGCTCACATGTTATTGATCACGGTAAAAGTTTCAAATCATACAGGATTACAATCCTGACAATGATCTCCCTTAGCATTTGCGTAAACCTATAGGTGTATGTGAATCCCGGGAATTATCTTTTTATGCTTTATGGTGGAATGACTTTAATGTTTCTAACAGAAAATATCAGGACGCACTTCACGAACATGTCTGTTTTTTCCTAGAATATCAGACTGAACAGCGTGGCTGCTGTTATTGACATGGTGCAACTAACCTATGTACAGTATTCTAATATCAGAAGCACAACGGATATAACGAAAAATGGATAACATAGCTTTATGTACCACGCTAAATCAAGTAAAATAACGCCCAAAAATCATCAATACTAAAGCTGCTTTTACATGGATGCAAAGTCCGGATTATGAACAGCAGGGATACTCAGAAATTATATTATATCGTGTATTGTGGAAGAAGACAATATTCCTCCCCCTTTTCTATCTGAACAATGATCAAGTCGCGAAATATGAGCGCAAAAAAAGAGATACGCAAAATTTCCGATGCAAGTTAATTAATAGTTCGTCTTGGTTCTAATAGTATTAGCCTACGTGTTCTAGAATGAAACTATTACACTTTGAACGAAAAACGCAAAATTAATTCGTACGGGAATAACCAGAGTGTTTGCAATCTTTTGAATGTTCTTTTATTTCTCGATCCTTATGACGTATTCATGTTTCAGCTATAGTTACAATTCGATCCAGAAAGTTGAAACAATCGTCTTCGAAATGACAGCAGAACGACTTGATAATTGTTACTTGAGTGTTTCTGATTATCGTTCAGACATTTAAGAATCTCGCTAATATGTTTTCGCGGGATATCAGCCGAGTTAAGATTTTGGAATGCTCCAAGCTTTCGACTGCTATCTCTGCAGCCATCTTCAGGGAAGTGATGTCCGAACAGAAAGACGAAAGGTTATATAGATGTTAGGCTGTCTCAGGTGAAACGGGATTGGTTGGCGGATCGGCCAATCCGGGGCCGGGAATTGTCATCGCTCGTAAGCTCCGCCCCTCCCGGGATTCCTGCGTGAAGTTTGGCGGGCGGCGAGCCCTGTTCCGCCGGTTGGAATCGGTTGCCGTCCTCGGTCCGTGATCTTCATGACCTTGATTGTAAGAGGGCCTGAGTTGGTCTAAGGCCGGTGTCCATGCCTGACTGAGTTGGAGTCCACTGGACAGTGGACTCCAACTCAGTCAGGCATGGACACCGGCCAGAGACCAAGTTCCACTTCGGAATAGATCGAGAATCATCATTTGAGCTCTGTTTGCACGCGTGCGTTTTACATAGAGCGATTTGAAGCCCGGTCTTTGTAATGAGGGGAAAGAGCTCTATAACTAAGCCATAAAGGTTTCGTAGGGAATATATCGTTTCAAACTGACTTAAGGGAAAGTTCGCTAATAGGAAAATTGAGAGGAATATCATTTTGAGATGATCTCGAAAGTGTAAATCTAAATTAATCATGAGTGTGATGATGGCATTACGATTAGGTGCAAGGTTTCACTGCAGATGCAAGTAAATAGAACTTCTACATATACAGGGACATAATTTTATTTTTACTAACATTTTTAATATTAACTTGCCTATACCTCTGGATCAACGCCGTTTGCTACCCCCTTCCACGACTGGAGTTCGATGATACTGGCGTAATATACAAACAAATCACTTTACTAGGTATAGGAGGGAAGAAAGGTAGTTCATCCATTTACGTAAACTAGGAAATATTGCGCTTTTCAGTTTGATCATTTTCATTAGGTTTTTGTTTAATTAAAATACAGTACAGTATTAAAAATGAGTGTTTTTACTCAAGAACTGAGCTGTCCATGTGGACGTATTCATTATGCAGTGTATATTATTCTGTCTACAGCACATTAGCGTACAATATAGAGAATGAAGTTAAATTGAAAAATAATCATAATGTGGATACTTAAACACATTTTTGAAGATGGTGGCCGTTCATTTCGATACAGGCTTCAGTTCTAATGTGCAAATTATCGCACTATTGATTATTGTACCTAATCCCAATTACCAGTTCCGTTCTTCGTACTCGTAACTCATATTGAAATAATTCTGTACCTACTCTATAAAAGAGTACCTTACGTACTGTAAATTCAGTCTTCACTTCTGCCCGATCCGAAAGATAAAATTACTTAGACATACTATCTACTGTCCGTCCAAGTGGTCATGTCGTAGTGTCGTAGAAAGGGAGGAAATCACGTGACAGTTAATTACTTAACGAGGCCCTTTTATTTAAGTTATTTTAAACAGTTGTATAATATTACGTAGACATCCAATTCCTAATAGAAATTAATGTTCTCAGAAAATAGCTGAGACAGCCCAGCTACTAGCTGGCGAATAAAACCTGGTGGGGGAAACCGGGATACGACGTAGGAAAATGGACGAGAGTACCTGTGCGAAAATGATTCAATATTGAAAGTTCTTTCGTCACTGGAAAACGCGAACATATTTTTGGAACGTACTGTTTACTATGACCGTAAGGCTACTATGACTGTATATGCGGTCTTGGATCTGTGTGGAGGAAGGATGAACTTCATTAGTAGAAGGGGTGGGAGTGTAGTTGTACATACAAAAATCCAGGTACAATAAAAATTGAAGTAAAAATAAAATGATGTGTCTGTACAAATACATCATCCTTGATATTTTACCCCATAGAGTCTTGTTTCAACTACAAGACAGTGATCCCAACTTCGAAGTGACATCTGATCATTCACTGGACAGAACATTGACATATGGTTGTAGTAGAGCCAATTACCAATTTCAAATTCTACATTTGACCTATTATTTTCAATCATTATATCTATCTATGACAGGCGTGTCCATTTAGTAAGCTGCGAGCAGTGAGCACTGGAAGACTTAATGTTTCCTCCATCAACCCCTTCCACTACCCTCCGCATGACAGAGGAACTGATGGTATCAGAGGCGCTTCGCAATGCTTGTACCGCAGTTGTGTTATTCCGTGTCGATTGTGAAGAAAATAAATTCGTAATTCGCAATGGGAGGAAAAACTGTAGTTACTGATTATGAGAGAAATACACTCAGGGACAAAAAAAAACGGACACTTCTATATTTGCTTGTATTTTGTTGCCAATTATTTCAAAATGAAACAAAACCCATTTAAACAAAATAATGTTTCATTTAGCACCTTATACGACAACATTTGAAAAAAATCTCTGATGAGAAAATTTACAAAAAATTACAAAGGGCGTATAACTATGGCATCATTTGGTCTAACTGTTTTTTTCATTTTATGGCGCCTTAAACATTAAAAACTCTTTTTAGTAACGGATATTACCCCCTCTGGCTTGAATAACTGCATCCATACGTCTTGGCATGCTCTCAATTTGGTTAGCAATGTCTTCTTGAGGAATAAGTTCCCATTCTTCGCCAAATGCTCGCCTCAACTCTTGTAACGGTTCTGGTCTCGGTCGTCTATTCTTAACACGCCGTCCCAGCATGTTCCACACGTGTTCAATTGGGTTCATGTCTGGACTCCTTGCTGGCCATGGAAGAACATGGATTCCCACTTCTTGGAGATAATCTCCGACCGCATGGGCAATATGCGGCCGTGCATTATCATGCTTTAAAACAAAATTATCGCATACAAATTGGCCAAATGGCACAACATGATCAGCCAAACATTCATTTATATACCTATCAGCTGTTAGTCTTCCATTTTCAACAAAAACCAACTCTGTACGAGCATCCGTACACACTCCTGCCCAAACCATCACTCCACCACCTCCATACGGCACATTTTCGGAAATGCAATACTGTGGAAATCGTTCTCCCCTCCTTCTCCAAACTCTTTCACGTCCATCAGGTGAGCACAGATTGAAACGGGACTCATCGATGAACAGAACACAGCTCCACTGTCCATTTCTCCAATCCCTATGATCATTTGCAAAACGCAGTCGTTCAACTCGATGCATCCTGAGAAGTCTGGGACCAGTTGCAGGTCTACTTGACATCAGTCCACTTGCTTTCAACCTCCTAACTGTTTTGGCCGAAATTGGGCGTCCATGCATGTTAACAAATTGCTGGGCTACATTAGTAGTTGGCAGGTTGCGCTCCCTAAGAACTTTCAACACCATATACCTGTCTTCATTTGGATTTGTAGCTCTTGGACGACCCGAACCTGGTCTTCTGGTATATTCTAGGGTCTCTCTATAGGCTACCGTTTTATGGCATCATGGATTGTGCTTCTAGCCATATTCATAACATTTGCAATGTAACGTACACTGCGTCCAACATAGTAAAGGGCTACAGCTCGAGCCACATCTTCAGGTCGCATCTTGTTTTAAGACAAATGTTACAACCCCACTTAAACTCAGAAAATGTAAAAATAAAGAAATAACGAATGATAACGATAATGAAGCACAAAATGGTTGAGACAAAATTGTTATAGCTGAGACTCCGAAAGCAAAATTGGAATATTTGGTTGTAATGGCTTGTTTATAAAACAAAAAACAATCAACAATGTATACACGTCTCCATAACAACAGATGGCTACCATAATATTGCATGAGAAGATAATGTTTTGCAAAATACCAGCAAATATTAAAGTGTTCAGTTTTTTTGTCCCTGAGTGTATTAAATGCCTCATTTGCTTCAAGGTTTCACGTAGCTTTTCAAAACTAGTACTAAACACCATTATACTGTGTGTTAGTCCCAATATTCTAATTTAAAGGATAAACTCTACCTGCATTATTATTATTATTATTATTATTATTATTATTATTATTACTATTATTGTTGTTATTATTATTATTATTGTTGTTGTTGTTGTTCCTTTATTGTTCCATAGAATCCATGTATCCGTCAATTTATAACCGTGAACATTTTTTTTCACAGAATAATAATGTGAAATATAAATACAGGATACGTATAATGAACAAGATCCTTTTGGTACAATTACGTGTGGCTGTATCAGATATAACACCGAATTTTGAAGTTGTTTTTTCTCGAGTCAATGAAAAAGATTAGGGAACAATAATGGTTAAACATGAATTACTTATTTCTATACACATATACACCGTACAAACTAAGTGCTTCACAATGAAATTAAATATTAAAATTATGTTTCATTTAACGACGCTCGCAACTGCAGAGGTTATATCAGCGTCGCCGGATGTGCCGAAATTTTGTCCCGCAGGAGTTCTTTTACATGCCAGTAAACCTACTGACATGAGCCTGTCGCATTTAGGCACACTTAAATGCCATCGACCTGGCCCGGGATCGAACCCGCAACCTTGGGCATAGGAGGCCAGCGCTATACCAACTCGCCGACCAGGTCGACTTTCACAGTGAATTATTGAATGAAATGATATAGCAACGACGTAATTAATAATTAGTTATTAACAATTCAATAGTATATCAAATGCTATACAAGCTCCATTATACATTGACTCATTGACTACAGTAACATGCATTGTATTCACTTTCAAACAAATATTGATTGTGCTGTAGCCCACAGTAAAAGCAGCTGTAGGGAAATATTTCATGGAATAATTTTGAGTAAGTGTATTATATTATTTATTTTGATGTTTCGATAAATAATTCGTCACTGCCACACTTTGTGATTTGTCTCAGCTACCTCTTCATCCTCTCCCCTCAAACGTAGACGGAAGTGTTGCGGGTTGTATTCATCAGTGATTCGGCGCTACCTATTGGTTTGGTCACGCCTGATCTATGATACGAAGTGAGTAGTAATGTATTCAGAGTGATCTAGAGATATTTCCTTCTTCCTATCTCGATTTAATACCGGCCTTATTTGTACAGGAACATTAATAGATGGAAACGAATACATTTCTGGTATTATACAATTCAACCAGTTTTATTTTCTTACATCCAAATGGCACTGAATGTACGTAGCTTACGTATACAATAGCCGTGTGTATAAATTATACTTCAGTATACGAGTATTTGTATTCGAGGTGACTACAATTACATAATATTCTGTACACTAATTTTATTTGAACATACAGCGAATGAGCGCATAAGAGTTGCAGACAAACGTTGCTAATATACATTTGTTGCAGTTGTATCAACACAGACGATCATGAATAAAACATTATTTTCATTCTAATTTGTGTTTCAATATCCTGAACTCGTGTTATTAAAAATTGTATATTTTTTAATACTTTTTAGTGCAATAAGTTAGGAAGCTGCAATGCTGTAAATGACTGTGGTATGTTGAGGTATAATGAAAATTAAATAATAAATAAGGAGAAGACAAACAATCACTCCACTACTGTTTTAATCAAAACAACATAAGTAAACAATTCCATCAGTAGAAACTATATACCGTAGCGAATTATCATCTTTGAAAAAAAAACTTTTTAATAAGGATGTTTTATAGTTTCATCACTACATAAAGCGGTAGCTGTAGCAGTAGTAGAATAAGAGCAAGGTAAATGCAAGGAGAGCAAGTGAAATGCAACGAGAACAAGGAAAGGCAAGGCGAGCAAGAAAATGCAAAGAGAGTAAGGAAAATGCAAGAAGAGCAAGGAAAGTGCAAGGAGAGCAAGGAAAATGCAAGGAGAGCAAGGGAAATGCAAGGAGAGCAAGGGAAATGCAAGGAGAGCAAGAAAATGCAAGGAGAGCAAGGAAAATGCAAGGAGAGCAAGGAAATCCAAGGAGAGCAAGGAAAATGCAAGAAGAGCAAGGTAAATGTAAGGAGAGCAAGAAAATGCAAGAAGAGCCAGGGAAATGTAAGGAGAGCAAGGAAAATGCAAGGAGAGCAAGGAAATCCAAGGAGAGCAAGGAAAATGCAAGAAGAGCAAGGGAAATGTAAGGAGAGCAAGGAAAATGCGAGAGCAAGGAAATGCAAGGAGAGCAAGGAAAATGCAAGAAGAGCAAGGAAATCCAAGGAGAGCAAGGAAAATGCAAGAAGAGCAAGGAAATGCAAGCAGAGCAAGGAAAATGCAAGGAGAGCAAGGAAAATGCAAGGAGAGCAAGGAAATGCAAGGAGAGCAAGGAAAATGCAAGAAGAGCAAGGGAAATGTAAGGAGAGCAAAGGAAATGCAAGGAGAGCAAGGAAAATGCAAGGAGAGCAAGGAAATCTAAGGAGAGCAAGGAAAATGCAAGAAGAGCAAGGGAAATTTAAGGAGAGCAAGGAAATCCAAGGAGAGCAAGGAAAATGCAAGAAGAGCAAGGGAAATGTAAGGAGAGCAAGGAAAATGCAAGAAGAGCAAGGGAAATGTAAGGAGAGCAAGGAAAATGCAAGGAGAGCAAGGAAATCCAAGGAGAGTAAGGAAAATGCAAGAAGAGCAAGGGAAATGTAAGGAGAGCAAGGAAAATGCAAGAAGAGCAAGGAAATGCAAGGAGAGCAAAGGAAATGCAAGGAGAGCAAGGAAAATGCAAGAAGAGCAAGGGAAATGTAAGGAGAGCAAGGAAAATGCAAGAAGAGCAAGGGAAATGTAAAAAGAGCAAAGGAAATGCAAGGAGAGCAAGGAAAATGCAAGAAGAGCAAGGGAAATGTAAGGAGAGCAAAGGAAATACAAGGAGAGCAAGGAAAATGCAAGAAGAGCAAGGGAAATGTAAGGAGAGCAAAGGAAATGCAAGGAGAGCATGGAAAATGCAAGAAGAGCTAGGGAAATGTAAGGAGAGCAAAGGAAGTGCAAGGAGAGCAAGGAAAATGCAAGAAGAGCAAGGGAAATGTAAGGAGAGCAAAGGAAATGCAAGGAAAGCAAGGGAAATGCAGGGAGAGCAAGGAAAATGCAAGGAGAGCAAGGGAAATGCAGGGAGAGCAAGGAAAATGCAAGGAGAGCAAGGGAAATGTAAGGAGAGCAAAGGAAATGCGACTAGAGCAAGAGAAATGCAACGAGAGCGAGGGAAGTACAATGAGAACACGGAGAATGCAAGAACACTGGAAATACAAGGAAAACACGGTGAATACAATAAAGGTATGGGTAATAGAAGGAGAATGGGAACTACAAGCATAAAACGAAGAATATAAGGAGAACTGGGGAATACAAGCAGTAACGGCGAGAGGAGTTCGCACATTTATGTGACGGTAAATTGAGGGATTCAGAACCATAGTGGGCGAAGCGCCATTTACTAAAACCGTAGAAAACAAGGGTTAAAATGAAGTTATTACCATAATTCAATGGAAACATATAGCAAGTAATATAAAGTATAGGCCTACACATTATAACTATATGATATGTCAATCTTCATTAAACTATGGTATTCACTTAACTTTAACTCTTGCTTTCTCCGTTTTTAATAAATGGCGCTTGGCCCACTATGGCTCTAAACCCTTCTCTCAAGTTACCATCCCATACCTAGCCAGGAGAAACACGTAATCTAGTTCTAAGTCAGATTTGAAAAGGAAAGTAGCTTCTGTGTATACCTAAATTGTGTTCAAGATTTTCAAAATTTAATGACAATATTAAGTACATCAAATGATACAGTATTGTAGAACAGTAATAATTCAAATTACAAACAGCAAGAGTTGGAAGAACGGGGACTAAAATCCGGAATACCTCGTACTACCTATTTCCTCTCGCCAGCTCTCATCGCAAGATCTGTTGGAGGTTGAACTTAACGCTGAGCAGTCATAAATATCTTTATGATTGACCGCAGGAACGCCCTGTAATTTGGAATAAGTTTCCGTATCGTGACTTCCGCTTCATAAATAAAAACATTTCCTTTCTACCAGAAAGCTGTTTTGAATCATCAACCACGTCAATCTTTCAGGTTGTGGTCAAAGGACAACAATTTCTGTATGCGTTTGAGTTTTCCTAGAAATAGATTCCGTCAGGCCGCCGCTGCCGCCTCGACAGGAGTGCATGGTGGTCGATATCCATCAACCCAAACAGCAAACACGCTTGTTTGTGATGCGCCTCTTTCAAATATTCATCTGCCATTTCGAGTTCTTAAAACCTTTAACTCCGTCGACAGTAGAAGATTGATCTACATGTTTGGAAGGTGCCGTCGTGTCGTCTTTTGCCCTGGGATAATCCACCAACGGCGTTGTTTGTGCTGATAGCTTATGCACGTATCAAACATTTATGGAGCTTCATACTCGATATGTGACATGTGATGAAAGACAACGTGGTTAACTTCTCAGATTCCACTTGCAGATCACATTAATATTCTCAGAGCTTTATATTTAACTTATCGCGCTCATCGTTAGCCGAATGACTGTAGAGAGTTCGGAGTTTTAGACAAGGCATCCCTCTATTTGAAATATAAGTAAAATAAATTATTTGCGTATTTTCTAATTATGTAAGAAAACAGAAGTAAATCTATTCCACTTATTCCGTGACTGAAAATACAAAATAAATATATTATATCTATTTATAAGCAATATAAGGCGTTGTATTTGAAGAAATACATAGTTACAGTATTTAGATACACTTTTTTAATTTATATGCATTAGAAATAAGAAAATTATTTTAGTTATGTTATAAAGTGGGGAATTGCCGCTAAAATGATGCCAGTATACCAAATTTTATTTTCTAGAGAGTCGAATTTCCAAGCTGGTAACCCGGGTACTATTCCCGGTGGGTCCGTATGGATTTTATGGTAAGCTTTTGCAAAGTATTCCCATTTCTCCTATCGATTTTTAATAATTGTTCCAATAATCATAAACTGCACTCTAGATCACCTCCAATGGTGCACTAACAAGCAAACATTCAGACGGAGGCAGAAAAAAAATATTTTTTTTTCTTCCACCATGTTAATAATGTCAAAAGAAGTGCTTATACAAATTTTGGCCACTCGACCGCAATTACGAGGGCCGTAAAAATAAGTTCGCCAGGAATCGTTAACAGAAAGAAAACACAGTTTCATTCAAAAATTTATTCAAAGAGAGACAGCAATTGTCGAGCTACTTTTCAACACATTTCCCACTGGAATTGAGACATTTGTCATATAAGGAGATCGACAGAGAGGTGCAGACGGCTGTCGAACGCTGGTTCCGATCGCAGGCGGCAGACTTCTACGACACAAGGATACAAAAATTAATCCAATAAATCTTTCCATGGAATTTTATTTTTTTTCTGTAAACGGCCCCAGGGAAAATAATTACTTTCTGGACGGCCTCGTAATTGCTGTCGAGTGGCCAAAATTTACATAAGCACTTCTTTTGACGTTTTAACATGGTGGAAGGAAAAAACTAACTTTTTTATCTGCCCCAATCAGAATGTTTGCCTGTAAGAGCAAAGTTCTGCGACAAAGAGTCTATAATAAAGCGCATTCGCCGATAAAGGTAGGTTATTTTACGACGCTTTATCAACATCTAAGGTTATTTAGCGTCTGAATGAGATGAAGGTGATAATGCCAGTGAAATGAATCCGAGGTTCAACACCGAAAGTTATCCAGCATTTGCACATATTGGGTTGAGGGAAAACCCCGGAAAAACCTCAACCAAGTAACTTGCCCCGACCGGGAATCGAACCCGGGCCACCTGGTTTCGCGGCTAGACGCGCTAACCGTTACTTCACAGGTGTGGACTATATATTTATTTTTCATTTATTTTATTAGGTTATTTTACGACACTGTATCAACATCTCAGGTTATTTAGCGTCTTAATGAGATGAAGGTGATAATGACGGTGAAATGAGTCCGGGGTCCAGCACCGAAAGTTATCCAGCATTTGCTCGTATTGGGTTGAGGGAAAACCCTGGAAAAAAACCTCAACCAGGTAACTTGCCCCGACCGGGATTCGAACTCGGGCCACCTGGTTTCGCGGCCAGACGCGCTGACCGTTACTCCACAGGTGTGGACGACTATATATATGCAGTGTGATTCACGAGGATTTAACGTCACTTCGGGAGCTTATTTCAAAAGACATTTTGAGCAAAAAAGTCATATAAACATGTGTCCTAATCTCAATATTTTCAGCGTTATTCTAATTTGAAGTTGATAATAAAATACCCATCTCCCTATTTCTGTTCTATTTCTGTAGTGCTTCAAACTTCTTTCCATACACTGTTCCTAAATTCGTCTAAAGTCAGTACGTTTTAATGAAGTATTCAAATGGATTTTAATACTCTTACCGTATTGAAACTTTCATGAAAACGGGGTTTCAGAACGATCTGAACCTCAAGTTCGATACACCTAGAAAGTGAAGTTGGGTCGTATTCAATACGGATTGAGTTGCATGAAAAATGGTATCGTATTCAAAATGATTTCCAATAGTAATTTCAATTACAGATCCAAAGAAAGATTTTGATTGAATGTAGGTAATAAGTTTTGTACAACAGTTCATATTGCTCTTGCTTGCATTAGTATATCACCACTGCAAATCTAATATTTATCCTTACTGGTTTAATAACGCCTACTTATTCATCCTTCTTTCACTACGGTAACAATATTCATTACCGCGTGCAGTAATCAACTAGTGCGCTAACAACTATCAGTTTTCTCAAAAGATCTCGCATTAGTATATAACCAATTTTAGAATTCATTCCCCTATATCAGTGGTGGGCAAAATGAACGCAACCCACAATACAGGATTTAAATGGCAACTACATACTGTGGGAGGGGTTACACTCTACAGTGCAGTGACGGATTTACAGACAGTTGTGCCACTACACTCCTACCTACTATATGTAATTAGAATAGTCATTCACGTGATATTTAAGTAATCATTTATCAAAGCAATTTCTTCGAAACTGGGATTTATATGTGTGCATGCTATTTTCAGTTGCGCTAGGACATGAGCATCGCTTAAGTGGGATTTGTGGCTGGACTTTATAAATTTCATTTTAGAAATAGCTGTTCGCACTGGTAGGTTCATGAATACATACCGTCATTTCCCATAACTATGGTTCTGGAACACAACTATGGTCCACGATACAACCATTCAAAGATCATTGTAGAAGTAACATAGACCGTTCGTAGATTTCAGCAGTGACTTGAATTCATACTACAGTACAGCAAAAATATAGATAAACGAGGTACTACGTTATGGAGTACAAAATTTGAATAGTTGTATCGTGGACAATAGTTAGGTTCCAGAACCATAGTTATGGGAAATGACGGTACTCATTATTTTTTAAGCAAACTGTCTAAGCAGTGGATATGTAGTACTGGACATCTTTTAAAAAATTTTACCCCCCAGTAGACCTTCACATTCTGCTTTCAAGAAGCCATCATTCTGCAAATCCAGTACCTCTAACTGCAATTCTGGAATAACATTTTCAATTTAAACATGAAAAGTAGTGGCAAAAATATTGAAATCTTACTCCGTCCTTTGAAAATCACTGAATCTGTGTTCTTTGAACTCGTATAACAGGTGATCTATTTTAAGAATGCACATATTTAAGTTCGCGTCCTAAATATTTGTAACTGATCCTAAACCTGAGAAATGAAAGAACCGCCTTTCTTGTAAGTGTGATATCCTCTCGATTCATATGATTCTGCGAAAGATATTATATCACTAGTGAAGCTCCAAAGTACAGCAATTCAGTATAATCCGCCACGTACACGCGCAGTATTTTCATGGAGTGGGAAAAGGGGAAGGTAGGGGGTACGTTTGATGCTTCGCTGAGGTCTGATATCACTGCGGCAATGCCGCAGGAAAGCCCGCCATTGCTCTATATCCATCATCTTTTAATTTTAGGAAAGCAATTAAATTAGCGTGTTTATTGATACCGACGTTTGTTTACATGGGCGATACACTCCACAACATGGAATAATACGTCCACAGAAACTGAAGTTTGTAATATATAGATAAATACGAACTGTGTGCTCATTTTCCGCAGACAAGGAAGCCGTTTCACCTCCTATATTAAATTTTCCATCTTGAAAGCAATGCAAATATGAAGCTACAATGTTTACCATACCTCTGTTCTGGACTTCGTGACCGCATTCGCATTCTGCACATGCGCCAACCTTCGCTTTGTTTTCTGAAAATAGCGCACTACATAGCAGAGTTCCATAGCTTATAGCGGACTAAAGGTTTCTTTTGGTGTGCGGGTTAACACAGTATAATCGCATGCTGTACAAATGTTAGCTATATATCTTTATACAGGGACATCATTTTATTTTTACTTCAATTTTTATTGTACCTGAGTTTTTTAATGTACTTCACACCCACCCCTTCTACTAATAAAGTTAAACCGTTCTCCACACAGGTCCAAGACCGCATATACAGTCATAGTAACGTTTACGGCCAAAGTAAGCAGTACGTTTCAAAAATATGTTCGCGTTTTCCAATGACGAAACAGCTTTCAATATTGCATCATTTTCGCACAGGTACTGTCAGGAGGGTTTAACTCAAATGATAGATGTTGGATGCTCATAGATGTTCCATAGTTTGCCGCATGTGGTCAGGACAGCGCTGGCTGTATTTCGATCACAGAGTTTGTAAAATTAGCAGTACAAAACTCTTTGGTTTCGAAAGTTCTTTGGTTATAAGTTTGGCCAATATGACAGTTTTAAACAGATATTATTAAGATCCATTATTTACAGAATGTGTCAGTTTTATAATATTCGGATTATTATTACTATTACTATATAGCTAATTTTCATTTTCATTCTAGGACAAAGTAGCCATATTAGTGTACTGTGTATGATCTATTAACCTCATTTGTTCAGTTGATCAATTGTTGGATGTTGGCATTCCTATTCTGTTTAAATCTTGTATAAATTATGGAATGGACGAACATGGCTGCTTAAGGAAGAAATTTGAACAGATCGAGTTAATTGAGAAGTTACTGGTGCTTTCCTGCAACAAGAAATAATTCGCAACGTTAAAGGTAAGAAAGAAATATGTTTGAGATTACATCTACACGGTTCAACTTTTCTTTCAACTTCACACATTCAAGCAATGCCTGCAAGATTGGTATTTAATAATAACGGAAGTGCACACAATGTGCAGGATAATATATTATTTTAGCTTTCGCTGCTGTAGAACTTGGTCAGTGAAACTATAATCGGTTTTTACACTCCATCACATGGTATTTTGGTATTAATATGGCGTACCTTGTAGATAGAAAATCTTAATGTATCTTAATTCAACAAGCGCTTTAAACTTGATTCTTTCAATATTCTTCCCAGACTGCGTGCGTACGAGCATGAAAAACTGAACCGTGTAGATGCAGCTTAACTGCACCGTCATGTTTTCTAATTTAAACTGAATTTTTCCATTATATCTTAAACGTTTATTAAACTGAGATCTGTAATTGTTTTCAGGGATAAACTTCAGAACGCGATTACCTTTCTTCTACCACTACCACATGATGAACTGACTTCTGTGTTGAATTACAACAGTGTATTAGGCCTAACTGCAATTACGCCAAGAGCTTTAAAGGTAAGCTAACAGAGTTAATATACACTTTGGGTATGAACGAACATCTTATTTTTGTATATAGCTAAGTTAAGTTGGTCAGACATCTTAAAATTCGTGGGACAGAATCTGATACGACTAAATATGTTGTTCCCGGTATAATTCTTTACAGTTGCGTTACCAAAGGATGGCGGGGTACCTTAGCTTGGTAACGCAATAGTAAAGAAGTGTTGTTCCCGAAAAGATATATTTTAGAAATTTGACTTTACAGTTAACAGTAGTACCTTTACTGGAATAATTTTGATAAAATAAAAAGAGTTAAATTGCCGGATATATTTATTATTTTTATAGACTCGTGGATAGAATTCTTCCAGGAATATTTCACAAACGTTGATTATACTGCAATCCTTCAATTGTTCTATGAAATGTAGTGTTATTAATGCATTATATGATACTAGGCTACTGCTGGTTTGTTTCAGTTAATAGAAAGACAAATGGCGGAGTTTTACACTGTGAATGTGCTGCAGTGTACTGTCAGAAATCGGATAGTAATGAGAAGACCTGGTTATTCCTGTTTCCTGTGCCAAGTAATGCAGCACAACTTAAAAGGTAAGCAATGGCATTGAGATAAGCTCAATGCAAAGATATCCTTATATATCATCAGTAAATAGTCAGGGTTGGTAAACTGTAGTGATTTTTAAATTTAAGTGAGAATTATTTGTCAAATTCATATTTGTTTATTAAAATGAGTTTTTGCCTTCTTTTGTAATTCATTTAAACTTAATTTGTGCACTAGTTCCTACATAATTGTGTATTTTGTTAATGTGTTATTTTAAGTAATTAACAACATCGCTTCAAAAATAATTTACTATGTTTACACATAGGCCTAATTATTAATACATGAAGAGTTACAGCACCAATAACCTGCACTTAATGATAATAATAATTAGCTTAGACTTAGGCAAGATATTATGCTCAGTTTGTTATTCATTAGAAAAGAATTCAACTATTTAGGGAGATTAATATTTACAAATAAATTTATCAGAAGAGCTTAGCATTGTGTGTTTTCAGAATAAATACGTAGTCCATTTGGCATTGTGCAACTTTTACTTTGAATATTGTTATGAGCTACAACTATTCATTTCAATCCTCAGCATCATACTGTGCTTTAATTAGGTGGTGATTCCGAAAGTAGGCTCTACTTGACTATCTGTACCATGCGTTCTGTTGCTCCTTAATTAGGAGTTGGGAAAAGACATATGAGAAGCATACTTTCAAAACCTGTACATTTCTTCAGAAAATGCTAGAATTATATGTCTGTAATAAACAAAGATTTTTCTGTGGTGAAATTTTATATGAATTCATAGGAAGAAAAATATATTTCACCATAGAAAATATTTTGTTCATTGCAGAGATGCAAGTTTGCTACTCATATATATTGCTAATAGTTTTAAGAAGCAGCAGAACAGTCATATGTAAAAACGTTTATATATATTTTTTCAGGAAGTTAATTTCTCATCTTAATCATGTTAGGTGCATATAATTTTAATCTGTGATTTAAGTAGTAACAATTATTTGATGTAAATAAAATGAAAATTATTTTATTTACATCATGATTAAATCATTAATTTAAATTAATACCAACCCTGGTTTGTGTATTTTTTTTAAGATAATAATAGAATTTTGATTGTAACAGGTACCACATGTGGGCAGCTGTGGCAGAAAATCCTCATCCTTACAGAAGGGCCTATATATGTGCAAGCCATTTTCGCAGTAATCAGTATAACGGTGACTTCAGATATAACTTACTAAGCGGGGCCATTCCATCAAGGGATGCTTGGTATCCCACTCAAGAACTACGACCCACTTCATCACCAGCCTACTTACATTAACCTTTTTCACCACCTAACATAATTGCTTCATTCATTGCACTTCACTGTGGCATCAATTTGAACCTGTATTCTCTTTCATTGAGTGATTCATTCATTGTCTTTACCTTTTAACAAAATTGTGTTTAATTTTGTTGACAAGTGTATGGTAATGGACTTCATTCATTATTATTATTATTATTATTATTATTATTATTATTATTATTATTATTATTATTATTATTAAAGGCAAAAGGTAAAGGTATCCCCGTAACATGCCAAGAAGGCATTTGGGGGGCATGGAGGTAGAGCCCCATGCTTTCCATGACCTCGGTACTAGAATGAATTATTATTATTATTATTATTATTATTATTATTATTATTATTATTATTATTATTATTACCATTGTTATCTCATTTCGTTTAATGTGTTGATTTCTTCAGTTAATTGAAGGAAAATAAGGGGAATTCATTCATTCATCTGAAAAAAAAAGTAGAGTACTTGACTTCTACATTATGAGCAATATAATTTTTGTAATATATAGGGCAATGATAAATCTAACGATTTTTAAGACCCTAAGTTAACATTACATAGTAATATAAATACAAATAATAATTACTAGTACAATGAGCATTTCAGTTGTGTCATCTATAGGGCATGCGAGGGAGTCCAGTGGCAGCGATACGAATCTGCAGCTTCTGCAACTGGTGAGATTTGGGTGCATTATTTAGAATTTTTAGAGAGTAAATATGTTGTTGTTTTCTAATGTCAGGCGTTTCACAATAAAGTCATTTGACCTCTTGCATTCCAATATTTTTCAAAGATATTATCATGACCAGAGTAAATATGTTGATGTTTTCTAATGCCAGGCATTTGACAATAAAGTCATTTGACCTCTTGCACTCCAGTATTTTTCAAAATTATTGTCATGGTCAGCCACTGAAGCACAGATTTTGAGGTGTTCCGAATCCAGTTCTTGGTTTGAGTAGCACAATGGACAGTTAGGAGACTAATATATTCCAATTCTGTGCAGCAAAATAGTCCCCCAATCGGATTTCTGGGTGGGACTACTTTAATGGTACAGAAGCAACTAATTTTTTTATAATGGAATGCTTGTCGTATAACATGAGCTAAGAAGAGAGTAAATATGGTACAATATTTTGTCTCTTCTCACTTTATAGATCTCTTGGATATGAAACAACAAGTTTTGACGGAGAAATCATTGTAATAAGTGAAAGTCTCAGGAATCTTCTATGCCACATCAATAAATTTAAGAATGCAGTTATATTGTCAGATTCCAAAGCAGCTATTCTATCAATAGTCTCTAAATACATACTTTCATCTCAAACAGCAGAAATAACTAAAATGCTCTCTCAATTAATATCACTCAATAAAATAATTGTATTCCAGTGGATACCATCCCAGTGTGGAATCCTGGGAAACGAGAATGCTGATGCTTTAGCAAAGAAGGGCAGCACTGCTACTTACAGACCTGTTACTAAATCTACGTATTACTCTGTGAAAAGATTTATTAAATCTACATACTTAGACTTCAACAAACAAAATTTGATAACACAAATCTCAAGGGAAAAAATGGAACTCTCTGCATCATAATCCACAGTTAATTCCCGATTTACCACGAAAATCGTCTGTAGCTGCATTTAGATTGGCAACAGGCCATGACTGTCTGGCCAAACAAACACCTGCATAGAATTGGAATATATCAGTCCCCTAACTACCCACTGTGCAACTCAAACCAAGAAATGGATTCCGAACACCTCAAAATCTGTGCTTCAGTGGCTGGCCATGACAATATCTTCGAAAAATATTGGATTGCAAGAGGTCAAATGACTTTGTCAAACCCCTGGCATTAGAATACAACAACAACAACATATTTTGAGCAATGGGGCCACAACCAAATCAATCACTCAATATCAAAGCTCAAAATTAGGAAATGTTGCGAAGTATAGACTTATCTCTAATAAATTGTATTGCACTTTTTCTAATATGTTCAGTGTTTTGAATCAACTATACATCAGAGAATGAAAAATAATTTTTTTACTTGTATTTCATAATGGTGTTTTTATTAGAAGTCTAAGTTAATTTTATGTCTGTTGTAGACAAATAGTTTTCTTTGTATTCTTTATCAGTGATGATTATTGATTACTTAGATTTTAAATATCCATATATTAAACTAATGGCAGTTACTTTTAAAAATAGATGTTCAGCTCTGACGGTGTAAAACAAATAAAGTGGTGTTTTATAAATGTTTATGAACGTGATTTGTACTATGTCACAGCAAAACATCTTATGACTATTTTCAAGCTTATGTTTGACATAAAAAAATTAAGAGCGAATTATAATTATATAACTGACCAATAATAACTTCGAAGTCAATATTCCAAAGTCAATCTTTGTTTTTATCTTCCAATACATGATACATAACATTATTTAAAAATAGTGCTTAAGGTGTTTTGGAGAGAAGTATCCTATCCTATTCACATCCTGTATCTCAATTACATATTTGATCTAGAAGATGCAAAAACTTTTATTAGTCAAATTTGATAAATTAATTTAATAAAAGGGTTAAATGACGGTGTTAAAAGAGGGAGTGTGTTAATGGTTTTCAGTTTCATGTTCAACCATTATATTTATATTCACATGTTAAAACAAAAATGTGATATAAATATTGTGGTTAAACATGTTATTTAAACTGATAAACCATTACACACTCCTTTGGCGATATGAAAAATACCAGTATGTGTTGGTATAATAGGTATCTGCAGTACCGATCGTGCTCTAATGTTGGCATAACGGATACCTGTAATACCGATCGGGCCGTGTAACAAGGGATGTAGTTCCGCATTCTGCCGCTATGTGTAACGAGATGTAGTTCCGATGTTTTGCCGCCAAGTGTCTCGACGTCGCGTCAATAGCGTGTCGAAGGTAATGCATTGAGTTGGGGGTCTTTCTATTTATTTGTCTATGGGTACTGTCGTCCATTTGATTACGTAGCATTCCGGTTTTCCCCACCAGCTTCTATTCGCCTCTCTGTAAAGGCTAGTGGCTGGGTTGTCTTATGTCTTTTCTGAGAACATTAATTTCTGTTAGGAATTGGACATCTACGTAATATTATACTCATATAACTGTTTAAAATAACTTAAATAAAAGGGCCTCGTTAAGTAATTAACTGTCACGTAATTTCCCTCCTTTCTACGACCCTGCGACATAACCACTTGGACGGACAGTAGATAGCATGTCTGAGTAATTTTATCTTTTCGGATCGAGCAGAAGTGAAGATTGAATTTACAGTATGTGAGGTACTCTTTTACAGAATTATTTTAACATGAGTTACTAGTACGAAGGACGAAACTGGTAATTGGAATTACTCACACTAGAACTGAAGCCTGTATCGAAATGAACGGCCACCATTTTTAAAAATGTGTTTAAATATCCATATTATGATTATTTTTCAATTTAACTTCATTCTCTATATTGTACGCTAATGTGCTGTAGATAATATAATATACACTGCATAATGAATACGTCCACATGGACAGCTCAGTTCGTGAGTAAAAACACTCATTGTTAATACTGTACTGTATTTTGATTAAACAAAAACCTAATGAAAATTATCAAACTCAAAAGCGTGATATTTCCTAGTTTACGTAAATGGATGAACTACTTTTCTTCCCTCCTATACCTAGTAAAGTGATTTGTTTGTATTTTACGCCATCGAACTCCAGTTGTGGAAGAGGATTGAAACCGTTGATCCATAGGTATAGCCAGGTTAATATTAGAAATGTTAGTAAAAATAAAATGACGTCCCTGTAAAATAGCTGCACAGTATACCGTTCGGTGTGCGCTGGCCTTTATGATAATACGAACATTAACAGAATAACAAAAACCAGGTCGTACTAATAAGTATATAGCGATGTAGACACTATACCGTCAGTCCACCTGTTCTTCAAAAGTCTTTAATGTCTGGTGTTGCACACATCTGACCAGCCACTTGAGAGAAACACACGTCCATCACTTGCACACGCAAACATTTTAACTGCAGCAAATGAACCGCGTTGCTTAAATTGCACGCTTCCACCCTCGTCACACGTAGTATGCAATTAACTAATTAAATAGAACCTTACTCAAAATTTAATCAAATGAATTGCTCGTAGACACCGTCTGCCAAATCATTTTGTTTAGCAGGGTAATTATAACCTAAAGACTACGTGGATAACGTTGCAGAATAAGTAAATACATGATAAATAAGTAAATAGGGAGAAGAGAGTACAAATGCAGAAAGGAAAAGGGACGACAGGGAAAGGAAAGAGACAAGATAAGGAGAAAGTGATTGTCAGAAAGAAATGAGAGCTAGAAAGATAGATATTAATGAGAAGAAGATTAAAAGACACAAGGAAATTAGGGACCTCAGAGAAAAGACACGAGGCGAATTCAAAGACTGGAGGCGAGTGCAAAGACTGGAGACGAGTGCAAAGACTGGAGGCGAGAACAAAGACTGGAGGCGAATGCAAAGACTGGAGACGAGTGCAAAGACTGGAGACGAGTGCAAAGACTGGAGGCGAGTGCAAAGACTGAAGGCGAGTGCAAAGACTGGAAACGAGTGCAAAGACTGGAGGCGAATGCAAAGACCGGAGACGAGTGCAAAGACTGGAGGCGAGTGCAAAGACTGGAGGCGAGAGCAAAGACTGGAGGCGAGTGCAAAGACTGGAGGCGAATGCAAAGACTGGAGGTGACAGCAAAGACTGGAGACGAGTGCAAAGACTGGAGGCGAGTGCAAAGACTGGAGGCGAGAGCAAAGACGGAAGGCCAGTGCAAAGACTGGAGGCGAGTGCAAAGACTGGAGACGAGTGCAAAGACTGGAGGCGAGTGCAAAGACTGGAGGCGAATGCAAACACTGGAGGCGAGTGCAAAGACTGGAGGCGAATGCAAACACTGGAGGCGAGTGCAAAGACTGGAGGTAAGTGCAAAGATTGGAGGCGAGAGCAAAGACTGGAGGCGAATGCAAAGACTGGAGGCGAGTGCAAAGACTGGAGGAGAGTGCAAAGACTGGAGGCGAATGCAAAGCCTGGAGGCGAGTGCAAAGACTGGAGGCGAGTGCAAAGACTGGAGGCGAGTGCAAAGAATGGAGGCGAGTGCAAAGACTGGAGGCGAGTGCAAAGACTGGAGACGAATGCAAAGACTGGAGGCGAGTGCAAAGCCTGGAGGCGAGTGCAAAGACGGAAAGCAAATGAAAAGGTAGGAGGCAATTGAAAAGACGGGAGGAAAGTGCAAAGGCGGTAGGCAAATGCAAAGGTAGGAGGCAAATGAAAAGACGGGAAGTGAGTCCAAAGACAAGAGGCAAGTGCAAACACGGGAGGCGAAAGCAAAGACGGGAGACGAGTGCAAAGACGGGAGGCGAGTACAAATATGCGAGGCCAGTGAAGAGACGGGAGGCAAGTGAAAAAACAAGAAGGAAGTAGAAGACGGGAGCCAAGTACAAAAATGGGTCACAAGAAGAAATGCGAGAGGCAAGAAAATAGAACGGTTGAAAGGGAGAAGACGGAAAATAACGGAAAAGAGGAAGACAACAGGAAAGCAAGACAAGAGGAACGATGGAAGATAAGAGGAGTGATGAAAGGTAAGAGGAAAGATGGAAGGTAAGAGGAATGATGGAAAGTAAGGGGAATGATGGGAGATAAGAGGAATGATGGAAGGTAAGAGGAGTGATGAAAGATAAGAGGAAAGATGGAAGATAAGAGGAAAGATGGAAGGTAAGAGGAGTGATGGAAGATAGAGAAATGATGGAAGGTAAGAGGAATGATGGAAGATAGAGAAATGATGGAAGATAGAGTAATGATGGAAGATAGAGGAATGATGGAAGATAGGGGAATGATGGAAGATAGAGGAATGATGGAATATTGAGGAATAACCGAAAATAAAGAATAACGCAAAACAAAACAGTAAGAACAATAGAGGAGTACGGGAGTTGGAGGATTAAGGATGGCAGGGAATGAGGGAATATAGTGGAGTAAGTACGGAGATGTAGTAAAAGAAAGAGGAGAATGGAAGGTATGTTATGTGCAATGGAGTTATAAGTAAAATAAAGAGGTCAGTTTAACAAAGATATAATAAGATGGAAAGGAAAGAGAGGGAGAAGGAGAGTATTAAGAAGGTGGGCACATTTCGACTCAGATTGTTGTGATCAGAACAGAGTACAGCAGGCATTGATTAATATAAGACAAAAAGGCGTCATTAAACTATTCACAGGGGTCACGAAGCGCCAAGCGTTCGTGACCGAGAAGCTGTGCAGCGAACCCAGTGGGTAAACAAGACGCATCTCAAGTCCTATTGAAACCGAAAACTAACCTGTGGGGAGCTCGGAGACATTAGCATAATGAAGCGAGTACAGTCTGCACAGCAAGCCAATCACGCCAAAACCTTACTAACAACTGTACCTTACCAATTTACCTTAGCCTGTCACTCACCTTGGGGTTTGTGCATTTTTATATGACAGACATTCCCACTTCTAATCTGTTCCCCTTTTCATAGTATTTGTTTGATCGCTGGTTGATGGCGTGCATAGGGGGTTACTTCAGGGACATGAGGGGATGCCTGCATGGAACACAGATAACAAGCGCACCTTGGTGCAGTCAACTGGTGGACGTAAAGCTAGGGAATCACCCTCCCTTTCAGAATAATAATAAATGTAGCTTTGCTTACTCCAAGGAAGCTACTACTACTATACTATGTCTTACTCAAACTTACCCACAAGTGCATTAATAATAATAATAATAATAATAATAATAATAATTACTATTAACAGCAATAATATTATAAATGTATTATTATATATTCGTTATAAAAGAATAATAATAATAATAATAATAATAATAATAATAATAATAATTACTATTAACAGCAATAATATTAGAAATGTATTATTATTATTATTATTATTATTATTATTCTTTTATAACGAACTTGCACAAACCCCCAATTAATAATGCACTTAAGATTCGAAACTAATTCAGAATGTATGATATTCGCAGCCCCAAAACAGTAATTGCAAGACTTATCCACCCAAAATTGTGATGTTGAGAAGCATTTAGAGTCACCATTCAATTCAATAAGAGCGTTTCCTTACGGAAAAATACTTCCCTCTTCTTTCAGCCATAATTAACGTAAACTCTTACGTTTACTCTTACGTTTACTACATCTTCAAAAGGACTTAGAATATTCGCAATGAAAAGTATAAGAAGAGAAGAGAAAAGACTAGAAGCATTTGAAATGTGGATATGGAAAAGGATGGAGCGTGAGAAGTGGACGACAGGATAAGAAACGAAGCAGTGTTGGAAAGAGTAGGTGTAGAAAGAATGATGCTGAAACTGATCAGGAAGAGGAAAAGGAATTGGCTTGGTCACTGGTTGAGAATAAACTGCTTTCTTAAGGATGCAATGGAAGGAATGGTGAACGGGAGATGAGTTCGGGCAGAAGAAGATATCAGATGACAGACGGCATTAAGATATATGGATTATATGAGGCGACAAAGAGGACGGCAGAAAATAGGAAAGACTGGAGAATGCTGGGTCTGCAGTGAAAGACCTGCCCTTAGGCAGAACACTACGAATGAATATTAATATTCTGCAGATAATTGTTAATAATTTCTCCTAACCGTATTGGCTCGGGACGTACTGGGCATCTCCTTTAAGGCGATGCGCTACTGAAAATAGTCGAATTTTGGCCAATTTTATTATTATGTTTTTTTTTTATTTTCGCTCTAAAAATGTACAGTTTCATGACAATTTTATCTCAATTTCTTAATTACAAGTATACTTTTATATAATTTGCTGGAAGTAGTGTTAATGTACGAGTTATGTGTAACCAAAACTAAGTTCAACTATCTCACAATAGTAATATACGTTACAAGAGCGGTATGTTGACGTTTTCATGGTCGAGGAAAAGATTGAAAAAGCGAAACGTAGTTGAGCTTTTTTTTAATTTCCGAGAACATGAAAACAAACATACCGCTCGTGTATCGTACATTATTTTGTGCGAAGATCGTTTATTACATACCTGAAAGACGAATTTCTAATTAGTTGCAATGAAATCTCCATGTTGGTTTCTGTTTAATGACGGCAACTTCGGAACACCAAAATATCTTTCTTCAACATTGTTGCTATAAAATGTTTTCTGTGTTTACTATACTCCAGCAGGCCGTGATATACGTCTTTCCCCCCCCCCCAGTCTATAAATGCGAAATTAAAACAAACGGTAAATTTATGTAATGATTTATTTTTCATTTTAATATTTTAACAATATTATTTATATAACATATTGCAGTAATAACATCCGCATCTGGAATCTTGTTGATTTTTTCACGGCTTCCTTAATGTTACTTGTATCAGGAATGCAGTAAGTTTCGTGGCGTAGTAGACTTTACTTAATTTTTGCAAATATTTAAAAACAATAATTAACAGTGCAATTTAGGTGAAATGTTTTACGTTTTCAACTACAAGTATTCATTTTATTTATCGGTGGTTCAAGCTAGAGTGATGAAACTTGGCATACTTATTCATTAATGTCTGTGTTGTGAAATGGAGCATTTGATTGGCTGTATTCAGCATAGATTTATCGCTAGAGAATTATACGTAAAGCAGTATTTTTTATTAATGTTTGAACATTGAAGAAACTATACTTTTTTATAGAAATGAACTAATTAGAGAAGAGCATTGCTAATGCTCCATTGCACAAAATGCAGTGTGACATTCAAAAAATAGATTAAAAAATAATAATTCTTTTAGAAACAGGATTTTCACCAAGAAAATTAAAAAACAAAAAAAATAATAATAATTTTAATGTTTTTAAGTGTTTATAAGAAAAGATTGAAATTTACAATGTGTGATTATGATATTGATATGCATATTCAGTAAAAATGTCAACTTTCTAGATAAAAATTGTGGATTTTAGAAATGTCAATAGCGCATCGCCTTAATTATTTTTCTCCAAGAAGCGAAGTTAAAAGACGGTTTGTGGTGACTGAGTTTATCGTCATTGTAATTTTTTTTTTCAAGTAAAAACAAATTTTTTAACAAAATTATTATACAGGTTCCTGGAAATGAATGGTCAATTTAACGAAGTTACTATGAAATATGTATTACGTGTAACTGATTGAAAGTGCTTTAATTTCAGTTACTCGAAACAATTGCGTTCATATAGTTGTAGTTCTTCTTTTTTTTTTGTTATTGTAGTCGTCATAATAAATTCATTTTCACTCAATTTATCATTTCCTTTGTTAAAACAATTACTCAGAAAGGCCGAGTTCATGTTTTATTTAATTTTTTTTTTTTGTCGTCGTCAGAATACAGTAAAGCTGTTGAAGTTATGATTCCTTCTGTTAATTAATTGGTTGTCTCTCTATAAATTCGAAATGCTTTTATTCAGTGTTACTGTGAATGTAAGAGAGATAGTTTTTTAACTGGTTTATTTTGCAACGCTTTATGAACAGAGATGAAATGTAAATGATGATGTCAGCGAAATGGCTCTTATGAGACACTAGAAATGAATTTTTGGGCAAAATTGTAAGAATAAATACTTTTGTTTTTTTACACAAATAATTGTCTTATACATTTGATTAACATTCTAACCTATATTTAGCCACCGCCTACTATTTTTAAAGGTCTGGCTACTATTTTTAAAATGCCATACCCACTAATTATTGCGTTTTCTCAAAACTACGTTCCTACCGGCTTCCATTTGCTTCGATTTACATGAAACTTTGCAAGAATGCTCAACATATTGCAATACACAAAACTATGCAGGGAATTGGCTCTTCACTGAAAACTTTTCATGATATGAATTTTTAACTTCTAAAAATTAAAGAAAATTATCAAGCAAAAATTATGATTCGTAAGAAAATGTTTATGTCATGAACCACTTCTCAAATTTAAAAATCCATGCACAGTTTTCTTCATCATGAAAGATTATTAAAAACAAAAACAATTCTGGTGTTTTGAATTTACGCATAATTTAATATCATTAAAATACGTGAAAATTAATATCTACGGAAGTAATGAATGAACCTTGATGAAATTTGGTACTGTTATTTAAACGTACAGACACAACAAACCCGCCGAATTTAAAAGAAATTAATAAATTTTTAAGTTTCAAAATTCAGTCTCAGTGTTCCTTTATAAGTTAACGGAAAACCCCGGGAAAACCTCAATCAGGTAACTTTTCCAACCAGGATTTGAAGCCTGGCCCGCTCATTTGACAGTCAGATATGCTAACCGTTACTCCACAGAGATCGACCAATAGAGACTGTTCCAACGTACTGAGTAGATCCGGATTCTACAATTCGTTTTCATTGAGGAAGCTTGTAAAAAATTTGATTTCTTTTTTAATGCTGTTCATATGCTGAAAATGAGTCTACAAACGGTAGAGAATAAAAATGACGACCATATCTGAATATTTTGAAAATCGTTTATACCTGAATAAATACCATTATTTTTATGAATTAACCTGTATTATTAGTTTTCTATAGGCTTATTTTTAACAAATTCAAATGACTCTTAAATCTTCTGAATAACACCATATTTCGAAGCTATAATGGAATGAAAATTCCCGCTTTTCACTTGGGCTTGAATTGGTACCTTCGAATCCGTATCCAGTTGCCTGAACGAATGATGAAGCTCCGTTTATATTTTTTATTATGTATAGGCTACCGCATTAAAAATATGTACTGTTTCTACTGTCACTAACATTCCTCTTCAGTATTGGAGAGACTACACTTTTAGTAAATCCTAATTACGTATCAATACAATATTACTGTTGTTAGTAAGGAATTGGTTTGATTATTCCTCTACGATAAAATAAAATATCACTCTAATCAAGTAGTTTGTTACATTTCCTCTGGCTTTGTTTCATATTTCACTGCGGCGGTAAGTGGCTGTATTTTCAACGAGTTCGCAGAATATCGTTTACACCTGCACAGATAAAATTGCATTACACTTAATGTCATATTCCTCGCACAGTTAAAAAAACAAAACAAAACTAAACAGGAAACAATCAGCAAAATTTTCCAACAAATGTAATAAATATGATGCCTAGGGAATATTACACAAATGTCTGAAGCTACAAAAATAATAATATTGCAAATTCCTCACGTGCTTTAATAGCTGTTAATTGTTTCTGAGTTTGTATAGGAGAATATGTAATATTAAAGGAGAGATGGCGACATTTGGCCTCCAGGCAAACATTCTTCATGTCTGAGAAATTTACTGAAATCATATTTTCCAAAAATAAATTAATTAAAATAAACAAATTAAAAATAAACATATGAATTAAATAAAAATTAACAAAAAAATAAACAAATAAAAAACGGAAATCAGCCTTACGAATCACATTCAGCGACTGTTTCCTCTTTGGAAGTAATTCCAGTTCAGAGTTCCATTTTTCCATTGGATGTAGAGCACATAGTTCCAGATCCGGATCATGATGTGTTTTAATGGACGACAAATTCCACGATACAGTTTTGTTCAGATTCCGAATTTTAGAATTGTGGTACGCAAAAGAAATGTTTTTCTAGTGATGTCTAGAAAAAATTACTTATTGATTCTCACATAAAGTCCCTTTGTTTGTAGACAGATGTCTTTGATAACCACCATATCAAACGATAACCGTTATTTCAGTCCCTCTTGCAGAACAACCGTGAGAAATACACCGTGTCCCGCTTAGAGGGATCGAGAAATAAGTGATAATTTCAAGTGTAAATAATGGTTTATTAACATAACTTCTTGTATAACTTGATGTAAAAACTCTCCTAATTTAGGAGAATGCTGAATGCAACTCAATGTGTGCGCCTTGAGTTACCGTGCAGACATCTAAACGACGGTATTCAACCCCCCCCCCTAATTTTTCTGTGTCATTTGTGAAGTCTCTAGAGCAGCTACATTTGTGATGTGTTGTCTCATTTCCTCCAAAGTGTTAGCTCTGCCTCTTTGGTACACAGCATCCTTCACAGAGCCTCAGAAAAAAAGTCCAAGGGGGTCAGATCGGGTGACCAGATTGGCCAGACAATAGGTCCTCGTCTTCCAATCATGTACGACGAACACGACGTTGTACTCGCGTAACAGATTTTTCTTCTGCTAGCCATAGCACACACTGAACTTTCTGCTGTAGTGTTCACATGTTGACCATGGCGTATTCTCCTACAAAATGGCGCCAGGCTTGTTTTAACACCAAACTATAGTTACGCATGCACATGCTTTCAGACTCTGCTGCGTAAACTTGGACAGTTTCTCTATCTTATCAGATGTAAATCTCAACGATATCGTTATCTGATTTTAAGTGGTGAGCATTTATTTCTCGATCCCTGTAAGCGGGATACGGTGTACTGTGTAAATCGTAGGAAAGGCGTTACATGGAAGGCTAACGGTTTCTAAAAAAAAATAATAAAAAATGTACTAATGGACGAGAGAAAATACACTGCTCAAAAAAAGTTTTGCGTATTGTCATATGTAAGGCCCCACATCAGGGGAAAAAATATTGTATCTTGCCATTTTATGATCTTTGAAACAAGTTTCATGTTTTGAAGCACTAAAGGCTGGTTCACAATAAACCGGAAACGAGAATCGGAACAAAAACGAAAACGGTAAAATTGTGCACTTAAATGTGAGCATTCACAATTAACGAAAAGCTTGCCGGAGCCCGGGATCGGGAATGGAGATTTGGCCAAGTTTCAACTTTGGCGTTCACGTTTCCGATCACAGCCCACTAGATTCATTCTATTGCCATTTAAAAGCTATTTTGTCGTCGTATATTTTGTACCAAGAAGACCGTGACATAACCTATGCATTATTTTGTTCCGTGGAGCAAGTTTTATTTGATGAGATTCTAATATTGAGTGTTGAGGAAAATCCTCACGTTTACGATAAGCGGCGCCCCTCGTATAAAAATGAGAAAATGAAGGAGAATACGTGGCTTTCAATAGCTGCATCTTTGAACACCGTTCGTAAGTGAATCATATTCTATTACTGTATTGGTTGTATTGCACACTACATATTTATGCTCCAATTCAATAACTACTGTTGTGTTCATTTTTGTTCTATTACAAATGTTTCTTCTCTAATTACGTTATGGTAGACTTAAAATAGGTTATGATAATAAAGATGCATGGGCATATTTATAGTAACGTACCTAATGAAATGTTTCAGTTGAAATTTCGAAGTTGGTTAACCTGTGTTTATGTTGGCTGCCTTGTACTCATGAGAGAACGCCATTGGTCAATTATACACAAATAACATCAGAATGCGAAATATCGACTTTACATATCGTTATTGACATACATATCGATATGCATAGTCGTCTACGTTCTCGGTTTATTGTGAATCAAAAATTTTCATATTCACGTCCTCTGCTTCTCCTTTTTCATTCTGGTTCTCGTTCCCGGTTTATTGTGAACCAGCCATAAGTCAGTTCGTGACAAGCAACAGTTCAAACGAGTTGGTCTATAAGAGTGATCAGAGACGTTGTTGTTTCTTGGTGTTTACATTACAATAATGCCATGACACACAATTAGCAGTAAACCGTACTAGAATAGTCACTTTAAGACAGCAAGGAATTAAACAAAAATATAAATGATACTCGGGAGGAAATTAAACACAAAATAAATATGGGAAATGCCTGTTATTATTCGGTTGAGAAGCTTTTATCATTTAGTCTGCTGTCAAAAATTCTGAAAGTTAGAATTTATAAAACAGTTATATTACCGGTTGTTCTTTATGGTTGTGAAACTTGGACTCTCACTTTGACAGAGGAACATAGGTTAAGGGTGTTTGAGAATAAGGTTCTCAGGAAAATATTTGGAGCTAAGAGGGATGAAGTTACAGGAGAATGGAGAAAGTTACACAACACAGAACTGCACGCATTGTATTCTTCACCTGACATAATTAGGAAAATTAAATCCAGACGTTTGAGATGGGCAGGGCACGTAGCACGTATGGGCGAATCCAGAAATGCATATAGAGTGTTAGTTGGGAGGCCGGAGGGAAAAAGACCTCTAGGGAGGCCGATACGTAGATGGGAAGATAATATAAAAATGGATTTGAGGGAGGTGGAATATGGTGATAGAGAATGGATTAATCTAGCTCAGGATAGGGACCGATGGCGGGCTTATGTGAGGGCGGCAATGAACCTCCGGGTTCCTTAAAAGCCAGTAAGTAAGTAAGGAATGAAACAAATGGATAGCAAGAATCATAGGTTGTAACCAAAGTGACGTTTCAAGGGTATGGAAGAAATTCCAGGAGCCTAATTCCGTAGCAGATATACACAGAGCAGAATAACCACATAAAACAACGGCTGAAGAAGACCGGTATATCCGTATTTCTGCACGGCGACGCAACTCATTGCAACTCAGTTACGAGGGACTACAGAGGCCACAGTGTCAACTCAAAGAGTAAGAAATCGACTGCACGATGTAGGGCTACGTTCCCGAAGACCAAAAGTTTCTTGACTCACTCCACAACAAAGAGTACACCGTGGAACATGGGCCAGAGACCATGTAAACTGGACTCGGGAACAATAGAGGCAAACATTGTTTACAGATGAAGTAAGGATTGGCCTCCATCCAGATAACAACAGCATTCGTGTGTGGAGATCCAATGTTGAACGTAGCAATGAATTGTTTATAGCTAAACACTACCAGCAGCAAGGTGGTTCAGCACTGTTCTAGACAGGAGTCATGTGGGGACGTCGCACACCATTAGTTCACATACAGGGCAACGAGGACAACGTTCCTCGACCCATCGTTATTGGATTTGCACAGGATATTGGAGCTGTATTCACGTTCATGGATGATAATGCCCGCCCCCCCTTGCCGGTGTTGTGAATAACTTCTTGCAGAGACGTAGAATTCATAGGATGAACTGGCCAACAGTTTCTCCGGATATTAATTGTAAAGAACATGCATAGCGCCTTCTCAAAAGAGCAATTTTCAATCGTCCACACTCTCCAGAAACCACAAAGAATATGATACCAGCTGCCATACAGGAATGGAACAATCTTCCTCAAAATGAATTGGATAACCTGGTTTCTAGGGTGTCACGTCATGTCCAGGAATGTCTACGAATTCGTGAAGGCCACACACATTACTGAACCGAGTCAAGATGTGTTTTTATTTTGTTTTGTTTGGTCAAATCAATGGGATTTGAATTGTTGTTGCAAATTAAGACACATTTTCTTTTTGTTGTGTATAAGAAGTTTACAATTTTATTTTTTTTTATTTAAGCAATTGACATGTAATAGAAATGCATAGAAATTTTTTGGCACATCTGATCAAAAATTACAAAAAAATCTGTAATATGCAAAACTTTTTTTGACCAGTGTAGTTTTAAAGAAAAATAACAACTCTATAAGAATACATAAATTAAGGAAGATAGAGGAATAGTATGAACTTAAAAAAAAGAATCAATCAACATAATATGTATTTTATAAATCACATTTTAAATGTTTAATTGAAATAACTGAAAGCACAAGCAGAACATGTTTTTTGTTGTATATGAATGGATAATTTCGAAGAGGCAAATTCTGCTTAGCACCATTGTGAAATTACACACACACAGAAATGGGAGTTCACTTTTATAACCATTTTAAATTCAGCCATTTCCAATACAGGCCATGGACACCCACTGGGTAGGAGGAGGTTAAGACCCTCACCTGTATAAAAAATTAGCATTAAGGCTCATTCACAATGAAAATTAAACATAACGTAAGCGTTAACTTAAGAATGTAAACGTTACGGTAAAATCAAGAAGTCATACATCATTCACAATGGGAACATAAACATAACAGGAAACATACTTGGTAACCATGGAAACATAACAACGACGCCATTTCCTCATATTCTGTCGTATACTTCAGCTCCACGATTGTGTTCTGTTTGCAAATCACGTAAGCATAAGCATGAAAGTTTGGAGTTTGCACACTTTCATGTTAATGTCTTACGGTAATGTTAATGTCAGCGTTTATGTGAATCATTGTGAATGATCCCATTTGGTAGCCTGGCCGTAAACTTCTGTGTTTATATTACGGTTATGTTTAATTTTCATTGTGAATGGGCCTATAATGGCAGTTCACAGATATCAGTCCTGCGTGACCGCAGCCTTTATCCACAAGTAAATACCCTTGGTACTCATTTCTGTTAGTGGCTGATTAAATGCCAGGGCCATAGTACAGCCGAAGGGATTAGATAAATGGAGAAAATCCATGACCTCATCGTAGATCGAACCCGTGATTTCCCGGCTTGCAGCGTTGCGAAGCTACCACGTGCTCCCCTAACAGCCATTGAGTGCTTATTAACTGCAAGGTTTTTGAAAATGCCAAGATATATTTTTTCTGTCAAATTTCAAAACAAAGTGCTTCAATGTCTATTATTACATAACATGATAGAACTCTATATCGACAACAAAATAACGGACATAATCAGACATCAGAGAAAGGAACAATGAATAATGGAGTCAAACCAAGCTGTCCCTTATCGCCAACATTATTTAATATCTTTCCAATCGAAATGATTTTAAAGTGAAATGCAACTCACAAAGCAGGCATCGCGGTCACACGACAATAATAATACATAGACGTTATCTTTTCTGCAAATGGATCAGATTTTCATTACTGAGAGAGAAACCCATATAGGCCTACACTCTTACTGAATAAACAAATTGAACGAAATATTTTGATTTTGAGGTGTCCTCATGAAAATTCACAACAAAAAAATTTTGGAATTCAGATTTCATTCGAAGAAAAGTTGCAGTAACAAAATGACTGTAGCGAAGATGACACATACTTTCTTACTACACGTTTCACGCGTTTTGTAACAGTTCAGTTCCCATATAAAGTAGTGAATGACATGCTCTTTATAGCTCATTTTTCTGTACTATCAATTCAAAAACATATGCAAATAAGATATTTATCACAAATAGAAGGAAGAAAATGAATCGTTTTCTGGATTAAACATTAATAGACATTCTTTATAACCTCAAAAAGGAATTTATTTCATTTCTAAATCTGTCTATTTAAATAAAGTATTCGTCATGCATAAATTCCCACGACATACTTCATATTTGCTTCCAGTAACGTCTTTTGACGTGGAATGAATATTTTCAGAGTACAAATATTGTTTTTAATTTTTTCCTGGACATAAAAGGAGTATTTCTTTTGACTATTACACTTTTACTACGTCATACTACTTTTGACCAATAAAACGGTACGAAAGGACGTATTTCAACCAAATCATGGCTGCTTATCGCACAATTTTATCGCGTCCCTACCATTTGTTTAATTTTATCGCGTCCCTAGCATTTTCTTTATTTTATCGCGTCCCTAGCACTTGTTTCTTTGTTTGCCAACATTTCAAACTGCACTGGTATGGATGTCAAAAAACAGAAAATTACAAATCACTCCAGTCGATGCACAGCAGTTTCAAATAAGACTAGCATTGGCATTCAATAACAAGAATTAATAAGGATCACTAGTCATAGCTATGCATCTTCCCTGAAACCGTATTTACAAATAAATGAAGAGCACCATTCGGAAATCCTGAATAAGTTGAGGAAAACACCATGTACATCAACGAGTTCACTTCTTTTACGCACACGTCCATTATAACATCAACTGAACCACCAACCACTAAAACACTCAAATTTGAAAATTGTACTTTCAATAATTGTTTCTTTTAAAATTATTCATGTTTATTTTTTATTTCATCATCGTTAATTAAAACTTTTCTTGTTTATTTCATCGTCCCTAATTAAAACTTTTCTAACACATGTTTATATTATTTATGTTATGTTATAGCTTCTACTATATGATATTATGGATGGTCACTTATCAGAGATTATTTAATAGTAAGATTTATTGAAAATCGTCTGTCAAGTGACGTTGATTACTGGGATTCGGATGATTGAAGTGGAATGCAAATATTTTAATAAAAACGGAACTGAATCAACAAAGCCTTCTTGACTAGTAACCGTCTACAGAGTTCAATGAAGATTCCATAGTTGGCACATCTGCCATCTAGCGTAATGGTGCAATAATACATTTGAAGCCAGTTGTATTTTCGTAAGTCAATTAATATTTTATTGTATTGGAATACTTTGTTACTTCTAATCTTTATATACTTTCTTCTAATAGTGTAATAGTAATTTAAATCCCACTCGAGTTTTGATTTTCTCTAGATAAATCAAAACCTCTAGTGAGATTACTGTTGATAAAATGAAAATGTTCTTTGTTATTTTTATAATGATGCTAGATTCATAATTGTATACTTTTATTCATTCATACTTTGTATGTTATTTTTATATGTATGGGTAAATTATTTTAGATTGGGAGTTACGAAGTTTATAATCACAAATTATTGGTTTTTTATATCATTCGTTTATTATTTACTTTTTCTAAGGCCGCGGATGTTTGGAGCACATGTTTGGTTACCACCTGGTGTACTACATGTTTGTCATTCCGGTTCACTGACATTTTTATTCCTTTGACAAGTACCAACTTCATGGTACGATTGAAACATTTTTAACCATACCCGCCAATAACGTACACAAAGTGTCTCTATAAAATGGGAAGGAAAACGTTGCGAAAATATAATGACCGCGCGCAACTGATGAGTATTCACTAGTAACCACCGCGCGCAACTTATGCACAAAATTCAGTTAAAAGCTTTCCGTGCGCGCAATTGATAAACTCCCGCTCACATAACTTAACACTTTTGGTACCAACTTCTTACCTCTGGTAATCACCAGGATTAACTTATAATGAAAATGTAATGGAGAGATGTCCATACATACGGACAAATTCCTACTCTTACTCTAAAATTGACGAGTCCTTCGCGCCAATTCTGAGATCTATTTAACACTATGACTTTACGGGAAGAATTCTTACTCCGTGAATTATCATTCTCTGGATGACATCTTTTTTCCGACATTTCACAGCAGCGCTACAAATATTATTTAAAACTTCATAACACAAACACAAAAATTACGCACGTCGTAGTAACACCATAATAACACGAAATATAGTAAACTGACAATACAGCAACGCTCCATATAGCAGCTGATAGAAAATACTACTTTCTGATTGGTTCAGAAGGCTACCGCACAACATTCAACTTTTTCATAGGAAGATTTACCATTGCAAACAGCAACTGTCAAGTGCAGAGTTGCAACGGCCTGGGTTTTATAATAATAATTTACCGAAATGCATCAATATCCCAATATGCAGAATTGTAAGCTATTTAGAGAATATACTGCATATTAAACGTTTCTGCGGTTTATAGATTGTAGTTAAAAGCTGGTGTGACGGTCTGTGGTTATGAACAGGAAGACTGCGACAAAAAGCAAGCACGCCATGTTAACATCGTGTTCAACAACGAGCAGTCGTGTTGAAATAGCGGCGAGACTTCACTTCTTTTTATTCCTCACTTTCCGCGAAAAGAGATTGGAGTGCCACACACCGGCATTAAAGAGCGGTGAGCGCGGATTTCGCTAAAACTACACCGCTACAATCAGATCACAGCACTCGCCAAAGAGTGAGCTGGCCCAAAAGCGTATAAGAGATTTTACGCTTGCAAAGTGGTGCAGTGGCTGACAAGCTTGTAACAGGATCCGAGGATTTCAAAGCTGAAATGGGCCCGGCGACAAATACAGTAGAATCCCGCTAGTCCGAACTCCGGCTAATTCGAAATTCCGGATAATCCGAACATGCCGAAAAGAGAGAACGAGGGAGAGAAGAGGTAGGGAAATATAAAGCTGGATCTTAACGGGAGAATAAAATGTCTGACACTAGATCTCAGACACCTAGTTTCCGTGTTAAGACGGCCAGTAGAGCAAATTGTGTATATGGCGACATTGTACTGGGAGTCTTAACACGAAAATTAGGTGTCTGAGATCTAGTGTCACACATTTTACTCTCCCGTTAAGATCCAGCTTAAAAATATTTGATTTGAAACGCAATTTAAGCACTATACTGTTTAGAAACTCAAAATATTTATTTTATAGTACAACTTACTTTATCACATGGCAAGCCTCATGCTACAGTGGTCAGAGTTTTTAGCTACAGTTCATGAGATGAAGGCTGAGTGGAACGGAGAAAAATTCTCTCCGGAATCGGGATTTGAACCCGGGTTTTCAGCTCTACGTGCTGACGCTCTATTCATTAACCCACATAGGATTCCCATCCCGATGCCGGATTGAATCCTCTCAGTTTAAGTTCCACTTCTTGGGTTCCCTTTAGTGGCCTACCCTCATGCACTGCGTCATAAACGTATGACAGTGGCACAAAGACCACACATGTGCAGAGGTGCACTCGTTATGATTGATTATGTGGCCGGGATCCGACGGAATAAACGCCGTCTTAGATCGCTAAGTGATTATTTTTCGCATATCATATATTATTACGATGTACCGAAGTACATATGATACTTCCGTGCAGAAATTCTGCGTCATCATATGATGAACGGAACGGAGAAAAATTCTCTCCGGCACCGGGATTTGAATCCGGGTTTTGAGCTCTACGTGCTGACGCTCTGTCCACTAAGCCACACCGAATTCCTATCCTTCATCGTATGATGACGCAGAATTTCTGCTCGGAAATATCATATGTACTTCGGTACATCGTAATAATATATGATATGCAAAAAATAATCACATAGTGATTTAAGACGGCGTTTATTCCGTCGGATCCCGGCCACTTAGTCACTTATAACGAGTGCACCTCTGCACATGTGTGGACATTGTGCTACTGTCATACATCTATGACGCAGTGCATGAGGGTAGGCCACTAGAAGGAACCCAAGAAGCGGAACTTAAACTGAGAGGATTCAATCCGGCATCGGGATGGGAAACCGGTATGGCTTAGTGGCTAGAGCGTCAGCACGTAGAGCTGAAAACCCGGGTTCAAATCCCGGTCCCGGAGAGAATTTTTCTCCGTTCCACTCATCCTTCATCATATTATGATGATGCAGAATTTCTGCACGGAAATATCATCGGTACATCGTAATAATATACAGTTCATGAGGTTTTGGAGTAGAGCACAGTAATATTTCCTTCATGGCAATTATTATTTCTATGTTCGTTCATGGCCTAGAATTTAGTTGCGTTTAGATTTGAGGAGTTCACAACCAGAGTGGACCAAGTCCATCTGGAATAGTTCTGAAATATTGAGTCTTAAAGTTCCTGGCTCATGCTTAGCAACCTTCACCTTCCATAGGAAATGCTACCCTCTGTGGAGTAACAAATGAGTTATGGACTTTGTTTGTTATGGCAATGAATAAATCTAAGTTTTCTTCATCCGAGATTGTATTAATCTACAAACTGATCACTGGTGGACTTGGTCCACTCTGGTTGTGAGCCCCTCATTTATGATCTCTTCTGGCGCAACATAATCATATCATGTCATCGGGTTAATGTAACTCCGCCTTCCAGAAGTGTGTTCCACTTCAGCTACTGCCAGGTGAGGAGATGAAAAGTGTCGAAAGACAACCTGTTGCCATTAAGAAAACACTTACTTTATCATTATCACTATAAAATTAAATAGTTTTTGTTTTCTATACCACTATGAAAATCTGTCAGCTTCTTCTGACGAACAATATCCCGCCAATACTTCATAAATCTTACGTCATTTGTGTATGGTTTTGATGCTATTGCAATATTGTGTGAAATAGGCTGCATTACTGTCTAGCCAACAATGAAGCACTTTTTAACATTTAATTTAGTAAATGCAATTATTAATTAAATTTATGGAGTTACTCAAAATAAACCGTGTTTCCATTCTACAACCAAACTGACAATATTGATAATCCAGGTTACCAGGCGATGATTGAAAACAAACATTTGGAACAAATCAAATATGGAAGAGTATTAAATATCTAAAATGCAATTAACGGTGGTTCTAAACTTCCCACTCAATATCTAAATTAACGTGATTTTGTTAAAATTAAATTTAATTGAAATAAATGGTTATTTAGACCGGAAAGTTTTCAAATGAAAACGTATTTGGCGGTATGAATTTGATAGTATTGGTAGTGAACTGGTAATATTCATTCATTGCATTCTGTTTAAGGGTAGGTATTTCACTGCAAACCCAGTATTCTCCAGTCCTTGCTATTTTATGCTCTCCTCTTAGTCTCCGCATATGACCCATACATCTTATTTGATATCTTCTTCTGCCCCGAACTCTTCTCTCGTTCAATGTGTCATAATATAATGTTGATGCTGTGCGAGGTTTTTACCTGGACTGGAGGATGAAAGATTTGAGTTACGTACTGAAGTTTAATTCTTGATACCCCCTCTGCGAGCTCCTTCAACAAGGCAAAAGTTGTCCAACTTCGAAGAATCTTCTTAACACAGCCAAGGTGTCGAGTTCGCTGCTTCATTTCTTGATATGTTGCAGAGTTCTCTTTTGCTTTCAGCATTAATGAGGCAAAACAATTCCTAGGTGAAAGCGAAGGGTCTCCATACATATTCTATTCCCAAGAACGGCTATGCTACACAATGTTTAATTTTCCATATCAATTACTCATTCCTGAAGAAGTTTTACATTTCGTACGAACGTGAATGTTTTGACATGACGGCAGGCCGAATAATCTCGGCGCTTCGGGGAACTTCGTGCGCGTCCGGCAGAAGCGAGCTCCGTTGAGCGCTGAGGGCGCGGCGCGGAGGGGAGACGAAACGCTGGTCGCTACGGTGTGGCGCGGCGTAGAGAGGAGATGAGAGACGGCGACCGCGGCAGAGAGGGGGAAGTAATGCGCCTGCGACTGAGGGGAGAAATCCAGAGAAATCGAGAGGCGCCATCTTCTCGGCATCTGCAGAAATTTCCAGCATCGTACTTTCCCGAAACTATGGTTTAGTTATAAATACGAGACGCAAGTGAGCTGACAGCAGTTGATGTTGCAGTCGTTGCTAGTTTTGGCAATGTGACGGCAGGCCGAATAATCTCGGCGCTTCGGGGAAATTCGTAGCGACCAGCATTTCGTCTCCCCTACGCGCCGTGCCCTCAGCGCTCCATGGAGCTTGCTTCCGCCGGACGCGCACGAAGTTCCCCGAAGCGCCGAGATTATTCGGCCTGCCGTCACAATATGCATATGTCTTTAAAGTTGGTATCTACTAAGAAATGTTGGGCAATAAAAAACTGTAGAATTTTAGCTGATATCTCAAAGTATAACCGACAGCCAAAATGTGAAAACCGACTTCTCTGAAAAATTCGTCCGCTGGCACTGAATTATGAATTGTATGTGTGTGTGTGTGTGTGTGTGTGTGTTTTTTAGAAAAAAATGTCAGTCTTAAAAAATGCACACAATTATGTCGCCGTTTCCATAGAAATACTGTATTTCGAAATCCTATATCCACTTCTGTACTTTCACAATTGTTTTAGGCATCTTTATTTCAACTACTAGTGCACGATATCATAAATATTGCTGAACTGACGTATACTGTACTGCATTTGTTTAGGAATAAGGAACCTGTTGTAGACAGGCCCTATAATACGCGTTATTAGTAGTGATTCAATGCAGATCCTGTACTGAAGGACACGTACAGTATTGTATACCCTGTGCATACTTATACTCATTCCAATGTTATGGGACTAAGAAAACGGGTTTATTTATCATTGACATCACCCTGTATCATTCATCTCCATTATACAGTAGGCCTCTATATTCACTATTATAACATAGCTTGCCGTTGTATATTTTATGATATTTTTACCATCATCGTATAGTATGTCATATCGTCACCAGCGTTGCTCAGAAGTTAGGAATTGGTCTCCTGACCCAATGTTGCGATTAAGTGTGGGATCAAATCCTATTTAGTCTAATTTCCTGGTTGGGTTTTACTGAGTATTTCCCCAACTGTGATGCAAATGTCAGTAAGTTAATATCATGGAAAATTCTACAACTTATTTCTCTAAACAGTTTCCCTGTCACAAGATCCACGACGCCGATGAGATTCTGAGCATTCTGTTTCTCATAAAAGCTAATGATTAAAGATAGGAATTTACCCACAGAGACTACAAGATTACGTATGCACGAGAAACGTATCTCCATTCAATTGCTGCGATATAAAACACATTTCAGTCGTAACCTGGCCATACCTCAGGCTTCACGTCATTCATGACGTAATGATAGTCTAAGCACAACTAACCTAATATCCTCATGTTGTGCTATAAAGTCCTATATTTATTAATGATGTACAAGGAAGGATGACAAAATAATTTTATGCAATGCTCAAAAGTGAAGGTTGCTCTTTACTTTCTCATTAGACGAAGTAATGTAATGCTACAAGCTATGGATATGAAACCGCAATAATATCAGAAAAGTAAATAATCCTAAAACGTATTCTTCCCTTTAACTAATTTCATCGTCTCTCAAAATCAATCACCCACGGTCTGGTTTGAAGCCCCAAACTTGGAATCTAAATGCATTACCCCTATTTATAAATTTAATCAGTGTACATACAATAAGGTCATTTTACCTTTGGAATACAAACAAGGTATTGAAACTAACAACAGCGTGCATGCTGTTGCTTGTTACAAGTTTCTAAGCCATGAAAATAGTTTCATAACATGCTAAAGGATTTAACGAACGGTTAACAAATAATGAAGAGTAAATAGCAGTCATGAATATTAAATGATATAAACTCGTCACAGTACATAGGCAGCCGAGCTATGGAGAGACAATCTAACATACAAGTATGTACAAACACAAACCAGCAGGTTAGACCGTCTCCATAACAAAATGTCCAGAAATCACATTTCAGGTAAAAAGTTAATGATGGTTAGGTCTCACTGACCTCCCAACAGGAAGTTCGGTGTAAATTCTGTGCCTAGGATTTAGGGGCCCAACAAAAAATGGGTGTCAAATCATGATCGAATGTTGTTATTGTGTGTTAATTAGATTTGAAAGAGTGGAACTATGCACTTAGAATTTTGACAGAGGAGCCAGAAGCGTTGCGCAGAAAGCATCGGGAATAAAAGCAGTCCCATAAGTTCCTCTGAACATGTGCACATTTTCTCTTTGAATTAATAATCATACTAGCCCGTTTCAATTGACAGCTTGTCTGGATAGATCTAGAAAACACGCTTTCATTTCCAAGCAGAGAAACAGAGATTTTTTTCTCCTTAGCACGCCATTTGTGCTTTAATCAGCAACACTCAACTATCTAGCCAACAATAAAGCGCATTTTGAATATTTAATTTAGTAAATTTATTTATTTATTTATTTACTTATTTATTCATTCTGATAGTGTTAACGCCATGAGGCCTCTTCTACAATACTAAAAGTGAAATACACAATGAAACAATGACAAAAACAGTACCTAATATTAATAGTCATACTTAATATAATATAAAAACCATTTTCATGCACATTAACAAACTTACCACATATCCTAAAGAAATATTGACTAAACATGATGTATAATTAAGTTCTTTTCAATTCATTTTTTATTTTAGTAGGTTATTTTACGACGCTTTATCAACATCTTAAGTTATTTAGCGTCTGAATGAGATGAAGATGATAATGCCGGTGAAATGAGTCCGGGGTCCAGCACTGAAAGGTACCCAGCATTTGCTCATATAGGGTTGAGGGAAACCCCCGGAAAAAAATCTCAACCAGGTAACCTGCCCCGACCAGGAATCGAACCCGGACCACCAGGTTTCGCGGCCAAACGCGCTAACAGTTACTCCACAGGTGTGGACTTTAGAATTCATATCCTAATTCCTCTTCATGATAGGCCCAAATGACAATTTATACAAACACACAGAATAATCTATAAAAATCGGCTAACGCTCACAAATCAGTTTCATGTAAAAGTATCTCATTCTTAATTTTTAATTTACATTGTGTAACCGTTCGGCAATCCCCGACATGACGAGGTGAGGAGTTCCATAGGCGAAAAACTGACACGGTGAAAGAGGATGAATAGGAAGAGGTACGGTGACGAGGAATGGATAACAAAGCCAGATGTTGATTCCGTAGCGTTGTAAGATATTCAAAGTGAGTTCTCAGATATTTTGGGGTAGAAGTGAGTAACATTCTAAACAGAACAGATAAAGAATGTGCTGTTCTACGCGCCTTTAGGCGAACTCAATGAATTACAAAAGAAATGAACTGTGCTTTCATCCTACAACCAATAAAGAGAATCTTAAATGGAAATCGAAGTCAGAATCGTGTGTTTTCGAACAAATTTTGTTACTAAATTTGCGTATTTTAAACGTGTTTGAAGTTTATTCTTTTATTCAGGATATTGACGGGCCAGCGCAAAAGGGAAACAACTCAAAACTTTAAAGTTTTGAGAAAACTGAATTTTAAAGATTCATGTTGCTATGAAAAATCCAATTAACACACTCAAATTTGACAGTTATAGCATATGTGTATATAAAATATCATTAATAGAATTTTGAGTAATTTCAACGTTTTTTTTTATTATTTATTTTACGGCAAGATAAAGTAAAAAAAAACGGATGTCTCAAAACTTTAAATTTTGAGTTGTTTTCCTTTTGAACTGGGACGTTGATATGAAATAAAATTATTGTATGACTACTGTGTAAAGAAGTTTACTTAAATTCACAGTACGGATATGTTAAAGGTATTTTTACACGATTGTGTTTTTTGTTGCATTTAGCCTACAGCTACTGTTGTTAGGCCTTGAAAGTTAAAATTACCACACAGAAACTTGTTTTTAGGGAAACCATACTTCATAACATGAAACTACACTGAAAATAGACCTATTACAGTGCACTTATTGTTACTTAGTTACTATTACAGTGCAGTTTTGCGAAGGCTTTGGAATAATATTGCTCTAAATTTTCAATAAAAAATATCGTCGCTTAAGAATCAATACCGCGTAACTGACAAAATGTAAATTTTACAGGAGAAGGAAAAAAATAACGCATTAGTCTTGAAAAATGGTGTATGGCTATGAAATAGCATAACTAATTTGTAACTAAGTGAAAATGGATGGTCATGGCCGTAGACATTTGGTCATGTCACTTACGCGGTATTGGACCTCTGCCGTTGACTACATTTTGTTAGTTACGCGGTATTGTGAGACAACTTTCGCAGCTTCAGGACACAAGCTGACAAGCGTTTTCTTGCCGTGAAAACTGCCTTCTGGAAATATTATTCGTGCTCTTGTATATGTCAATGTGTTATCTGAATTGTTGTCCTACCATCTGACTTGAGGTCAAGGTCGGAAGGCTGTAGCTTGAATCAGCACTAGATTACAGTACGTTCCAGACAATGACTGCTGCATTCTTAGTCAATCAAATGCTGAAACTATGGGAAAGGAAAAAGAAGACACAGTTCAATGTTTATTGTTATAATAATAATAATAATAATAATAATAATAATAATAATAATAATAATAATAACAATCTGATACCAGGTACTTTAATTTCACACTACATATTTGAATAGATAAGTAGAATTGTTACTAAAACGTTGCTGACAAATATAATTTTATAATAAAATAATGAATAATATTATTATTATTATTATTATTATTATTATTATTATTATTATTATTATTATTATTATTGACTGACTTGCGAATAATGAAAAGAAAATCATATAAAAATATAATAATAATGCTAATTTTTCAGGCACAATATTCGTTAAACACAATAAGGAAATAATTATAGGCCTATGCTGAAATCACAAAAAGTAATCCTTGAGTAACCCTAGTGTGAAATACTATCATAAAAACTATGGCACAATCGGTACTATAGGCTATACAATAATGTGACGGTAATTTAGGTAGGCCACTAATTTTCTTTTTTTTCTGTGCTTTTGCACGAGAACATGACTTTTTTTTTACTGAAGGGAAGCCATCAGTACTATTAGCTAACCAATATCGCAGAGTTCATCCTTTAATTCCCAATATACACAGAAACATCTTTTTCCGAACCTGAATTTTTTTCTCATCAACTTTTAGGTTGTAGACAAATGTTCTCTTTCTTCTCGATTCAGAATTTCTACTGCCAGGTCTTTTCGTAGGAGAGAAATACACAAGATTTGATACGTAAACGGTCCTCTGTTACCAAGTCATAGTTTTCCAGAATGCCTGAAAGATCTGTCTTCTCTCATTAGAAATTAAATTACAGCCCCTTACTTTCGAATTTACACATTTTATAACTACACTCTGGCTCCAAATTCCTTGCATGTTTTTCCTTATCATGTGTCACTTTGCCATCTTTCGATCTCTTGTAGCTAAGATAAGCTTCCTCTTCCATTCTAAATTTTCTATTTTTCATTTTCTTCCACTTACCCTTTTGTGGCTTTGAACTTATTTTCTCTTTTCTGTAAAATTTCCATGAAACGCTTGTAGATCCTCCTCTTTACCTTTTTCTGACAAATGTAAAGATGTAGAATAAATAGCGCTCACGAATTCTTTGGGGTCGTCAACATCTGAAGAGGCATTCGAAATTTGTTGTAGATCCTTCGCTGACAGGGTATTGTCTTCAGTTTCTGTCGTATCCTATTTCTAGCCGTATTATTTTAATAGTATTGCTTTAAATCATACCAGACTGCATAATACGATCATAACCTTACCGGTAACAATGGACGGATAATCCCTGATCTTCAGCAGCCCATTTTCAGAAGGACGGTTTTCTTTTGCATTTGAATTATCACGAGGTACAACTATGGATAAGATGAGATTACTAGTGTTTATAAATGTGATATAAATGGATTAAAAACCATGTGTAGTAAATGTTATCATCAATTTAGATCTTCCTCCTACCGGAGGAAGTGGAAGGAACCAAGCTCAGCACCACTGAATGTAGCGCAAATTATTTTAGCGGCCCATTCATGATTATTTATATTAATTACTTAAATTAAGTTTGCTGTTATGATTCCGTAACTGAAGAAAAATAAACGTTTAATAATTGTAATACTTCTTATACCATACCGTCGTTAATGTTAACAGAAGTTTCTCCCGTCTTTAATGCAGAACATATTACAGATAGGATTTCGTTCTCGCTTAACTGACTGTCGTCTGATTCATTATCCATTTCTTTTCTTGTATCTGTGGGCCTATATAATAATAAAATATTAAATGTACTATATTTTAGTGAATGAACTTGCAGTAAGATTCTGCGGGAATTCAACTCAACTAACATTCAATTGACATTAGTGAAATAATTATATTATATTTACCTTTTAAATAATTGAAACTAAACACTTCTGTAATCTTCTCAGAATATCACACACTGTGGACACAATTTTACAAGGCAGTAACGAGAACCAGCTTCCGTACTGAGGGCGCGCAGGGAGTAAACATAATATCTGTTGTCAGATACGCGGTATTTCCTACAGACTTCTCGTGACTTCAGATACGCGGTATTGTATCCCCCTCCTTCGCACGCAGGCCATTCATGCAATCAAATTCCCGCGCTTGTCAATGTATGCAGATGACAGTGAAGGTACCATATGTGCAAAAAAAAACAGTTTTGAATGAAAATGTCAGTTACGCGGTATTGTTTCTTAAGCGACGATATATTGTATTTCCAATTTTTAAAATATGTACAATATATGTTTTTTGAAACGCATTACAAAATCTCGGAAATTGAAAAACTCGCTCTGCTCGTTTAAATATTTAATTTTAAATAAATATGTTGCATTCAAGTGCATAACGTTTACTCATGAATTACTACATTCATTTAAATAAAAAATGAAATAAAACTGTAAGAATCTCTTCATTTCAAAATGCAATGACCGCTCACAATAGTTTAATGTAATTCGAAACATAGTTTTTTTAGTTGGTTGTTTAACGACGCTATAGCAACTACTAGGTTATTTAGCGCCGATAGAATTGGTGATAGCGAGATGGTTTTGGTGAGATAAGGCCGAGGATTCGCCATAGAATACCTGACATTCGCCTTACGGTTGGGGAAATCTTTTGGAAAAGACTCAACCAGATAATCAGCCCAAGAAGGAATCGAACCCGTAACTCCGGATCGACAGGCAAGAGCCTTAACCGGCTGAGCTACGCGGATGGCTCGAAATACAACTCTGGGACTTTATAAATGTATAAATATTTAACGTTTAGTTTACATTTAACTGTACAAAGGCTTTTGTACCGCTGATCTATCAGCCACGTTTCCTTAAGTAAACAAATTATTACCCACTTTTCCTCATCATTACAGAGCTTCTTTATGAGAAGTCCAGAATATTATAATTGGGTTTCACGTTATTCTTAGAATTTACTTCAAGTCAGCAACATAAGTAAATAATACAATTTAATCTGAAATTGTTTATTAATGTTCCACCTATTTTACGCGACATTTCAGACTTAGTATCTTAATATTCTTTACTTAAAAGTGAAAACTCCATTTGTATTTGATGAAAGATTTTATTCCTTTGCGAATTGTACATCGAGTACGTTCCTAGAAATACAAGTTCCGAAGCGAATGCTTTAAAGAACGATGTAGAATGGAAGACCTTTCCACACCCTTGTTGGAATCTGTCCTGTAGACAAGAAAATTCCTACTGTCATTTATAAACGACTTCGAACTACGTTTAAGGGTAGTAAAAACTTTTCCCTGCTGCACTTGTTCGATATTCACTCTCGAAGAATTCTACGACGAAACCTGCATCTCCAACAGTCATATTTTCAACTTAACTTTTTCTTTCTCACAAACTTTCATTTTATCCTTTATAAACTTTTTTTGCTCCCTGAATTTCTCCCTTCTCCCTTCTTGACCCCCATTGACTTACAGCCACTTCTTGTATCACATGCCTAAACAGCTTATCACAATGCTTTAGTACATGCATAAACGATTCATGTTCCAATACTGTCTTGAGTACATTTTAAAATAACCGGGTATAACAAATGTTATGTAAAAAAAACACATTCTGTTACTCAAAATTGTATTAATTCAGAGTTTTCTGAACAATGATAAATATATGCAACATATGTGTGTATATAAAATAATCAACAAAGTCTTGTAGACTAGTAATCGTCCATAGAGTTCAATGAAGATTCCACAGTTGGCATAACTGGTTACAAGAGAACAGCTAATAATAACACACAACTGCCATCCAGCGGAATATTTGTAATGATAAGATGCTACAATAATACATTTTCAAGACGGTTTAGTATGTTAGTACTTACTTACTGGCTTTTAAGGAACCCGGAGGTTCATTGCCGCCCTCACATAAGCCCGCCATTGGTCCCTATCCTGAGCAAAATTAATCCATTCTCTCTCATCATATCCCACCACCCTCAAATCCATTTTAATATTATCTTCCCATCTACGTCTCGGCCTCCCTAAAGGTCTTTTTCCCTCCGGCCTCCCAACTAACACTCTATATGCATTTCTGGATTCGCCCATACCTGCTACATGTCCTGCCCATCTCAAACGTCTGGATTTAATGTTCCTAATTATGTCAGGTGAAGAATACAATGCGTGCAGTTCTGTGTTGTGTAACTTTCTCCATTCTCCTGTAACTTCATCCCTCTTAGCCCCAAATATTTTCCTAACAATCTTATTCTCAAACACCCGTAGTCTCTGTTCCTCTCTCAAAGTGAGAGTCCAAGTTTCACAACCATACAGAACAACCGGTAATATAACTGTTTTATAAATTCTAACTTGCAGATTTTTCGACAGCAGAATGGATGATAAAAGTTTTTCAACCGAATAATAACAGGCATTTCCCATATTTATTCTGTGTTTAATTTCCTCCCGAGTATCATTTATATTTGTTACTGTTGCTCCCAGATAGGCCTATTTGAACTTCTCCACCTCTTCAAAAGATAAATTTCCAATTTTTATATTTCCATTTCGTACAATATTCTGGTCACGAGACATAATCATATACTTTGTTAGTATGTTAGTAAGTCAATTAATATTTTATTGTATTAGAGTACTTTATTTCTCCTAATCTTTATTTATGCTTTCTTCTAACCGTGTAATAGAGAATAAAGTCCCACTCGAGTTTTGATTTTCTCTAGATAAATTAAAACTACTACTACTAAATATACATAGGTCAAACAGAAATGATCGACACGAAATTGAAATGCAAACTGCTGAGCCATTTATACCCGAACCCACACTTTCTGAAGTCGAAATTGCGATAGAAAATCTGAAAAATTATAAGTCTCCAGGTATCGATCAAATTCCAGCAGAATTAATACAAAAGGGTGGAAGCGCATTATCTAACGAAATTTATAAGCTTGTACTTGCTATTTGGGAAAAGGAAATTATACCAGAACAATGGAAGGAGTCCATAATCGTACCTATCTTTAAGAAAGGAGACAAGACTAACTGTAGTAACTTTCGAGGAATACCACTTTTGTTGACGTCGTACAAAATTTTGTCCAGTATTCTTTTGAGAAGATTAACTCCATATGGAGATGAAATTATTGGGGATCATCAGTGTGGTTTAGGCGTAATAGATAAACTATTGACCAGATATTTTGTATTCGACAGATAATGGAGAAAAATGGGAGTATAAGGGTGCAGTGCATCAGTTAGGCCTATTCATAAATTTCAAGAAGGCATATGACTCGGTTAAGAGAGAAGTTTTATATGATATTCTTATTGAATTTGGTATTCCCAAGAAACTAGTTAGATTAATTAAAATGTGTCTCAGTGAAACATACAGCAGAGTTCGTATAGGTCAATTTCTGTCAGATGCGTTTCCAATTCACTGCGGGCTAAAGCAAGGAGATGCACTGTCACCTTTACTTTTTAATTTTTCTCTATAATATGTCATTAGGAAAGTCCAGGATAACGGAGAGGGTTTGAAATTGAACGTATTACATCAGCCGCTTGTCTATGCGGATGACGTGAATATGTTAGGAGAAAATCCACAAACGATTAGGGAAAACGCGGGAATTTTACTTGAAGCAAGTAAAGCAAGCGCTAGGCTTGGAAGGAAATCCTGAAAAGACAAAGTATATGATTATGTCTCGTGACCAGAATATTGTACGAAATGGAAATATAAAAATTGGAAATTTATCTTTCGAAGGCAAATGCCTGTTATTATTCGGTTGAGAAACTTTTGTCATCTAGTCTGCTGTCAAAAAATCTGAAAGTTAGAATTTATAAAACAGTTATATTACCGGTTGTTCTATATGGTTGTGAAGCTTGGACTCTCACTTTGAGAGAGGAACAGAGATTAAGGGTGTTTGAGAATAAGGTTCTTAGGAAAATATTTGGGGCTAAGAGGGATGAAGTTACAGGAGAATTGAGAAAGTTACACAACACAGAACTGCACGCATTGTATTCTTCACCTGACATAATTAGGAACATTAAATCCAGACGTTTGAGATGGGCAGGGCATGTAGCACGTATGGGCGAATCCAGAAATGCATATAGAGTGTTAGTTGGGAGGCCGGAGGGAAAAAGACCTTTAGGGAGGCCGAGACGTAGATGGGAAGATAATATTAAAATGGAATTGAGGGTGGTGGGATATGATGAGAGAGAATGGATTAATCTTGCTCAGGATAGGGGCCAATGGCGGGCTTATGTAAGGGCGGCAATGAACCCCCGGGTTCCTTAAAAGTCAGTAAGTAAGTAATTAAGTAAGTGAGATTATTGTAGAAATGTTAAATGTTAGGTTTTATTTAACGACGCTCGCAACTGCAGAGGTTATATCAGCGTCGCCGGATGTGCCGGAATTTTGTCCCGCAGGAGTTCTTTTACATGCCAGTAAATCTACTGACATGAGCCTGTCGCATTTAAGCACACTTAAATGCCATCGACTTGGCCCGGGATCGAACCCGCAATCTTGGGCATAGAAGGCCAGCGCTATACCAACTGACTACACTGTTGCTTTTTTTCTTTAGACATCATCCTGATTGTGCTGCATTTTCAAAATTGTCTCATAATAATCTCTTTCTATTATCTAATATAATTTGAAATATATTAACATTCTATGTATTTTAGTTTAATTCTGCTACCCAGTTTATTTCAGTGTTTAATTAATAGTTCATAGTATTTTGTTGTTTAATTCGTAAATAACTCTTGTATACATGTAACTCTCATCTAAATCAAATTGTTGAATTCTTTGTAAGTTCATGCATATGTATATACACTTTTTGCTGGTTGTGTGGAAGAGAAGGCCTTACGGCCTTAACTCTGCCAGCTAAAATAAATCATTATTATTATTATTATTATTATTATTATTATTATATTATTATAACTCGTCAACCAGGTCGACTTTATTGTAGATAAATTACAATAAATAACATCTTAAAAATTAATATTCACTAATACGAAAGTGCCTACATACATTTTAAATTTGAAACTGTTGGAGTTAAACAGATAAGGATATTTTTTTTTATTGATTTGGTATAAATTCTAAGGCTGATAATACTATTACGATTGAAAGCAGTGATCACTAAATACATGGGTTGAACCAAACGTATTTTATCCATGCCTGTGGTTTTGTGTTTGTGAGTTATGATCTGAAATATGTGTGATTTTATGTATAAAATTTAATAAGATGTTGATATAAAATTTAATGAGATATTGATATATAGATTTGATGTATATTTAACATCTCAAAATAAATCAATAGCTTTTTAGACATATTCTAACTTTTCTTCTCTGTAAAATTCTAGTGGATTAAGATTAGCTTTGTAAGTACTACCCCAATCTAATAGTCCATAAGTTATGACTTTCTTTATAACTGATTACATTTTAAGAAAAATGAAACTGCATTAATATTCATGCACAATAAAATTTTTACTCAAATGTCCTGAAACTACAACTCAGCAAATCAATGTAATACTGTAGATATGCTGTAAAAACTTTATATTCCTACCTATCTTAGTTTTTGAGAAAAAGATACATACGTTGTGAACTTTTAACATCCGAGAAAATAGCAACAAAGTAAGCATTAGAAAAACTTATTTTCAAAAGCAAAGAACATTAAGCTTCTTTTGAAAATTCACAACAAAGTCAGCCTTTACCATCTTCAACACAGTAGCCAATTTATGAAGCAGGCAAACGTTCAGCTACAAATTAACTAAAACCACAACCTTTTAACCACATAGTCTGAGAAATATGTATAGCTTCACAATAGTAGATTGACACATAAAACGTATTGCATAATTAAAGTCACTTAAAATTATAATTTTTTAATATATTATAAACCAAGTTACAAGCAATTCGCTATTTCGTGGAATCAACTTGCGCGTAAGGGGAACAAGAAAGTTGACTGAGATGTTTCTCTCTCTCTCTCTCTCTCTACGCTTCAACTTGCAGCTAGCTAGCAAACTAACACCCATCATAAGGTTCTTACTGTGACCTGTGGTGCACGAATGCATTTCGTTTGACGAGAAAACACATGGCCTATACGAAAAAAATTCGAAATAGTTATTTGAGACAAAAAAAATGTTGGTTTTGTCTTTTTTTTTATTTTACCGCTTATCTAATCTTGAAGACACATCCGCGACAAAATTGGCGGTTTTTCAAATACTGCTATTGAAATTAATAAAATCTGAATAACAAACTCGGAGAGAAAATTATTCGAAAGATACGATAAGCGGTTTAAAAATTCGAAGTCTCCCACCTAAATCCGGAAAGTTTACATGTATGCATAAGAAATCTTGACTTTGTACACCAAAAATAAGACTCCGCCATCACTTGATTTCGAACCCGTGTTCACAGTTCGTAGGCCGAGATCCCACGGCGTCAAAGCCTTTACTTGTTCATCTTTCGAAAACAGGACTTAGAATGTATTTTTCCTATAAATCCATCTACATGCAGGGTGCATCTGAACTCGCGATATGCGAATCTATAAGCAAGCTCGTAACTAATACAGAAACTCATTGGTGAATGAAATATCCCATAACAAGCCGAACTTTATGTTCATTCTAGACTGAACACTCTTTCATCAAGTTTCTGATGAGGACTGCTGTTCTTACATGGAAGACGCGCATCATTTTCAGGAGCTACAACAGGGATTATTTATAGATCCCGGCAATATTTGAGGGAAGAAAACTTCCTTCCCGTTGCACTTTTCCGGATTTCACCCTCCCCAACGCTGTCGTGCACCTTGCATCTCCAAAAAACATATTTTCAACTTAACTTTTTATTTTGTTCTTTCTAACTTCTATTTTATCGTTATAAAGTTTTTCAGTATTTTTCTCTTTCTCCACTGTCTGCCCCTTTATATTTTTTAACTAAAACTGACGTCACAAACTTATGTTTTAGAGTGAAGGCTACGCTCCTGTTTGTGAAGTGCATTACAGCGCCGAATACAATACACAACTAACTTCTAAAGTTAGGAAAATCAGCATTAGTTCCGCTTGCTTTATATCGTAGTGGAGCTTATACAATATTTAACGCTGTTATTTAAAATGTGTATAAACAAATTTACTACATTTTTCATATAAAGGCAACAATTTAATAACCAACGATAAAATTCATGAAACAAGTTTAAATAACTGCGAAAATAAAAATGTTGGGGATTTACAATATGTGTACTAACAAAAATTAGATTGAATTATAACGTAAATAATGGAGTACTGCTGTGTTATTCAACGAAAACATTCAGAATGAAACAAATAAAAGAGACAAATATGCATTTAAATGTCAACAGAAGCTTGTAAATTATAAGGGCTCATTCACAATTAAAATTAAATGTTAACGTAACAGGTTGAAGTTGGTGGTAAAATTAGCATTAACTTTCATAATCCACATTGAATACAAACCAGTACGAAGTAAAACAATAAAAAGGGACGCTTTTTTTTTATTATTTACGTGTTGAATTTAGACTGGCTACAACATGGTTACTTTGATTGACAGTTTCTTAAATTGCGCAGAAAGATACACATGGAAGCTTAGGGTTTGGAAACTTCTATGTCAATGTTAATTTTAGTTCATGTTTACTTTTATACATGTCATAGTGAACGATATCGTCAGAGAAATTGCTTGCAAGCTTCTGTTTACTTTACGTTCACCGCTAATTTTCAAAGTGAATAAACCATTAGTTAACAAGTAAATAACAAACAGTCAATCACATAGATCTAACGATCATCTCCAACCGGCTAAAATCTGAAACAGGACAATAATCGACGAAAAAGTAACACTTTATTCAAATAACAGACTTCTTCCTACGAAAAAAGAGAGATATATATATTTTACTAAACGAAAACAAACGGAAAGCATTCTGACGCGGGTTTAAATTTGAAGATAATTATTATTTTGTTCATTTATACGCTTAAATTGAATTAAATGTGTTGATTGTCGTTGTTGTAGCCAACTGTCCGAAGACAGGTCTGAACCTCAAAAGTGATACCAAGAAGGCACCACTTATAAGGCAACTAGGCCAGGAGATAATGGGGGTAGGGTGTCCGGTTCCTTTCCCCCTCCATTGCATACATCGCCGACTAGCTACATATTACACTAGTAAGACTATGTGTTGATTATGTTACGGTAAATGCGATTAATTCGGACACTGCATAATAGCCAGTAGTTGTTCATTTATAAGCACTTATTTCGTTTATTTAATAAACGACTTTAAATTTATATTTACTAGGTATTATCCTAGATATCCCTAACTCTGATTGAGGTTCTGGCTGATATGTATCTCTATTATCAGTCTGTACATCTCACTTGAAGATATATGTCAGAGGAAGTACAAATTGATCTGAAGTCTAATTAGTGAAATATGTTGCTTTCCGGCGGAAAATGAAGCGAAGTCTTGTGGCAAATGAAAGAACACTGAACGAGAAAAAGACGTCTCCACACATTATTTCTTCATTACCCAGATCTTAGGTACAGTAGTGGCAAAAAAAAAACCGGATTGACCTTGTAGCTGATTTCAGAGCCTTGTTCACTCCAGAGCACGATAGACTGGTAACTAAGACTTTCGTGGTTCGAATCCTGCCTGGGAAGGAAACTTTTTTTTGTTCTTATTCAAATTTATTCCCAATACGTTTCGATTACAGCGATATTTTACTACTTAATTAATTTATTATTCCCAGAACATGAATTTTACCAGCAACTTGTACAGTCGATCAGTCCTAGTGAAATGGAGGAGTATACTAGAGCGGAATAAGCAGACCTGATTTTCGAATATGGATGAGCCAATGGGAACAGTAGACTAGCTCACAGACTGTATTGGGACAAGTACCCACGTAGGAGACATCCGGCCCATACAATTTTTCCACGACTGTTCCAAAATTAAGAGAAGGAGGGCACGTGGTGCCATATTACAATTACATTTCCACACGACTATTTTTGCTTATAACTTTCGACGCAGTCATTTCCGGAATATGGTTCCTCAAATTGATACATGTACCCTTCGCCATCATCCCTGAAAGTTTGTAACATCAATTCGGAAACATTCTGTATACAAATAATTCATTTATCAAAACCTATTCCGTTGCAGTGAACAAAAGCATATATTCTGAGGTTATGAAATGCAAATCTTTTACGAACATCACATAAAATTTGTTTAAACTAAGAGAATGTTCTTTCTTATTTACTTACTTACAAATGGCTTTTAAGGAACCCGAAGGTTCATTGCCGCCCTCACATAAGCCCGCCAGCGGTCCCTATCCTGTGCAAGATTAATCCATTCTCTATCATCATACCCCACCTCCCTCAAATCCATTTTAATATTATCCTCCCATCTACGTCTCGGCCTCCCTAAAGGTCTTTTCCCTCCGGTCTCCCAACTAACACTCTATATGCATTTCTGGATTCGCCCATACGTGCTACATGCCCTGCCCATCTCAAACGTCTAGATTTTAAGTTCCTAATTATGTTAGGTGAAGAATACAATGCGTGCATTTCTGTGTTGTGTAACTTTCTCCATTCTCTTGTAACTTCATCCTGCTTAGTCCCAAATATTTTCCTAAGCACCTTATTCTCAAACACCCTTAACCTATGTTCCTCTCTCAGAGTGAGAGTTCAAGTTTCACAACCATACAGAAGAATCGGTAATATAACTGTTTTATAAATTCTAACTTTCAGATTTTTGGACAGCAGACTGGATGATAAGAGCTTCTCAACCGAATAATAACACGCATTTCCCATATTTATTCTGCGTTTAATTTCCTCCCGAGTGTCATTTATATTTGTTACTGTTGCTCCAAGATATTTGAATTTTTCCACCTCTTCGAAGGATAGATCTCCAATTTTTATATTTCCATTTCGTACAATATTCTGGTCACGAGACATAATCATATACTTCGTCTTTTCGGGATTTACTTCCAAACCGATCGCTTTACTTGCTTCAAGTAAAATTTCCTTGTTTTCCCTAATCGTTTGTGTATTTCTTTCTACAAGAGCATATTTATAATACATTACATCAATGTCATTTATTGACCCCATGCGTAGCCTACCTACTTGCAATTCACTGTGCTTATGCATCCACGTGACATAATAGATGTACCAGAAGAAACTGCTCGATCCGCTGTACTTTTGGGAACGGAAATGCGCTGCCTGGTTATCACTAAACTTCATGTATATAATTCCGTACACACAAGTTATACCATGTTGTCCGTCATGAGTATCCTCATACTACGGGAAAGTATAGTAGCTAGATATATTATTTTCAAAATGTTACGCAACAAATAAGGTAATTTTGGAGTATTAAGCCTACTTCTATAGTTTGAGCAGATTTTAATACGAGAAGTACAATAGCAAGCTTTCTCTTCTCTTTTTAAGACTTAAACAGAAATATCGAACAGCGTTTTTATAACGGAGTGTGATAATGATACTTTCTCACTGAGTTGCGAAACAAAACGTTGTTTTATTAAATTAGGAAAACTAGATAGAACTCTTAAACGAAACGAACAGCTATTCTTTATTTCACTCATTCCTGGTACAATTAAAGTCTATGAACTGGGGCTAATACACGAAGTGGAGAGGGGATTAACAATTACAAAACTCGGCGAATAAATTAGATGAACGGCTTAAATTGAGTGTAGCTGGAATAAAAAGGAAGCAGAAACGCGCATTCCAACTTGAGCGTATTCTCTGTCTTCATAAGAGCAATTTAAAACCCATCAGAAAACTTTTGATTAAAAACGAGTGGAGGTACGCAACCACTTCTCCATTATCATTCCGTACTCGACCTACTGCAAAATATCAAACTATTACATTATTGAATAATATGTGACGATTTATCACTCTTTATTAAAAATTTGGCGTCATTATACGTTCCGTGTTACCTATGACATTTGCGTTTACTCATTTTATGCCCAATTTAAATAAAATGTATACGCATAAAAGAAACCAATACATTATGCACAAAAAGAGGAAGGCCATTCATTTTTTTTTTCAGAATTTTATACACGTGGCTTTTCTTTTATTTCAAATTAATTTACCCGGGTTCATTTATAAATTTAAACATTAAAGTATAAACAGGCAAATGTCTCAATTTCTGCACAAATTCATATAGTCTAAACACCTCTTCGTAACTTATAAATTTGTTTTCACAAATACAGAATAAGTGTTTAAAATACATATATATTTTAAAACCATTTGTAATGTTCATCAGGTACCTACTTACTATTCTATAACCAGCAAAACTATATTCTTTAGAAATAATTCCACGTCTCACAAAGGATATTTTATTAGTGACAGTTAATCTTTTAAGAAGGAGAAATCCCATCTTGTATGAATTTTCAATTTTTTTTTTTTTTTTTTTTGCAAGAGATAACTGCTTAAAGTACATTTGCCTATCTCCTCAGGCTGATCTCGAAAGTGGAAGAAGATTGAGTACAAATAACACTGGTAATATTGATTTATTTAACTACTCATTGAAAATACACTACAATAAAACTAATTAAGTAGTTTAAATTAATTATTAAAGCCGGCTAGAGCACTGAACTTATAACCCTGTGTACCTGGGTTCAATCACCTACAGTGTATCGTATGTGTCCATTATCTCTATAATATTGCAGTACTCACGAATACAAATGAAACGAGTGATCACCCAGGTCTGTAGGTGGTCTCTATGCCGAGATATTACCGAGAGAATCCTCGAGGCAAGGCTAATTTTATACGCAAATTCGGCGCACTCATGATTAACCAACGGATTTCTAGGTGCTAAAAATGGGAGATTTAGGACTTTATAAAATCCAATCTAGGACCTTTAGAAGTTTACATGAAATTAAAAATTAGCTAATAATTTTAATTTTAGTAAACATTTCATTTTAGGTGGAATTCATGTATGAAGAAATGATGCTGACAATAAGTGCTACTGAAATGAAGACTCAAATTATATCAGTGAAAGAGACTGACTGCTGATTGGGCAGTTTCATTTCGCATAACGGGGACGCATTGGCGCGAAAACTAATCTGTAAGCTCTCGCCTAACCTGAACAACATACCCCCTTTAGGCTATGGTAGGATTCACTTTACCAAACGAACTCGGTCCAGGAAATTAGGTAAAATTTTCTTCCCTTCTAAAACCAATATGGGACGAACTTGCCAGACTATCTGTAAGGTTTTTTTCCCTTCATTTTAAATAGCATTTTTTGTACTTCTTCAGGACATTTTTGCATTTTTAGTGCCGCATTTTTTGTTTAAATGTACACAAAGTATTAAAACGCGTTTTTCTGGCAGAAACATAGCTTTTAGGTATTTATAGGAATTTATGGTTCATTTAGGCATTTTATGTCCTATAGAATTTTAACAGAGGGATGCTGTGTACAGATCCAGAAACAAAATTTGGGCCAGCACTGAGCATGCGCAGTATGTTATAACTGGAACTTATAAAATTCGGTGGTCCAAATTTTGTTTATGGTCTGTACATGAAACGTAGAGAAATCTGAATAACATAGTCTAGTACGTAGAAAACAAAACAGATACGGAACTAGAAATTCGTTCCCTAGGCCTACTCATGACGTAGCGAGGGAAGATTGAGTCACTGGGTGTACTCATACGAATTACATTGGTTCATGGCACAACTACTAATAACTAGAGAGCGGAATTTTAGGCTCTAAAAATAGCATTTTAGGCACCTAAAATAGGCTCTTGAAATCCTTTATTTAGGCTCTATAAAATAAAAAATAGACTTTTTTTGTTAAAGAATGTCACTAATATAAGATTCAACATTTATTTAATGCAAAATTCTAGGATTAAAAGAAACTTCCACACATTTCACAAGGGTACACATGCATACACAAAATGAACACCGTTTGTATTTAAGTTATTGCTTTTCAATCACCAATCACATTTCCATAGTTTGCTTGACAGTAGATGATCAGCACTTATGGTGGCTATTGTGTCTCTCACTGCTGTACACAAATGGTGAGAAAAAAGGAAGGGGTTGTTATCTGTCTTGGAATGTAAGAGTTCAACCCAGCGAGTTTGTGTTAAATTGCTGACAGACAGAGGAAGACGATATAATAATAATAATAATAATAATAATAATAATAATAATAATAATAATAATAATTTGTCCCGCACGAGTTCTTTTACATGCCATGCACACTTAAATGCCATTGATCTGGACCGGGATCGAACCCACAACCTCGAGCACAGAAGGCCAGCGCTATACCGACTACGCTACCCAAGGCGACTGAAAGTTGGGATTTTAGGATTGAAGATTGTAAGAATGATAATGGATGGCCCGGAGGTACTTCTCTATTGTGTTGTTCACTGCTAGGAAGGAGTTGTTGTTATCCGTCTTGGAATGTAAACGGTACAGGATGGTAAGAAAAACAGTAAACAGTTACGAAAAGTGATGCAAAAATTAAAAAAAAAAACTTACGTCGAAATAGGCATTTTTAGGCACTATAAAACCCCTTTATTTATAGGCCCTACCTATATTTCCATGAAAGATGTAAATATTAAGTCTCAAGCCTGTATGTATCAAGGAAAAAAATAGGTTTTTGCCTAAATTCCGCTCTCTACAGATAACATTAGCATTCGGCTGTTGCTCATAGTGTTGTTAAAATACGCATTTGAAATTCTACCATTTACTGTTTCACCACAGATCCCGGAACAGTGTGCTTATACTCGGTGCGGAGAAAGATGTTTTATTTGAAAGCAAGAAGAGACTATTCAGAAGTGGAACTGGTCCGGAAGAAAAGGCGATCATCAAAGCAGGCTTTCAATATACAGCATTTGAGTCAAACACCATCAATTATTTCATAACAGAGTGGTGGATATATAACTTTCAAATCCTGAAAATGACATGTTAGTGGCAAAACCGTTCGTGTACTGTCCAAAGAAATAACAAAGAGCTAAACATTTATGAAGATGTTTGATTCGATTGATGTATGATTTACGTTTACCTGTCTATCAACTAAAGCTGATGCATGGATTATTATTAGACGATGACGCAGGTATCTACATTCAATTCTGCACGGAATGAGACGACAGAAAATCGGATAAAGAATACAAGAAGGCTTGCAATTAAACATGTTAGCCTAAGACACATCATGAGCCAGCATAAGAATTAAGCGTAACTAGCAGGTTTATACCGTTTCATATGGTATACTGTAAGTGCGAGTACAATATCCATAACAATAGTCTTACAAGTATCTAGGTCTGTTCATGTCTTTTGAATAACATCTCAACAAAAAAAATAATAATAATAAAATAAAATATACTACGAGGGTCACTTCAAAAGCAATACACAATATTTCGAAATATGTATTATATGACTTTCTCGTATTAAATTCTATCGTACCTGGTGTACATGTTTCGACATATTATTGGTCTTCTTCAGAACTGGTCGTTGCTGGTCTTGGCGCAGGCGTATACAAACTCAAATGTAACACCTGTAACAATTTCTACATAGGACAGATAGGCAGATCATTTGAAACACGTTACAAAGAACATATGACAGCCATAACAAAATTACAAAACACTTCTACATATGCAGAACACATCACAAATGCTAACCACACCTACAGAGACATCAACACGGGCATGGAAATTCTACACATTTAACCAAAAAGCCAGAAACTAAACACGCTAGAACAATATGAAATATACAGACACACAAAAACACACCGTAATGAAATTCTCAACACACAACTCAATTTCAGAACACACACACTCTTTGACTCCACATTACACTACACAAACACACCCCCACAGGAGACAAAAGAAGAGGCGCTAATACCAGCAACGACCAGTTCTGAAGAAGACCAATGATAGGTCGAAACACGTAAACCAGGTACGATAGAATTTAACACGAGAAAGTCATATAATACATATTCCGAAGTGATATAGTGTTAAAAGTTGTGTAATCAAGATGTATACACAATATTTACTTAAAAATTACATTTTTAATCTACAGCTTTGCTATTTTCACAAAATGTAGATAACTTACATTCTTTAGGAACAAAATGTCACTTTTCCGCATAAACCCCATCCTTCTATTATTTTGAATTCAAGGTCTGTGATTGTTTAATCAATAAACAAATATACTCCAAGCTTGTCATAAGATAAATAATCCGACATTATGGTGTAATTTACTTTCTATCACTCAGCCACAATACGGTCGTGAAAATTGAAATTTGATCCTGATATCAATGCGCGATTTATAGCGCATCTTGATATTGGACTTCGAAGTTGTCCACGAAATCTACCTGTAATACCACGTTTTCACCATCAGCACAATTACGAATTTTCTTTAAATGTAACGACTGTCGCTTTGTCACAAACCAGTGAATAATGATCTCGGGCAGCAACGTTTTCAATATATCTACGACCTCCCTTAGGGTACCATTTTTTGCTACTTTTACCGTTTTCCATCTTTAATTACCTAGCAATTCTTCCGAATTAACATATGTATCGACATGAGGTTGGTTATATTTATATTCAAAAATTTGCATTGTTGCCATGCTCAGAGACGGACAGTGGACTGAACTAAATCAAAGTTCAGTTTAATTTAGTTTAATGTATCGTATATTGGTTCATTTCTTTTCCATTTTTCTTTAACTTGAATTGCTTTTTCTGTTATTTGATACTCGATTTAAATATTACGCATTATTCATTAATAATAATAATAATAATAATAATAATAATAAGGCCTCCTGCTTGGGCAGGGGTGGCTCAAGTCTTGACCATCAGAAGAGCCGACCTGATGGTCTATTTACATTCCTAGTTCTTTGTCCACAATTTCACTAGCACTGGTTGACTGCGTCCCTCCACCGTGTTCTTTGGCGTCATATTCTGGTCCACAGTCCTCCTAGCTGCAACTTGAACTCGTCTCCCCATCTGGTCCTCGGTCGTCCACGGTTTGTCCAGCCAATTCTTGGATCCCACAGTGTCGCCATGTGTGCCCATCTGGTAGGATGCATTCGTACCACGTGTCCTCCCAGCGCCATTTCATCCTATTAGCGAGTGTGACCACGTCCTCTACGCCGCTTCGTCGCAGTACTTCATCGTTTCTGATTCTGTCCTTCAGGCTTATTCCGAGTATTTTCCTTTCCATTCTTCTTTGGCATCTTCCTAATTTTAATGCCTGTTTCTTGGTGAGTGACCAGGATTGCGCCCCATATAGAAGTACAGGTACAATGCTGGATGTATAATTAACTCATAACAGGAGTATTTCCCCCTCTCATTTCTTTTTAAATGTAAGTTTGTTTGGATTTATTTATTTGTTTCCATAATGACACGCTGGAAACAGCCCAATCCACTAGAGTAGACGACAAATCGGAAGGCGGTAGTCTGCTAGCGTTTGCGTCGAGAGAGACAGAGAGAGCAAGACAGCGTACAACATTGCCACATCGTACTTCACGCGCACGTGCAATACAAATAGCGCAGGAGAGAATTTAAATTATCAAAAGACAATAATGATCTTAGCCGTTGATACTGTAAGCATGACACCAAACAAACTCTCTTTCCTTCACTAACAATATTCTTTGCACGGTTCTCAATCCCACACCACATCCCGCAGTCGTTTCTTGCGCGTTGTCAACGTTGCAGCCAGCATCAAGATGGCCGAGAGCGTTCTGCTCGTTAACATTTTTAAAATAATTATATGCTTTAAACACCATTTTCCGCTTCTGCCTGTGCAATACTTGTCTTTTTACAGTTTCTTCTTCCATTTATTTATCTTACACACACACACACACACACACATACACACACACACACACACAGTAAATGTTAGTTTTACTTATTCAATGTATTGAAACACTCACACGTGAACAAACGAACTCGGGAAATACTTGTTACAGACTGATTCTGATTGGTTCTACTGTACAAGCATGTGACGTCACATACTAGAAATGCTACGGCGCATATAGCAGCTGACCGCCTTCCGAAATGCAGTCTAGTCTATTGATGCTTCCTTATTTACTTGAACACTGCGTACCTTGAATAAACAAGTGATGGATAAGGGGAGGTGAGAAGTGATATTATTGCAGCAGTAACACGATCCTATTTATATTACTTCATTTAAATAAATACGTTAGTACGACACAATTACTGTCTCAAAAATCAATGAAGAATGTTTGTTCTGCACATGACGCACTTTCAATTCACAAAAATTGTTCTTAAATGAAAAAATAAAAAAAAATTTTAAAAATCGCTCATCATAGTTTTTGATAAACTATATTTTCTAAGAGGAAATAATGTTTCAGGAAAAAAATCCAACGATTAACTTTTTATAGAGAAAAAACTTCAATTTCGTTCCGGACATGACGCAGTAGGATAACCTTTAGATTTCAACGACTGAAATTGCAGTCCGTAAGATTTTCTAATCAAACTGGCACTCTAATGACAAGGAAAGCCTTAAAGTTCCCTATGAACTTGGTCCCGTTATTACATCATAATTCCTAAGCATTATATGATCATTTAAACTTAATGCATTTTGTCAACTTTCATAATATAAATTACTTCCACTACAATTCTTCCAATTTACTTCAATATCCGTTTTCTAATGCAAAAACGGTTCTCATATCCGAAAATTAGAGAGTTTGAGGATTTCATACATATCTGAGAGTTTAAAATTACTTCGTATCTGAAACAAGCCCATTGTTTTGTGAACAATACTGTATTGCTATTTTCCTTTGAACTTAATTCTTAATAAAGTTAAAGACTTTGAAAACTTTCTCAACTATAGAATAACCCTTTGACTGATTATTAGTTTTCGATTTTTAAGGGAGGTTTCGATGTGATCACTTTGGATGGTTTTTTTCTTCAAATGTCACACAGACTCCAGAAAAGTGTTAACCTCAAGAATAAATAATTCGAATAACTTAAGTATTGACATTTCAATTGTGTTTTTCAGGTAGAGGAGAATCAAACCTGAAAAACTTGTATAAAACAAGCCAAATTTCTTTAATCCCTGCATATTTAGTCATTGCAGATGTGTAAGAATTGTTGATTTTGATACTCAAATGACAGGCTAAAAATATAAAACATATCTCCAAATAAAATTAATTTCAAATGAAAAGCACAGCAAAGTAATATGTTTACGTAAAGCGTCTCTCTCTTCACCTCGCAGGCAGAAGAAGATGGTGGAGCTCGTGCAAATGCAGTTCCGGCTGCGTGACGTCACATAATGTACAGCTAACCGCATGAGCAGCTTTCGCTCTGAGTGGCTGCTTCCTAATGATAATAGTGCAGCTATGATACCGACGACCCTTTCTAATTACAGCGGCGGCTTAACTCGCTCATACATCGCGGTATCATATACTGCAAAGATAATTGGTCTGCTTTTTATCCACTTTCATATCGAAGTACTATAGACCTGAGTAATTCTGCAGCTTCCATGTAAATTGTGACAAACATTATACAGAGACAATACAGAAGAATCAGACCGATAAATGAAGATAAGTTAAGAAAATTTTGGTAGTAAGCCCATGTCTAGAAAGGTAAGTCTTCGTAGCTAGAGAGTGTCTAGTTAAAGGAACATTATCCGTTTAGTAAATAGGTAACTCATTACATATTAATTCTACAGCTTATTTTAAAGGGTACAAAAGTTAATAAAAGTGAGGAAAGGATGGGACTAGCGTGGTGGAGATTGGGAATTTGGAGGTTAAAAATAGAATTTTCAATTGCTCGTGTGACGAAGGTTAAAAGTGATCTCGCCGCTCTCAATTGAATTGAAAGAGGAGAATTGGGAGGACAATTTTCAAAGGTACGCAAAACGCGTCCTTGCAAGGGGTTCGGGGCTGTAAGAAACTAAATATGTGAGCTCCACGTCTGTTGGCCACTAGTCTCACTCCGGGTTACGGTGTTTCACTGAAGGAGTTCTAGAAAATTTTGAAGGGGAAAAACCGAAAATGGACGTAACCTCTTAGGTACCACATAAGCGAGGGGACGGAAATGTGATCAAAGTGATCACGGGGCGGGACGAGGAAGAAAAGGCTGTTGTAAATCTGCACATTGAAATGAACTGTGTCATTTCGCAGTGCAGAGTCGAGAAGACTCTGTCGTCTGTTGTTCGATGACAAGGCAGGTGAAGACCATCAGAAGAGACGCTGTGAATTCTGAATCTGCAAATTGAAAGGTTCCCTGTCCTTTCGCATTGCGACTACATGAGTGACCTTGCACATGTAACAGATAATTTTATAGATTCTGAACTAGGGCATAACGTCGTTTGTTAGAAAATGGGAGTTTACGGGACGAGGAGACGTAGGAAAAGATACATGTCCTTTATGTAATCAAAAAGAAGACACAATACACATTCTACTATCTTGCCCAGAAAATGAACGAACAAGAAAAAATGAAGAAATAGCATAGGCGAATAGGAAATTGTATAGAACAATAAACAGAAGAGAATTTAGGGAACTCGGAAAGTTTTTGTATACATATAAGTTAGTATGCTGAAGAAAAATGGGAAAGGAAAACTAAGCTGTAAACTTAGGTAGGCCTACTGTATAAACATAAGAAACAGTAATTAAAGGGAAAGAGTTTTTGTTAAGATTAATTTGTACATGTCGGGGGATGCGGCTTGTGACAGGGGTGGATTTGCTTGCTTTTTCCTCCTCTGGAATTAATCCCATCTGAGCTTTGCCAGTCTTATTAGGTACACAGAAGATGCCGTTCTTGGTAATAATGAAACCACGATTTTTTCAGGCTTCTTTTATTGGAAAGGATCGCAATCTCAAAATGGCTCGATTTTCTTGGTCATTGCCGCTGTGAGACACCGTGCACTCTATGAAATCACTCACTACTGGTCTGTCACCTCTCACCACAGTTCAGCTGTCGTGTGACTCCTGACGCATATGACGTCATTCGAAATTCGTTTCCAGAGATCGGAAACAACCCTGTACTCTATCCAAGGAATAAGCTGTAGATTTATATTACATCTACCCTGTATTATGATGCAAGCTTAAATGCAGGGATTTTCCCATGTCCGTCCAAATCAAGTCACTGCCTGTACAGAGAGGGATTGAGAAACGCATAGGCTATAATGCTGGAAAGCATTGAAGTGGCAATAGTCCACCTTTCTTTTATATATTGGCCTAAAGAGATTACAAAAACGAATATTCCACTTGTAAAATTAGTTTCCTATAGATATTAACGGTTTGTTGTAAGTATAGACTAGTGAGCAATTTAAGGTCCTCCCATTTCCGCACTTGATTCGTCGCAAACTAGACGTATACAACAATCGCATTACACTCTAGACCTCAACCAAGTAATTACATTTTAAGGGAAGCAGTATCATCGATTTTGGCGCACTTTAGCAATCTACTTCACGAGGTTTGTCCTCGCATTTTGCTATAGGCTACATTTGCTACTCTTAGTTTCATACCATTACTTGACGAAACTTGTAAATATGCTGGTGCAATTATTGAAGTAACATGGCTTCATAATTTGAGTGAGTACAATCAATTATACAGGATGAATTAAAAGTCTGGAACCATATAAATATCTTCGATATTCTTGATTTCGAATAGTATAGGTGTTACCAGTATTTTTACGATCAAACGCTCTACCAGTGACACATTCGATTCTAGCACTTGGCTATCTCAAAAGCCGCCATTTTGAATGCAACTTTGAAATTTTAAATGGAAAGAGGGTCATGTAGGTACTCAAAATCATGTGAAATGTTCTGAAAAAAAAAATGGTGCAATCCGTTTTGAGATATTTCTAATCCTTTTCAAATTATTTGAAGATAACTGTCATAATGACACAAACATTAGTTTCTGCATCTACAGATATTTTATAACATGATACAGTACTAAGGAGGCTTTGGAAAATATATTTTTATGCAATTCTGTAATTAACTTTTCCTGCTTTACTGTTTGATTACCCTGTGACAACTTCAGTGCATTGTTGTGATTATTTGAAGCTTTCCTATAACAAATTTCTTTATTTTCGTGATGGCATTATGGAAAGGGGAAATAATTGATATCATTCTTCATTCTGGTAGGTTAGGCCACAGAAATGTTGCAGCAGACTGGACGAACAGTCCCCTGGATATTGGATTGGTCGGCGTGAACCAGTAGAATGGCCGGTCAGGTCTCCAGATTTAACACCTCTTGATTTTTCTTTTGGGGTTACATAAAGAGCTTGGCGTAGCTCAGTTGGCTAAGACGCTTGCCTGCCGATCCGGAGTTGCGCTCGGTGAGCGGATTCGATTTCCGCTTGGGTTGATTTCCTGGTTGGGTTTCTTCCTAGGTTTTCCCAACCCTAAGGCAAATGTCAGGTAATCTATTGCGAATTCTCGGTCTCATCTCGCCAAATACCATCTCGCTATCACCAACCCCATCGACACTAAATGAGCACGTATGTTGATATAGCGTCTGTAAATAACCAAGTAAAAAATATCTATACACCCACTCCGATCTAAGTGGTTACATCTGTCTACATGTATTTTTTATTTATTTTATTGGGTTATTTTACGACGTTGTATCAACATCTAGGTTATTTAGCGTCTGAATGAAATGAAGGTGATAATGCCGGTGAAATGAGTCCGGGGTCCAGCACCGAAAGTTACCCAGCATTTCCTTGTATTGGGTTGAGGGAAAACCCCGGAAAAACCTCAACCAGGTAACTTGTCCCGACCGGGATGCGAACCCGGGCCACCTGGTTTCGCGGCCAGACGCGCTGACCGTTACTCCACAGGTGTGGAAATCTACACGTATATCTTGGTATGCTTATCTCCACATGCCTGTATCATGTTCTATAGTATTAAAAGATATGACTAGCTTGAATTCTTTCTCTTCTTCTTTCCACAGTCATAATTCACTTAATATTTTTGTTGTTAGTCTTTCAGTAACCATTTATTTCAAATTTCCACACTTCCATTCATTTAAATTAAATAATAATGCATAACATTTTAAAGCAATCAACCAGACACTTTGAAGTAGCACTATTGATAAAGAAATAGTTTAAAAATGGAAAGAGGACAGAACTAATCTGTGAGACAAATTTATTTTTAATATTTCCGTCTTTACTTATCATTAGGTGAATACATTGATGTTCGCCTAATGATAAGTAAAGATAGAAATATTGAAAAGATATGTGTTATACAAATACTTATCAGAACAGCAAAATGATTTTGAAAATTTACTTCGTGGGAATTTCCTCCACATCCACTCCTTTCAACAGTATCAAATCGTGGTTCTTCTTTGGTGAGAAGCAATGGGTGCTATAGATGTGCGAACGTCCTAGACGGTACTTGTGTCCCTGTCGCCCGCATAGTCTGGCAGTATAAGTCACTCATGTCGCTATGCAAACTAGGTCCAGCATTCTAATTTGCATGGGAGACAACTACTCTATACACCACAGTGTGGCAACTTTGCGTAATCCGCATTTGTGGGTAATCCCGAACACGTGACAATGCGCGCATCACACAGGATCAGGCCCTGACGTTCCAATTATATCAGAAAACATGGCGGCCCCCGCGCACTCTAACTTCAAACCAAACAGCTCGTCACAGCAGCGACAAAAATGCTTAACAACTTCATACATAAGTTACCACATCTCAGCCTTCTATTGTACAAAACACAGGTTGCCCACCTTCACTATAATAGTCTCCCGACCTTGTAAGTAGACATTCCTGTTCTTTATTCCCTTGAGATTATCTCATTCTTATATGTTATATTTTCGAACCACTTGATTTGTTTTCTCTTCATTTACTTACACTGTTTGAAAAATCATAGGAGATACCAATTTACAACCATTCAGCATTATTAAATATACCGCATCTACGGTTCGTATTTCAGGATTAGACTATTTCGTTCTTTTATTTTCCAGTAACTGTAATTCTTAATACGGTGTTTCAAAAACCACATAAGATATCGTACAGCTCTGTATCTTAAATAAATTGCGACTAATCTTATCACACTACTATTTTATCCTTTCGTGCAGATCAATATAGTATAGTAATAAAATAATGACATTAATTTCTGTATAACTGTCAACGTCTTTACGTCAGCCGTGGCGAAAATGTGACTCGCGACCACATTGTGGCTCGCAATGATAGCTATGCATTTCTCTTACTTCTTACCTCCCATAACCCCCACCCTCTCACTCACTGGAGTCAAACTCAGTTCCATTTGTAATTGTCTCTGACCTGCGAGTGGCGTATCGTCGCAATGTCTCTCTCGAAACCATGTACCTCTACAAAAACAAAAGTTTCAAATAGGATGGAAGGACGCATTTTTTGCTGCTAATATGATGAGAGTATTAAATGTATGATTTGTTCAAAAGTATTGCGAGGAAAACGGTTGTATAACATAAAACGGCATTATAATACATGTTACTGATGAAACATTAAAAGGTTGTATTGTTGTTGTTGTTATTATTATTATTATTATTAGTAGTAGTAGTAGTAGTAGTAGTAGTAGTAGTAGTATCTCTGTGCGTCGATCCTTTTTCAGCAGATGTACGAATAATGTGGTTAGCTCTTCAATTGCAACTCACAGATTTACAATGTGATGTTAAAATTAAAGCTAGATGTAAGGACTTGACAAATGTTGAACTTTTCAGATCTTTGCCAAAAAATAAATAACCGAAGCTTCGTTCTTTCGCTTGCATTTTTGAAGCCATATTCGCTACACCTTACGTTTGTGAAAATTTATTTTCAACAATGAAAACAGTAAAAACCAAATTTAGATCACGACTGACAAAGACCTTCGTGATCAACTACGACTGGCAGTAAGTGACATAATTCCTGATTTTGAAACTCTGTCGCAGAGATATTCTGAAGACAGTTAATTTTAGGTTGTGATAATGTGTCCTATGTTTTATTGTTAATTTACTTCATCGTTACACGTACTAAACATTAGTTTGTAGCCTTGTACTGTATAAAATTATATTTAAGTGCTTGACGTAAGGAAAATGAAAATCCGTTAATAAGTCAGACGGTTGCTTCACTTCCCCTTCGGGTGTCCGCCTCCCTCCATAGGTGCTATGCACGTTGCAGGTTACACAGTGGCTCGGCGCGCGATCACATTTTCGCCACGGCTGCTTTACGTGATTCGGGTTCCGCATATTGAGGTTAAATGGAAGGACTGTGACTCATTTTCAAGTTGTACACCACTTCGGTGAGCCACGCTGTGCATGATGGATATCTGGTGATAGAATAAGAACAATTGTTGACGCAGATGATTTGTGGACGAAATATTATTCCCTACCATAGGTCTTCATTGTTTATATATTTGTTTGTTTGTTTATTTATTTATATTTGATGCGCTACCGCTTTTTAGAAAGTGAAGACACACTCACACACACACATCCCTCGTTAGATTGACTACTGTTCATTGTAGACGGACGACTTTCAATTAACAAACATCAAAGCAATGCCTTCGAGTGCATTCGTTTACACCTGTGAACCGCACCATAGAACTTCGTAATTATTGTAATGATCAAGTATCGATCCTTTCTTTTTGCTGCGAAGTGTACACGAAGAGGCAGAGAATTTTTCAGAAAACAGAATATTTTCATTATATAGGTTTTCACTGTTCCAACAGTAAAAAATATAATGACACTCGGGAGGAAATTAAACGCGGAATAAATACCGGATTTTTTTTCGTTAGCTAGCGAGTACAAATTAAAATTATAAAACAAAAATGTTTCTAGCCACTACCGTAAGAGCCAGGCTCGTGTACTATTATTCGATTGAGAAGCTTTTGTCATCTAGTCTGCTCTCAAAAAATCTAAAGTTAGAATTTATAAGAACAGTTAGGGCTATATTACCAGCTGTTCTGTATGATTGTGAAACTTGGACTCTCATTACGAGAGAGGAACAGAGATTAAGGGTGTTTGAGAATAAGGTTCTTAGGAAAATATCTGGGGCTAAGACGATGAAGTTAGAGGAGAATGGAGAAAGTTACACAACGCAGAACTGCAGGCATTGTATTCTTCACCTGACATAGTTAGGAATATTAAATTCAGACGTTTGAGATGGGCAGGGCATGTAGCACGTATGGGCGAATCCAGAAATGCATATAGAGTGTTAGTTGGGAGACCGGAAGGAAAAACACCTTTAGGGAGGCCGAGACGTAGATGGGAGGATAATATTGAAATGGATTTGAGGGAGGTGATATGATGATAGAGACTGGATTAATCTTGCAAAGGATAGGAACCGATAGCGGGCTTATGTGAGGGTGGCAATGAACCTTCGGGTTCCTTAAAAGCCATTTGTAAGAAAGTAAGGCTTTCACTAGCAAAATAGAAATGAACAAAAGTTTTACTGCTTTTGTCCGTCGTTTCAACAACAAAAATAACTTACAAGTAAATCATTAGTAATATATTAAGGAGAATTTTTAACATCTTAAAAGTAGTGGTTCTGAACCTTTTTAAGTACGGGACCCACCTTGAAGGATAATAAACGTCACTTGACTCGTAAGTTAAATTAAATTAATACACTGTAATGAAAAAAATAAATATGCAGACAAACAAAAGATTTGATTTTTTCATATTAAATTCATGTGCATTTACCCTTAACCAAGCTATGACATTCTGCTTCCTGGGTCGCATTACAATATTTTAGATGTCTCAGGTACGGCAGTGCTCCAGTGCTATTAATATCCGCATGAATGGCTATCTATCGCTGTGTCTGCATAGAGACCAGATGTTCTATTGTTTTCAGAACTAGGCTACTGATAACTATTTTCTAAAGTTTCTTGAGCTCATGTTCTACACGTCCATATGTATTGATTTTACTGTTACATGCATTTTAAAGGTTGTGTCTCACAGTCAGTGGAACTGTCCTGTCTATAAACGAGATTTGTCATTTGTTTTAATGTGAATTGTTATGTGAGATTTACTGCGAGGGAGTCAGGAATATCTCTTACCTGTAAGTAATTTTAATATCACCACCATTTCGATTAATATTTTCTTCTCTGGTCTTATTAATTTAAGTTGCAGCTCCCTTTTACTTGGTTGCCGGGAAGCTTACAAGGTAACGTACCCAATGGGACAAAAAGTATTATTTGAAATCAATCATCGTCCCTTATTCAGGATTGTGAATAATATGTAATTCGTAAAGTTTTACAATACGAGGGAACTTACATCTCTAAACAATTAGAAGCATAGATTTATTTTATTGGGTTATTTTACGACGCTGTATCAACATCTAGGTTATTTAGCGTCTGAATGAAATGAAGGTGATAATACCGGTGAAATGAGTCCGGGGTCCAGCACCGAAAGTTACCCAGCATTTGCTCGTATTGGGTTGAAGGAAAACCCCGGGAAAAACCTCAACAAGGTAACTTGCCCCGACCGGGATTCGAACCCGGGTCACTTGGTTTCGCGGCCAGACGCGCTAACTGTTAAGGCTGGTTCACAATGAACCGTGAACGGAAACGACAACAAGAACTAGAACGGAAATAATATTAAAATAAATGTATTTAAATGTGAGGATTCACAATAGTTAATTGTGAATACTCACATTTAAATACATTTATTTTAACAATATTTCCGTTGTCGCTTCCGTTCCCGGTTTATTGTGAACTAGCCTTTACTCCACAGGCAGAAGCATAGATTGCAAACATTATAGGTAAGCAAAGTGTGGCACTTTGTCCATGAGTCTGACTTGGAATATCCAAGTTCGACATCGCTCTGACACTGTGTACCATTCATTTTATTAGAGTGTTCTGAGTGAGAAAGAATCGCAGTAAATATGAATCTGTTAAATATTTTGAACATAATTTTACATAGCCTATATTACAGGAGGAAGGATATGAAGATAGTGAAGTTATTGAAGAAGAATGTGACGTTGCTCTGGAAATTTGTGAGCTACTAAAAAGCTACGAACTACGAACAGTTGAGGTAAATTCTACCTTGCATGTTGATGATAACCAAATGGAAGCCACAGAACCCAGTAGTTAGGAATATGCTCCATCTCTACCCAAGAAATGCAGGAAGATTTCATTTGAGGAAAAGCTGAAAATTATAAACTATTACGTGCTTTCAGAAATACCAAAATTTAAAAGAAACAATTCCACCATAGATAGGGTTACCATGAGAAGAAATTCTATAGGAGGACATGGAATCTAAAATAAGAGGACATTGCTGAAGAAAGGAGGACTTTTTAAAAATTGGTATGAACAAAATTAAAGATAAAAACATTGGCTCACCTTAGTTGGTTTTCTCACTAGTTGCTGGATCAGTATTTACATCTGTACCCTACATATCGCTGGAGCCCACTTTGTCTGCAAGAGCCTGAACAGACAAACTTATATCTTGTAACAAATAACTATGGAACTGTTCACAGAACATATCCTTGAAATTATATTTCACCATGATGATACCTCTGACGGTCTCCTTTAGCATGTGATTTCGTTCTTTTGTCCATTAAGCAGATATTAGGGAATGTACTCTCTCAACACTTCCAATGTGACTTAGGATAAATAAATAGAACTGACATATTTTTAAGAGTTCTGAGAAAGTTTCAGTGCTCGCAGAACTACTGGAGTTGAATTTGCACCATTGTTTATCTAAACTTATACCTTTGTCAAAATTAATTTGATTGTACATTGCAGAATGAAATTGATAAAATATCTTAGAATCATAAAGTGACGTTTTTAGAGTGTAAAAATTCAATGCATGCCAATAGGTCATCATATGTTACGTTTTTTATGTGCTCCAGCTTCAATCATTGAAAGCAGATGAATTCTTTCATAGGTTTTCACCATTTGTTTCGATATTCTTTGCATAATATCGTACATTGTTCAATATATATATTAATTCTAGTTGAAATGCGAAATGTCGGACATTTCAATTTTTTTAAATGCCTGCCGTACAGGATTAAATGATTAAAAAAGAGGACATGTCCTTCTTTTGCCGGACGGATGGTAACCCTAACCATAGACGATGGTCAGCTATGAAACATAGATGCACATAGGCTAACAAAAAAGGATCTCCAATTGTACAAACTGAAAGCATCTGCTAGATATGACGAAGTATTAGGGATACGATTGAAGATGTTAACACATACACGTTCCAGGAATTCTTCAGGAACCGGTCATTAAACGAAATAATTAAATACAGCTACTTAAAGAAAATTTCCGTTGTCAAAACTCGTCATTTACGTGTGAGTGAAAACGATTTCAGAGCCAGTTCTATATGGTTCGTCGTTTTAAGATACATTATTCGATTGTGTTCTCGAAAAATAACAGCATATGCAAGACATCGCCAAGTCCGCGAAAAGTCATCAATTGTCTCGTTAATAAATCATTTAAAAAGTAAGTGCAATTCTAAAATGGAATCGCTTAGCGATGCTCAAATTGTCAATGCAGACGAGTGTAGTTTCAATAAAGAAATGCCTTAAGGACGTACACTGGTAATTAAAGGAACTTCAAAAATGCATGATGCAGTACCACAGTCTAGTATATACAGTCACGATGATTAATACGTAGTATGCATCCATAGATAGTTGCTAACCACTAGGATCGCTAATATCGCCTCATTACATACCAGTGTTGCCATATTTAGCGATAAGTCGCTAAATCTAGGGAATTTTGAATCAGTCCCGGCGACGAATTTTGTAAAATACGATTAGCGACTTTTCTGCTGATTTTTATATTCTACCACTTTTTCCTTTCTTTTGAGTTAAAACATTCAACTGAAGTAGTGCACTTCTTAGTTTTAGAAGAGGCATGGGTGCATGACAGAGTCATCTAATGATTCATACGTGAAAGCCCTGATCTCATATATTTGTGATCAATGATCAGAGGTGAAAGATGCTCACGGGTTAGGTGTCTCTCTCAATGCTACTGCTCCAACACCCGTAAACTGTGACAACTTTGATTGACACGTGACGAGTCGCGAGCTCCAGATAATTCTTGGTTCTTCCCCGCAACGCGGAGATTTTCCTCTCCGAACAGACCCGAGGCAGTTGAGTTTTGGAATTTTGTGCCGACAGATCGTGTGAAGCAAATGAGATTGTAGTTTTTGCTGATTTTAATATATTTTAATATGTAAGATTTAAAAAGTGTTAGATTTCACAAAGACAATTGTGGTCAAATGCTTGAGTTAAAATTTCCACACCTACAATTTGCCAGAAAGTGTAGTGTCAATGATCGGACCAAGTGCAGTGTATTCACAATCAGCTGTTCCCACACCTTCCACCTCAACATCACAGCCGTCAACAACACAACCAGACTCCGCAGAAGAGGGTGACGACGAGAAAATTATATTTTTCTCCGCATATGTATGTTTCTCTTATTTTTATTTAGTGATATTTATTATTAACTTTTAGCGACATTTCTGGGGATTTTTTAACAAACTTTGGAGAGATTTAGCTACTTTTTGTTGAAAAGTTAGCGAGATTGTAGACCGATATGTTGGCAACAGTGTTACAGACAATGCGAAATAGTACCTTTACAGTCTATTGTTTCTAGCACCCTCACAACTCAAGCTTCATGACTGTATATACTAGACTGTGGCAGTACTATAGTTAAAGGGAGCTACGACTAATTATGTCAGTGGTTTAAAAAACAGGAAAACTGATGCCAAAATTAATGGAAATTCTTGGAGAACACAAAGGAGTAAGTGCTAGAGTTGCTGAAATATTGGACGAAATACCATAGCCACTTGCCACTTATTAGTCAATACACAGCACAAAACAGAAAATAGTCCACATCTGAATTTTAAAAAGAAACTAAATATCTGTTTACAAAGAGGGATTTTACAGCAAGGCATGTTACGTGTTGGAGGCTGGATAATATCTCTGTTTAGTTTTAAAGCGATAACACGCGAGCCAGATGACATACGAATTCCGTTCTTGTACAGTCAGTTTCAGATTTTTTTAGCTCTATCGAATAACATAGAGTAAAATTCATTTCTGACTATAAATATTGTGCGCGTAAGAAAATAAAGTAATAAGCGAATCATCAGCGAGACTCTGTGAAGATTTAATTAGGCACGACCGCTTGCTTATCTATTACTGGCTAGTCGAAATAGACCGGCTTGAATTAGCTCCGCCTCTTGTTCTGGAAGCCTTCCACGGCTCTGTAGTGACAGATTCTGTGCGGAAGACACCGAACAAAACTCAAATAAAAGTTAGCTACAGCGCTGAGCCAAGTCTGGAACCTCAAAGAGCAACTACTGCGGTAGAATATTAAAAAGTAAAAGAAGGCACTGTGTGAGCGTATGCGAAGGTAATGGCAATATGACTCGCTAAATATGTAACTTGTTGTTAAAAGCCTTTTTAATTAGTTAATGTTTTCAGCGGTTGCATTCAACAACATAAGAAGAGCGCCCGCGGCGACCAAACGCCGCCCGCAGAGAACATGAAATGTCACAACACAGTCGAGCAGTTCTTTTTCATCTAGGATTATCATCTAGCGTTTCCGCTTTGAAATCCGAAAGCCTTCATCATTTACACCCTCTTCTTTATTTAAAAGCATTCTAGTCCTGTAAACCTACAAGCACGCTTCGATTCACACGTCGGAACACAAATCAGCTGAACACAGAAAGTAAAGACTACTGTGTTTTCTGTGAGGATAGGCATTCGTGCCTTTATGCAAGTCCCTCTCTGTGGTCTAGCAGTTACCATTCTGGTCGTTAGATCAGAGATGTGCTAGTTCAAATACGGCCGCGGGTGATAAAGTTTAATCGGCGATAAGATCGTTATCATAAAGTCTGTATACATTTATTATTTCACTAGCCGTACCCGTGCGCTCCGCTGCATCCGTTGGAAATAAATATAAAGTAATTACATAATTAAAATAGGACATTTGATCCAGGGAAGATTCGTGTTTGATAGAAGAATAAATCGTTTAATATGTTACTTAATTTAAATTGTATTTAAATAATTAAAATACGATCATTTTGATCCAGAGACCACTCATTTGGTGCAATGACAATTCCTTTAACATATTTCTTAATTGTTATTACATGCGTCCATACTTCAATGAAGACTGATATATCATTTAGATTTAATGGGTATACTTTATTTTACTTGCTATACATTTCCAATGAATTATGATAATAACTTAATTTCAACCCTTGTTTTCTACGTATTCAGTAAATGGCGCTTGGGCCACTATGGTTCTGAACCCTTCAAATAACTTAAATAACTTATATTATATTATATTATATTATATTATATTATATTATATTATATTATATTATATTATATTATATTATATTATATTATATTATATTATATAAAAAATGTGTTGATAACGGATGTACACCGATAAGTAAGTTTTTAATTTGTTATGGGAGCTCTTGAATCTCAGGAGGAACAAATTTTATTTTACAACCGCGCAACATAATCTGCTTGGCTCATTACCCAATTTTTGCTTTGCATTAAATGCATATGTATTTTATGTATTTTAACACGATTCAATTGAGAATAGTTAAAATTTGGATTATAAAATAATGGAATGCTAAGCTAACATATTATTACTGCATACTAAATCAATACACTCTTGTGGTTCGTTAATTCTCTGAGATAAACATTATTTTAAGAAATACAGGAAACGAATATACAGAATAGCCTATTACGTTGTTTGTGCATAAGACGCTACTTTAATCTTACCTGTCCTCAATTCACTCCGAAGTTACTGCAATAACATTATACCATTATGTCCATTTGAGAAACTACACTTTCCAATGATGAAATAATAATTAATTACACAAATCGGTTAATTTAGCTTCCGATATTACTTCATACAAAGACAGAAACATTCTCTGTAGGCTATCGTTCATAGCTTTCGATTGTTGCTGTCCAAGGCCCCTTATATACGAAGTCATTTGTTTTTTAATTCATTATACGGCCTTAGATGGCAGTTATTTTAATTTTAAAACTCATTTATCTCATTAAATATCAGTCCTATCAAAATTTTTCAAGGAACAAAACTTATCGAAAATTATTTTTAAAGAAACGTTTGTTATGTAACATTTTTCACAAAAAAATCAATAATAAGCGAGATATTTCGATTTATTTAATTCAGGTCCCCTTATAACCCCCCTTTTAAATAATGTATTTTGAATGCCATATAGCCTAAAATCTAAGTTACGACGAACTTAATTTATATTCCAATTTTCATCGAAATCGGTTCAGCCATTATCGCGTGAAAAGATAACAAACATACAGACAGACAGATAGACATTAGACATACAAACGAAAATTTCAAAAAAGCGATTTTCGGTTTCAGGGTGGTTAATTATATATGTTAGGACCAATTATTTTTGGAAAATCGAAAATTACCAGAAAAATTTCGGTTACAGATTTATTATTAGTATAGATGTGCACTGATATGCAATTACGTATACGTAATTATATGCATTATTTATTTCTTAAGTATTCTTCATTCGTCCAGGTGAATGATGGGCAGATTCCTGCACTGTATGAATGCACTGCGCGACATTGAAATGGTTCTCAACCACGGCGATACCGTAACACGAGAGACTGAATTAAAGATTAGGTAGCTGTTCGATGGTGAAAACAAATTTAAATAAATCATATATGCCTATAATAAGTATCTTTAATAATTTAAAAAATAACATTATTTATACTTCATTCATTCATTTAGCGTTCTTCAAAGGGCAGGTCTTTCACTGAAAATCCAGCTTTCTCCAATCTTTACTATTTTTTGCCTTTCTCTTTGTTTTCTCATATGATCCATAGGCTATTTCTTAATGTTTTGTTTGCAGTTTTTCTTGGGAAAGATAAATGCATTAGCTTTCCGTTATTTTTCGCATACCACTCTCTCTTTCTCATCTTAAAACGCTCCCAGGAGACCCCAGGGTGGGGGTGAGGAGAATGGATCTGAATAATTAGGCCCTCCGGACTTCACCGAAATTCACCGAAAGGGTTAAACATCAGTGCTATCAGGGTTTTTGACCCGATCAGAGACAGGGAAATCCCAATTAGCCTTCCTCGCCCCATGTTTATACTATGGAATAAATAATGAAGTTTTCTTACGTAAACGTTGCTTAAATGTTACTAACTTATCTGGTGCATTAGTCACTTTATTATAAGCAATAGGTATACGAAATTACAAAGAAAATCTTCTGACGATTCTTGAAGTTGAGCGTCATTCTGTCATCATCATCATTAACGTCAAAGGTACAGTTGTTGGATCCATCTTGTAACAAACCGTCTTGGACTTCCTCATCCTCTAGATCAGTGGTCGTCAAAACTCGCTGAAATGGGTAACGGGTAAGGAATGTATAGCAAATTGCACCGTCGTGCAGAAGGGAGAGGTAGAAAGCATACCCGCCAGCAGCCACAGATGCACGCTAGTGCCTCTCTTATCCGCGGGTAAAAAACGCTAGTCCGAGGGTGCACTGTGCTGATAACCGCTGCTCTAGGCTAATAGTTCAACACACTGTAGGATATTTTATTGAAATTTTTTTCTACAAATATGTTCATACCAAATCCTATTTTATTCTTCAATTTTATTCGTAAGTTTAAATATTTTTAATGATTTCCGAATTTGTAATCCGATCAAAGAGCAACCTAGCACAAATCTCAAGAACTTCCATCTCTTCCACTCCCGATCAACTTCTTCAAAAAAAAAAAAATAAAAAATAATAATAATAATAATTCATGCGAAATGCTTTCTTCTTTTGGTCACAAGATTTGCATACTGCTGCTAATGTGCTCTTAGTCCACCGTTGCGGTTGAGGGGTTAGCGAATGGTTTTTGCCTGAATATCAGGTAACTTTAGCAGGCGATTGGAACCTCTGTCATCTTCGTCACTTCCTTTCCTCCCTCATCATCCTTTCCTCATTCTCTCGTTTCTGGTTTTTCAGGTCACTCTACAGACGGCCTCCCGAAGCTGCTGAGTCTTTCGACCGGCCTCCGTGGAATGTAGTTCAGCGATGTTGGATGGCTTCTGCAATGGCACCCGAGGCGGACCTACTCGGGGGAGGAGTTTCGCCTCAGACCGAAAGGGGAATTTGCCGAAGCAAAAATGGTATATGGATTCTGTCTCGGCTGTAGGGACCGGTCGCTAAGGGAGTCATGTGGTTAGGGCGGTGAGCGTAGGGGATCTGTGGCACGCAACTCATTCCTCATCGAGGGATAGCGCAATAGATCTCAATAGGTCGCAGTGCTGGGGCATCCGTGTTCCCTCAGTTAAATGCCATTCCAATGTTCTCTTTCTCTTTGTAATTCTGCTGAATACAATTTAATTTTGTAACTTATGATTCTCAAATACATCCCTTTACCATATTATTTTGGAAGTAGCGTGAGTAGCATTTATTGCACAAATTTCGAAGTCTACTAAGATGAACTGTGAAGTTGTATCAGAGTTCGTATCTTACGTTGTAGTTTTCAATTATTGGCATATACTTCTATAAGTGATTTCATCTTTTCTAACGGAAAGTGCGTAAGAGGGAAAATTTGCTGAAACACAATTCCATTGGCTATATTTGTTCATTTGCCAAAAGTTGAGGAGATAAATTTATTACTCACACGTACTAGGCAGCTAATATAATGTACGAGATAGTGGACCAACTTTGTTGGGCGTAAGTATGTTGGACGAAAACATGTGGACAAAATGTCCGTGGACGTAACATCTTTGGACTTAATTTGGAGTGGACGTTATATCTGAGAACGGAAAATTGTGGACGAAATACTGCATCTTAGGACACAAAAAAGTTGGACAACATATTAGTGAACGAAATATGTTGGACGAAACGTCCTGGAACGGAAATTTCATATTTTTATTGTCACTATTAATAACCCATAACAAGCCAAAACTAGTTTGAACCTAGCTCTTGCCCTCGTAGTAGATATCGTATAATCTGAGCTACACCCACAGGTAGTCCGTTTCCATACAACATCGTTTTGTTAGGAAATAATTCCGCTATGTCAATTTTAGTATTGGAAATGTAACTAGATTACAGTCCTACTATCGTATAACTCACAAATCAAGTTCAAAAAGTGTAATGACTCTGTGACGAAATTCCATTTAAAATCATCGCCGATTGACGTCAGAGCATTATTTTGACAGCTGCGATAAGTCATAGCGCAGTGCTGGCAACCAATGGAACTTGCACAGAGTAAGTAATAAAACTGCAATCTGCAACTGAATGTCCATCCAGCTCTGCTATTGATTAACTGCGAGTCAAACGCCGCTTTAAAGGCAATGCCTCTGCTCACATCAAGTTTCCACTAGTTAGGGTAATATCCTGAGGGAGGGGAAAAACATACAACTATAAAAAAACATTACATTGCGAACTTTATCGTTCTCTGAATACAATTACACTGGCTCAAAGTCAAAATGACAGGCCTATGCCTTATTCAAATGATTAGAAAATAGCTTTTGTGGACTGTGAGAAAAAGTATTCTGTGGTCTATTTTAACAATTAACAGCTAATGTTTGCAATAATTGCATTGAAACAAAAAGTCATATTTTAAAGTAATTCAAAAACAATTTAAAACACTGTCAAAAATTTAACATCACAGTGAAAACGGTAGAGCATCTGAATTGTACCGCCGTCCCCCCCCCCCACAAAAAAAATAACCGGCTGGAATTTTTTAGTCTCAGGAAAGATAAGTAGGGCATGTGCGGAAGAGCCTCTGAATTGTATCATCATCCCCCCTTCCAAAAATGGCAGCTGCCATTTTTATTGTGTCGGAAAAGCTAATTTGCGCAAGGGCGGGAAGGCCGGAAATGAATTCGCAATAGAACGTGTTTCTATAAGAGTAATATCTTGGTTTCACTCTATATATGCACTATTGTGTACAAATCATTTCTTTCTAACAATTTGTTTATCTTCCATCTTAGAGAGTGGGTATTTGTCAGTTGTTTTGCATTTGGCTTGTGATGTCTCAGCGGTACCCCACGTCATGCCGAACCCATGAATCAGGGAGACTCTCATTTATGAGATGTCTAGTTTATGACCCAATAAATCGCCCTCCCCTACCTGCAGTGGTGTGTAAGTCGGATAAAAAAAAGAGATAAAGCAGAATAAGAATGGAAGAGGAATGTTTCCTACATCTTAATACGATTTAATTTACGTTATTAAGTAGTGAAGTAACATGTGTTTTAAGCTAACAAGCAAACATTCTGATGGGGGCAGATAAAAAAGTTAATTTTTTTTCACTATGTCAATAATGTCGAAAGAAGTGCTTACACAAATTTTGGCCACTCAACCGCAATTACGAGAGCCATAAAAAAGTAAGTTGGCCAGAGGCCGTTAACAGAAAGAAAACACAATTTCTTCTTCTTCTACTTCTTCTTCTTCTTCTTCTTCTGCCTTTCAAGGATTGGGGTTTTATCCCATTCCGCGCCAAAGACATTTATTCTTGAAACTGGTCCTTCCATCTTGTTCTCGGCCGTCCCATATCCCGTCTTCCATTTGGTTTATAAAAGAAAGCTTGCTGCGGTAGTCTGTCAGGGGACATTAAGTTGACATGCTCTTGCCAGTTCTTTTGGTACTTAATTGCCTCTTGCACTACACTACTTCTTATACCCAGTGCCGTTCTTATGTCTGCACTTCTCACTCTGTCTCTTAGAGATACTCCTAATAGCCGTCTCATAAATCTCATTTCTGAGCTTTCAATTTTATTTTTGTATTTTTTCCTCATTATCCAGGTTTCACTACTACACAATTTCATTGGACAAATTTATTGTAACTGACACAGCAATTTTTGAGCCATTTTTCAACGTATTCCCCACCAGAATTGAGACATTTGGGATCGACAGAGAGGTGCAGACGGCTGTCAAACGCTGGTTCCGATCCCAGGCGGCTGACTTCTACGACACAAGAATACAAAATTTAATCCCATGGTATGACAAATGTCTCAATTACAGTGGGGGATATGTTGACATATAGCGCAAAAATTGTTGTATCTGTTTCAATAAATCTCTCCATGGAATTATAATGGGAAAGTCACATTCTGGACGGCCTCGTAATTATGGTCAAGTGGACAAAATTTGTATAAGCACTTCTTTCGACATTATTAATTTTGTGGAAGAAAAAAGAATAACTTTTTATCTGCCCCTATCAGAATGTTTGCTTGTAAGCTGGAATATACACAGCTTATTTTTTAAATCCATATATTTTAATATTTATGGCAGAGTAGCAGATTCGTGTCGTCATTATGAAAAACCATTCACTACAACGCGTTGTCCTCGCTGACGGACAAAGTATTTGACTTGCATCTATGTTTTTGTGGGGGGGGGGAGGTGAGTTAAGTAATGCAGTTAAAAGAAGTCGAATACACAAAAGCCTCCTTTTCATTTAGTCACTCGTGTCTCCCTTTAACATTCACCAGGTCAAATGATGTCCAAAATAAATTACTCGACTTCTAGCGATGTTTCGTTATTTTAGTATAATCGCGTTATTATAATTGCAACCATCAAACGTAGAACATTAATTAAATACTGGACTCGTGCTCCGACTGTTGCACAAAATAAGTCTGTGCTCGGACGTGGGATGAATGCCCAATTGAATATCAGGTAATCCCGGACTCGCCTCGCCAAAATGCCATCTCGCTATCACCAATTATATCGACAATAAATAACCACACACATTATGCAGCGTTATTAAGTAATCGATTAAAAGCAACATTAAACAATAAGTACCTTTAATTATTTCCATCAAATTTTATCATACACAAAATTAAATAGTATCCGAAACAAATTACGCAACTTCCAACAACCAACGAGCATAATAAAGAGAGCCCTGCACAGAACAGTGATATATATGACGATACATCAAACACATGCAGTACATAAATCCGATCCTTCGCGTATCACCGTCCTTCGCAAGTCTCTCGTGGCTCCGACTTAAAGAACGCAGAACTTTACACTCTTTGTCTTTACTCTTTCGAATTCTGCATACCTTAACACCAAATTACCTTTCGTCTCGTTTCTCTTATCTATACTCTAACCACGACGTAAATACCAGATCACTTATCTGTAGCACGCTAAGTGTACCTCTTCATAGAACATCTTGTTATTCATCATCTTTTACAGTATCCACCTCGCGTCAATGGAATTCCTTGTCACAAAGTATTAGGGGCTGCAAGACAACAAACACCTTTAAGAACAGCTTAAAAGATAACCTTATTAGCATTTCACTCCAATCATACTGATTTAAAATATCACTGACTACATTGTTACTTTTTTCTTTAGATATCATCCTGGTTGTGCTGTATTTTCAAAATTGTCTCATAATAATTTCTTTCTATTATCTAATATTATTTGAAATATATTAACATTCTATGTATTTTAGTTTAATTCTGCTACACAGTTTATTTCAGTGTTTAATTAATAGTGCATAGTATTTTGTTGTTTAATTCGTAAATAACTCTTGTATACATGTAACTCTCATCTAAATCAAATTGTAAGTTCATGCATATGTATATACACTTTTTGCTGGTTGAGTGGAAGAGAAGGCCTTACGGTGTTAACTCTGTCAGTTAAAATAAATTATTATTATTATTATTATTATTATTATTATTATTATTATTATTATATGTTAACGTTTCTTCGTCCAGGACACGTGCAGAATCCAAAAATATGGCACAAAATCTGGAACATATTCAGTGAGTGAAATGATATAAGGAATCGACAAGACTAATTTGGTACAATGAAACGAAGTTTTTTTTTTTTTTAACCGAAGAAAGGTTAGATTGTTAGATTCATCAACTACTCTTGAAAAACACAATACTGTACCGGATGTCCAGGCTAGAGGTATCCAAAAAGGCTCTCCTATCTTAGAATATAATACAGTATTATAAGATTCATTTAATTTCGTTTTCCTCTACTGTACGGAGTAACTCAAAAATTTGTTATGCACGTTAGTACAACTCAATGTGGGCACAATTTGTAGCCCAGTAGGTATCAAGACGATACTCAAGATATTGCAAAGTGTTTACCAGCATTTCAGGCGATATTAGAACAAATGCTTCAACTTTACGCGGTTTCAAATTGTCCAGCTCTCTTTCCTCTTGTACAGAATATCTTTTAATAGAGCCCCACGAAGAAAGATCAAATGGTGTCACATATGGAGATCTAGGCGGCAAGGCAGTTCTGAACCATCTTCCAATCCAATTTTCCTCAAAAGTCTGAATTATAAATGTGGTAATATCTCGATGGAAGTGTGGTAGTGCACCATCCTGCTGAAATGAAGTATGAGGGAATCTGTATTGCAGTTTACGCTGTGGCTTCAAAATCTTTAAGCTCGACTGATGCAAAAGTTGTTATGCAATTTCGACTCAACAGCACTAATGACCTTGAAAGTGTCACAGAATGAATCTATAAGATATTTTCTATGGACTGAGCTTAATTTATCCTTCAGAAAATATAATGAATATTTCTCGTTACTTATGTATACCTCCAGCTCTGACACTGTATAACAGTAAATAACTTCTCAGTGCCACCGCGGTATGTGCGTTGTTTCCATAGAAAACTAATTTTTGTGTTTTTGTTACTTTTTGCTGCCCTAATATGTACGAGTAAGATATATATTTTTCTATATTTTGTCTAAGGTTATCTGAGCATCGATCATCGATCATCATCACTATCACGATTGTTATAATGGATTGTTCAACGACGCTGTATGAAATGATAGGTTATCTAGCGTCAGTGTAATTAATGACAGCAAGATGATATTTGGATATATGATTCAGAGATTTCGCCAAGTGGTTACCTGATATTAGCTTTGGAGTTTAGTTCAGAAACTTAGTAAGAAATCCAACTAAGCAACCAATCTAAACCAGCTCCGAGGACTGATTAAAAAGAAAACCAACTAAGCAATGAATCTAAACCAGCTCCGAGGACTGATTAAAATGAAATCCAACTAAGCAATCAATCTAAACCAGCTCCGATGACTGATTAAAAAGAAAACCAACTAAGCAATGAATCTAAACCAGCTCCGAGGACTTATTAAAAAGAAATCCAATAAGCAATCAATTTAAACCAGCTCCGAGGACTGATTAAAATGAAATCCAACTAAGCAATCAATCTAAACGAGTTCCGAGGACTGATTAAAAAGAAATCCAACTAAGCAATCAATCTAAACTAGCTCCGAGGACTGATTAAAAAGAAATCCAACTAATGAATCAATTTAAACCAGCTCCGAGGACTGATTAAAAAGAACCCCAACTAAGCAATCAATCTAAACCAGCTCCGAGGACTGATTAAAAAGAAATCCAACTAAGCAATCAATCTAAACCAGCTCCGAGGACTGATTGAAAAGAAACCCAACTAAGCAATGAATCTAAACCAGCTCCGAGGACTGATTAAAAAGAAATCCAACTAATCAATCCATTTAAACCAGCTCCGAGGACTGATTAAAAAGAAACCCAACTAAGCAATCAATCTAAACCAGCTCCGAGGACTGATTAAAAAGAAACCCAACTAAGCAATCAATCTAAACCAGCTCCGAGGACTGATTAAAAAGAAATCCAACTAATCAATCAATTTAAACCAGCTCCGAGGACTGATTAAAAAGAAACCCAACTAAGCAATCAATCTAAACCAGCTCCGAGGACTGATTAAAAAGAAAACCAACTAAGCAATCAGTCTAAATCAGCTCCGAGGACTGAAAATAGCTCTCAACTATTCCTCTAGTGGTCTGACATAACTGTTGATTATTGAGTACACATTATTTGTATGTTTAACTGAGTTTATTATATTCCTCTATCTTTATTATCTTCCTAAATCACGTTTCTGTCCTGATACACATGTACACCCTTTGACACGGAAAATGTTCACTCTCCTGTAGCGTGACTTATCTAAGCGTCTTTCGGATTAACGTGCGATTTACCGTCAAAACGATAAAAATTAAGCATCGAGCATGAAATCGAAACGTAGAAGCGACGTATCTCCTACGAAGTCTTTATGGCTAAGCAAGAGAGTGCTCTTTCTTCTCGTTTCAAAGATCGGGATTGGAAATTGTCTATGTAAAACGCACGCGTGTAATCACAGCGTATACGATGACCCGAGCTATACCGATGGGGTACTTATCTAAACAGCGACCAATTTCCGTGTAAAAGGGGTACATAGGATCTAACTTTTCTTATTTGATGGTTGTAACTGTTATTACTCTTTCTGAGATTATTATTGAGCCTATTATTATTATTATTATTATTATTATTATTATTATTAATATTATTATTATCGATATTATACAGCCATTACACACTCTTGGACCATAAAAATAATCTCAATCCAGAATTGAGAAGATAATAGTACATAAGAAAACCATATACGGTATTCAAAATATTTTCATGAATAAGTACATGATTCGCTGTAAAAAAGGGCGTAAGTCATAAACTGAAAGTTTTCAGTGGAACAAAAGCAAATTTTAAATGAGGACTAATCCATTACGATGGGCTAGAAACCTGACGCACTACATCATTGTGGAAGAGGATAGATATGTGTCCTCTATATGATCTGAAGATTACATTTTTGTATTCAGATAGAGGTCACAACTCAAAACCATAGCAAACGTAACAGTGACAGATTGGTAAGAAATGGACTATCGAATTTAAAATCACAGAGAGTCACGATATTTACAAAGCAAGTGCTGAAACGTACAAACTGTTAAGAGTTTCTCTAACAACTGAGGTTTAGCATGTAACTCTTTTAAATAACAGTTAGTTTGTGATGAACAAAAGAAAGTTGTTTCCATTATTTTTATTTTCCCTGTATTCCGAATAACTACAGAAAATTATTTTTGGTAACTTAATAAAATTACACTAAATTACGACAAGTGTGAACTTCACATTTCGATCAGAGAAAGACAATTCCTGTAAATTTTTGGAATGTACTGACAGAGAAACGACAATACCGAGACCACTAGTGGACTGTGCGTTACTTGACAAAATTGCCCTACATATTGAACAAATTACCCTACCTAGTTTTCCACCTCTAATATAACGGACATCATAGCACACAACAGAATGTGTGGTTGTAGGACGTTTAAAAATGCATAAAATCACAACCCATTCGAAAGTAACACACCAGAATAATCCAATCAAACTGAAGAGGAAAGAGTCTTGATACCCTAAACGAAGTGTTTATGAGGATGACCTGTAGATGTCTCAGTGCTTCTGTCTTTATGAATAGGAGGAGGCTCTCATCGATCCGGGATACACACCCCATTATCTAAGGTAACTCATTAATTTAAACGCGCAACTTTATACTTTTAGCTCCAATAAATTGCCCAACTCTGTTCACTCATTAGCGTTGCGGCACCATAATTAAATAATCCAAGAAAATATACCATAATAAAATGCATCATCAAACCAAAAATATTAAGTTTTCCATTGCAGTGTATTTGGGTTCTCTACGTACTGCCTCATTAGGGAAGTTCTACTTTTTAGGCAGGAAAAGTAAATTCATTTAAAGCAATCGGGAAAATTATTTCTTAAAATTTTGAAATGAGTGAAAAATAATCCCAACTTATTCTTGGAAGCTGGGTATATCTGCAACATTCATATTTAGTTCCTCATTACTATGGTTCGGATAAAGAACCTGTATCAGTATAGGCATCCTTTGTCCGTGCGTTTTGTTTACAAACATGAACTAGTTGTTGCGTGTCCCCCAAGCCGGCCCGGATGGCTCAAGCGGTAGGGGCACGGCATGTCCCTATCGCTTGGTCCGAAAGGTTGTGGGCTCGAGTCCCGCCTCGGGCATGTGTGTTGTGTTTGTATTAGTGTAAGTAAAACAAAGGAAACAAACGAAAACAGGCAAACAAAATAGAGAACTTTGGTAAACGGCCTCTGGCCGGTCTAAATTATAAAAAAAAAAAAGTCGACAGTAGTGACTACAATCCAGTCCCCATTGCTGTATTGTCTATACACTGATAGAAATTTCTACACATACGGGATTCTAACCCGGATCTCCAGTCATCGTAACCTCTGCTCTGCTACGTAACGCCTTACATACGATTAATTAAAATTTTATTGTCGGAACGTTTTACACTTCAAAATTTTTGTTTTTCTTCTGATTACTTACTTACTTACATATGGCTTTTAAGGAACCCGGAGATTCATTGCCGCCCTCACATAAGCCCGCCATCGGTCCCTATTCTGAGCAAGATTAATCCAGTCCCCTACCATCATATCCCATCTCCCTCAAATCCATTTTAATATTATCCTCCCATCTACGTCTCGGCTCCCCAAAAGTCTTTTCCCCTCCGGCCTCCCAACTAACACTCTATATGCACTTCTGGATTCGCCCATACGTGCTACATGTCCTGCCCATCTCAAACGTCTAGATTTAATGTTCCTAATTATGACAGGTAAAGAATACAATGCATGCAGTTCTGTGTTGTGTAACTTTCTCCATTCTCCTGTAACTTCATCTCTCCTAGCCCCGAATATTTTCCTAAGAACCTTATTCTCAAACACCCTTAATCTCTGTTCCTCTCTCAAAGTGAGAGTCCATATTTCACAACCATACAGAACAACCGATAGTATAACTTTCTTATAAAGTCTAACTTTCAGATTTTTGACAGCAGACTAGATGACAAAAACTTCTCAACCGAATAATAACACGCATTTCCCATATTTATTCTGCGTTTAATTTCCTCCCGAGTGTCATTTATATTTGTTACTGTTGCTCCAAGATAATTGAATTTTTCCACCTCTTCGAAGGATAAATCTCCAATTTTTTGTAGTTCCATTTCGTAAATATTCTGGCCACGAGACATAATCATATACTTTGTCTTTTCGGGATTTACTTCCAACTATCGCTTTACTTGTTTCAAGTAGAATTTCCGTGTTTTCAGCTATCTAGATATTACATAAAAGTTTGTTGGGGGATTTCAATGCTAAAGCAGGACGGGAGGATATTTTTAAACCAACTATTGGAAAAGAGAGCCTAGCTGATTAGGATTGAAAATTTCATTCAATATTTTCATATGCTAAAACTTAAACCTTATAAGGTAGATACAATGTGTCTCGTAGACCTACCCAACGGTATTGTCTTTTATCGTTGAAATAGATGAAAATATCCGTCCAGAAACTTCAAGATGATAGCTCCCCTTCTGCATCATCAAGCATCAGAGATTTTTAATGTATTTGATGGCATATTTACCAGCGTTACTGTGATGCAAACATTTGATTCTGCATTACACTGCTGTTATTGTGTCAAGTGTGAACATGCATGTAGAAAATTGAAGGTTGTAAAAAAAGGGAAGTACAATTTGTGTAAATTGAGTTCCGACAAGTCCAGCTTTCACTCCATCTCATCTGCACTGGACACTATACTGTTGCATTCGTGTCCGCAGTAGTAGTTTTTTGTGAAGGTGACGTCAAGTGCTGGATAGTCAGACAGTTTATTATGTTTGTGAGTACTTCACTGTGAAACAACACAGAAATATGACACGCTTTGCAGAATAGTTTACCTTCCACAGTCGAATCAAACTGTATGCTATAGCAGAACACAGAAATAAAAACTGTATCCCACTTATCAAAACTGATCGAATTTGATTGCGTGAAATTATAATAGCGCTATTTTTATCGAATAAGTTCAGTTTGTAGATAGCTGACAAAGATATGTCGCTGGTAAAAAACATATTTTAACCAGCTCCATACAAATTTTAGGATTTAGAGAGTACGCATGTAGTTTTGATCAGTCATTTTTACAAAAAAATATCTCTTGATGAAAGTGTCGTCGTTACGTTGTCTCTCCTTCAGTATGTCAGGCAGGTAGCCAGCATACACGTTCCTATATATGGAATCTTCTTCAGAATAGAAAATTAGCCTTGAAATATGTATACGAATAGAGCTGAAATGAATTTAAACTTTTACTTTCTAAAAGAAAGAGACTTCAATTTTTTTACAGGAAAATAATAAATGAAGCACTTATTCAAAGAAGGACTCAACTCGTCACTTTAAATTTTACAGGAGGAACAAAAAAACTGAATTCTCAGTATAAAATAATGACACAAATTTGGTTGATTAACATCATATACAGTGTTTAAAGCACTTCCAAGAAAATGATATAATAATTTATTATTTCTTCTGACTGCCTGAAAAGAGTTTCATTATAATTTTAAAATAACAGAAATGAGCACTTCTACAGAGACATCATTTTATTTTTACTAACATTTTTAATATTAATCTGGCTATACCTTCCTATTAATGATTGAAACAGGAAACGCCGTTTGCTACCCTTCCACGACTGGAGTTCGATGATACTGGCGTAAAATACAAATCACTTTACTAGGTATAGGAGGGAAGAAAAGTAGTTCATCCATTTACGTAAACTAGGAAATATCGCAATTTGGAGTTTGATAATTTTCATTAGGTTTTTGTTTAATCAAAATACAGTACCGGTACTGTATTAACACTTGGTGTTTTTACTCACGAATTGAGCTATCCATTCGGACGTATTAATTATGCAATGTATATTGTACTGTTACAGCAGCACATTAGCGTACAATGTTGAGAATGAAGTTAAATTGAAAAATAATCATAATATGGATATTTAAACACATTTTTGAAAATGGTGACCGTTCATTTCGATACAGGCTTCATTTCTTTTGTGCATATTATCACACTATAGACTATTGTACTTAATTCCAATTACCAGTTTCGTATTTCGTACTAGTAACTCATGTTGAAATAATTCTGTACCTACTCTATAACAGAGTACCTTACGTACTGTAAATTCAATCTTCACTTCTGGTCGATCCGAAAAGACAAAATTACTCAGAAATGCTATCTACTGTCCGTTCAAGTGGTTTTGTCGCAGGGTTGTAGAAAGGGGGGGAGGGAAATCACGTGACAGTTGATTACTTAACGGGGCCCTTTTATTTAAGTTATTTTAAACACTTGTATAATATTACGTAGACGTAATTAATGTTTTCAGAAAAGAGCTAAGATAGCCCAGCCACTAGCCTTTACAGGGGGGCGAACAGAAGCAGGTGGGGGAAACCGGGATGCGACGTAGACAAACGGACGACAGTACCTGTGCGAAAATATGATTCAATATTGAAAGCTCTTCGGTCACTGGAAAACGCGAACATATTTCTGGAACGTACTATATTTACTAACTCAGTACTGCTTACGCGCCCTCGGCTCTGTGTCGTGAACGGTTGGAAGTTTACTAGTAGAAGGGGTGGGAGTGAAGTACATTCAAAAACTCAGGTACAATAAAAATTGAAGTAAAAATAAAATGATGTCCCTGTACAATACTACTACTTTAGAAATTAAGCTTCTCTTAAATCTTTATTATTAAAATAATTTCAATACAAAATCAAATTCTATGCTATCACATTAAGTAAATTCAATCGGATGAGACGTCAAACTAAGAAAACTGGAACCGCAAACTACAAAATGCACCATATTGTGAACTTACCGAGTTATGTTAATGAAATAAGTCTTATGAAACGAAGCTAGCAGAAGAAGCACCCAATTGTACGTTGCAGTGCCGTTCTTCTACAAACTGAAATACGGTATGACAATAAGGTCCAAAAGCAATAATTGGGCTCTTCTTCTAGCAACAGAGATATTCATTACGTGTTTTCTGCTGGACTTACAATATTATAACTGGGCCCTTTTTCTACTGACCAGATGCGCCTCCTGAAAAAGTACAATAAAATGGAAAAATAGTTTTTTTTTTTTTTCAAAAAATTGCTACGGGCATTGCCCGTCTCGTCCCAGAATCGACCGACTCGTCCCGATGTAATTTTCGGTGCGTTAATGCAATAGTCCAACTCGTCCCCATCTAATTCTCGGCGCCTTAATCCTATAATCCAACTCGTCTCGGGTGAGTAAGAAGAGGTGAAACCAGGTAAATACGAAATATGCTGTCCTACTCTGTGCAGATTTGGGACTTCGCAACCATTTTACAGCTCGGGGTATTTAAAACATTTGTCGTTCATGAATGAAATAATGTCCATTTTTATTTTTAAAAATGCCATAAAATAATGAAACAGCTTAAAAATAAATAAAATTCAAATGCTTAAAAGTAAACAAGGTTGCATTTTAACTGTAATTATACAACATTATCCGTACAAATTGAAGACGTATTACCCATTCTTATACTTGACTAAATACTTTTCTGATAAATTCAACTTTTTGAGGATATGAAGCGGATGTCTGAAATGATCATTTATGCTGTTACACTTAACATAGGTACCGCTATTTGTTTCCCCTGAAGCCATTAGTCTGTGCATATTAAATTTATAATTATTTTCCATATGAGAATTGTTTTGCTCCGCTGACTCAAGATTTCACTCAGTTGCGACATGCTGTGTTGAGTAGGTACTGATACAGAAAATATAGAAACGCAGATATCGGTGTGTACTGTGATACAGTAGGTAGTGATATAGGCAGTAACGAAACGCAGAATTGCCATAACACTAACAACCACACATCTCCATCTTTCGCAGGGTTGCCAATAGTCGGTACATGAGAATTGGTTTACCCTGTGAACATTTTACTCAGTCGTGTATACGAGTATAAAAATAGTCGAAGCATAAGAATTGAAATTGGAAATGTATATAAGTCGGGGACGAGACAGGTTCCTGAATTAACGAAACATATTTCAGCCGGGAACGAGCCCGATTCTTTATTTACAGACCGGAGACGAAAGGCGCTTCGCCGATTGCTACTTGGGCCCTTTTTTTTAGTATCCGCTGATATACAGAATTGTGCTCAAAAATATATAGGCCCATATATTAAAATTTAGAACCTGAGGATATTAACATGAATTATATTGGAATAAGCAACGCAATTCTATTAATTAGGAAAATGAGATAAAGAAAAATGACTTAATTAATTTCGCAACTCTAATTTTTAAATGAAGAAACATTCGCTTTTCACTGCGAGGTACAAGCAATACATCTGTGATTACAGATCAAATACTGACACAATATTTCTTCTTTAACGGCTTTCATTCATAGTGAAGTTGGTTAATGGTTAGTTAACGTTAATACAGTTATAATTTCACTATTTACTACTGATGCAATATGCTTTCCTAAAATAATGTAAGTCTGAAATACCATTTTTTTTCAATAACATATTATTAGTAAATACAATACATCAAGGGCCATATGACTGGAAATTTTGTTAAATTATTTACATACATCCCCTTAGTGAAGGCATGTAGTGTCATAAATTTCTTCACATTCAAAACATGGCATCGACTGACATCTCTATTCGAATTAATACTCTTAGCATTTGCTCTATTTATAGAAATGTTTTGTTCCACATTGAGTCGAATTTATGCACTATATATTTAAAGAAAACAAAGTCATTTAATTTTCAATTCAGATCAGCATTTGTGGTCATTAAAAGATCATCTGTTTTTGTAACGTAGACAAGAAAAGAGATAATTCCTATCAAGAAGCACACTGATCGTTTCTCGACTCTATTCATTTGAGATATTAGTTCAAGAAAAGCTACTGACGAAATATTAGCCTACTGGTATTGACAAATTAATTGTTAGGTTAGGTTATGTTACGGTAGCTACGGGTGGGTTAGGACGATTCTTTGCACGTCGGCCATACTGAGACCTATTGTGCACCCCGAAGTGTATGGGATGAATGAGGATGAGAGTGTACCAGCCCACCGGCCGCACGTGACCTCTCATCCACTCACCCAATGGGGGCCTCCTACCCTCCCCCGCTCTAAGTTCACACCGCCAAGGTGACCAAGCAGCACAGGATCCATTCCAACGGCCCTTCCAAGGTGTCGAAGCGCCCTTGGAAGTACCCTTAAGGAAATAATTCTAGCAGAGATATTGCGGAAGGCTGGGCACATAGGAACGGTTGTAGAGAGATCGCCCCCTCCAGTAAGCGGATGAAGACATGCGTCTTGACCTGAATGTGGCTATTGAATGAGATGAGAAAGATGAATGATATGATATGAAAATCTAAATTCTTTTTCTACATGGGAGGGGAAGGAAAAATGGACCGTGACAAGAGAAAATTCCAACCCGGCATTTGCCTAAGTAACTGAAAAACCACAGTCAAGTTGGTAGGTCCGGGAATCGAACCACAATTAGCTGTTGCCAATCTTATTACAAATATGAGAAAATGTCATTTGCACGATAGCTATTTTTAATTCAGATTAATTATACTTAATACTTCTACTTGAATTTATATTGTTGTAGTCATACAGACGTCACTTTTGACTGCATACCATCCTAAGAGTGTCACAATTCTAGAATTATTAGAAGATATTAGCAAGTAAAATTCCCTGGAAATTTCTTTTAGATTTTACAGTGCATATTGACTTGTTCTGTAAGACGCAGTGTCCAAACAAATTGCATGTTTATAAGTGTTCTTTGTTTCAATCCAAGTAAATTACAAATTACGTGCATATAATGACAGGAATTAAGCATTTATTATGACTGCAGACTTTTAATGGAAATGAAGTATGTCACGCCAGTGAGTGTACCTAACGGAAGGAAAGTTGAGAATCCGTCAATGGTGGTGAATTTTAACTTCACCACAAGTCAGTGAATGATGCCTAGGAACTTTGTACCATATACAGTACTTATTTTGTTTGGGCAACCAAGTAGGCACACAAAGTTAGCGTGCTTGTGTGAATGGCACAACTCTGCATAGTACACAATAACAATGAAGCAGGCAACAAAGACCTACGAAGTTTTGTTTATCCGGAATATGCTCTCTTGTCTCCTCTACGTACAGCAATAAAACAAGATGGATTGCTGGATGACATGTTCAGCGAATAAACATTTTTGAACAGAACATAAATAAACAAATATAAGAATGAGTTGAAGGAATTGATGAAGGAGGAGGCTGTTTTATGATTCTCAGTCGTACAGTCAGTTTCTCAGCTAAACCGCGATGTATTTTTTACCACAATTTAAGTACCGGTAGGAATACGGAAAATTAATAATATGGAACAAATAATTATGCTTAATTTGAATATAGGCAATCGTAGAGCAACTAGCTACGGACTGGAAGGTCCTGGATTCAATGCGTCCGTTTAGTTACGATTTTATGACCAGTAATGGGATTTCAAATGTTGATAAGGTAAGAACTTTTGTTATTAGTTATCATTATTATTCTAACAAAAAATTAATAGCAAAATAATTATAAATAACAAATCAAAGTTGTGGACGACAATAGGACACGTTGGAATTTTTTATTGCAATCCATAACGATATAGAAATGCAGACATACCGTACGATGAAAGCAATAGTTTTAAGATGGAGCTAGAACGGACCTATAAGCCTATACCGTGACGAAGGTGAAGAGATACCGTTAAAATTACAAAACACTGAATTTTTGTGAAACGCGTTGACATAGGGGAGAAGTGGGTACAGTAAGACAGGGAGAACAGTGGGACTTTTTTATTAGATGGTAAATTTTAATGTTGATATATTGGTAACAGTGGAGTTGTATGTTGCATGAGTAAAGTAACAGTATTTTCATACTCGATTTGATTCTAGTTATAAAGGTGAGTGATGAAAAAATAATTCTTAATTTTTCACTTTTGGCTTGTGCTTAATGAAGGTTATATTGGATATACAAATGAGATATAAATATGAATGTTTTTTTACCTAATACTATGGTATTTGAGATTATGTTTGGCAAAGTTTCGTCTTTCTTGTTTTAATTTTGAAGTGATGCATAAAAGGAACAGTGAGACATGCCATTGAAGGGTACACTGAGACGTCTCACTGTCCCCATGTACCAATGATTTGTAAACACAAACTGTAATTATATTACATACTAGTAACCAATTTAGGAACTGTAGCTTAAAATAATGGATACATTACATTTTAATGGTTCCATAAATAAAAAATTATTCACAAAATTTAAAAAAATATTAAAAAATAATAAAGAATTAAATTAAATTCTTATAATTATAAGCTTTGTTGTCACCAAAAATTCATTTCATTTTTTCGCAAAAGTTTGAAATGTCATGGAAAATTCACTTTTCCAAATGTTCCAGATGTTTCAATGGTTGCGAAGTCAGACATCAAAATGATTCTAAATAAGCCTACAGAACATGTCAAGATAAAGAGACGGCAAGTTTTTGTTTTCTTTTGAAATAAATGTAAATCATTTCAATGTCCGTTAATAGACAGTTTGGTGTCTCACTGGACCCTCCTGAATGGGAACAGTGAGACATTTGCATTTTTTGACAAACACGTATTGTATATTATGTCCTTCATGTATTAAAATTTTTGTTTATGTATGTCTATTTCTATTGCACTTGATTTTAAAAATACTTGAATTATCACTTGCGTACATATGTCTTAATATTTTGTGTCTCACTGTACCCACTACTCCCCTACGTATTGTGCACTGTTTTACGCAAAATCGGGCAATGTTTAATCTGTAACTTTCCGCTCTATTAGGTAGGCACAGAAAACGCTGGAGTACGGATAACAGTGATTTGAAACTTGAAGCCATCACTAAGTTTTATTTGCTGCAGAAACATATTGAAAATAACTTCCCAGTCGGAGTACATAAATACGACTACGCTACATCATACGAAATTTAACTCGCTGCAACTTCATCACGTCAAGATAACCAAAACAACTTCTCTATTTACATGAACATGACGTTTAACGGAAATTTCGTTGAACTTCTGGCCGTCTCAAGGTTTCCATGACTTTATCATTCTATGTCCATTTCGCAAAATGAAAAACGAAGTAATGTGTACCACCGTCTGACTTAAGATATAAATACAGAATACTACAATAAATTAATGGATTAAAACGTGACACAGTATATACATATAACCACAATTTTGAAGGCTATGTAACCTAATCATTATTCATGTGTGATTAAGGAAATGAAGATTGTTCATGAAATATTCAGTGGAATTAATGTGTGTTTTATGGTTAATGATTGTAACTGGAAGTAACTTAATGAAATACGGTACTTTCGTCCTGTGTTTTATCATATTTTATTTTGTTTATTAGATCTAAATAAACTGTAAAAGAATTTCAATAAATAATAGATAAATTATTTAAGGAAATCAACCATCTTACTCATCATTATAATCATGTTGACATGTATTGGGCTTTATTAGGCTGTAACTGTCTCAACATATCATTTGTTAGGCACATTTTCAAAATTTTCGTAAGATTTTGAGGTGTCTTTTCTTGACACATACTTTTACACATAATTCGTCATCTACTAATACAGGAGTGAAACGTAAAGAGTTCCTTCCGTATATACTATATCTTATATAATCGCTGATCTGAGGAATCTCTACACTTTCTTCGAATATGTCCCTATTACTTGCACGGATAGTTCGAATTTCACTGCTATATTGTAGCAGTGACCGAGTCCATGTTTTCTAGACGTTTATTTCGGCGTCTTCTATATAATAATGGTTAATTACACATATGACTGAATTAGATTCCGAAATATTGATTTTTATATGTTTTCTACATATTATAAATAATACCTTAATTATTTGAAAATGTTAACTTTTCTAATAGATTTATCATATTGACAAATTTTGGATTTTCCTTCACTGTCATAATTTTGTATTTCTTTTTTAATTAATCCCATGTGTAACTTTCAACATATTCCCTATAAGCGACATATTGGTCTCTGTAATACCCTTGGAAATTTACTGAAAGCTATATTCGTCCTCATTTACTAGCCCACGAATGTAAACTAACAGCAATTTCGGCTATGTATTTGACCACAATTTAAGTACCGGTAGGAATACGGGAAATTAATAATACGGAACAAATAATTATCCTTAATTTGAATATAGGCAACCACAGAGCAATTGGCTACGGGAAATTAGTAACATGGAACAAATAATTATCTTTAATTTGAATGTAAGCAACCATAGAGCAACTGGCTACGGGAAATTAATAATATGGAACAAAAAATTATCTTTAATTTGAATATACAGTAGGCAACCGTAGAGCAACTGACGGTTTAGCTGAGAAACTGACTGTAGGACTGAGAATCATAAAACAGCCTCCTCCTTCATCAATTCCTTCAACTCATTCTTATATTTGTTTATTTATGTTCTGTTCAAAAATGTTTATTCGCTGAACATGTCATCCAGCAATCCATCTTGTTTTATTGCTGTACGTAGAGGAGACAAGAGAGCATATTCCGGATAAACAAAACTTCGTAGGTCTTTGTTGCCTGCTTCATTGTTATTAATAATATGGAATGAATAATTATCCTTAATTTGAATATAGGCAACCATAGAGCAATTGGCTACGGGAAATCAATAATATGGAATAAATAATTATCCTTAATTTGAATGTAGGTAACCACAGAGCAACTGGCTGCGGGAAATTAATAATGTGGAATAAATAATTATCTTCAATTTGAATGTAAGCAACCATAGAGCAACTGGGTACGGGAAATTAATAATGTGGAATAAATACTTACCTTTAATTTGAATATAAGCAACCATAGAGCAACTGGGTACGGGAAATCAATAATATGGAATAAATAATTATCCTTAATTTGAATATAGGCAACCAAAGGGCAACTGGCTACGGGAAATCAATAATATGGAATAAATAATTATCCTTAATTTGAATATTGGTAACCATAGAGCAACTGGGTACGGGAAAGTAATAATATGGAATAAATAATTGTCCTTAATTTGAATAGCCTATAGGTAACCATAGAGCAACTGGGACGGGAAATTAATAATATGGAAAAAATAATTATGCTTAATTTGAATATAGGCAATCATAGAGCAACTGGTTACGGACTGGAAGGTCCTGGATTGAATCCCGAATGACGACGGGATTTTTCCAGTTGCCAAAAGTACCAGAACGGTTCCAAGGTCCATTCAGTCTTTTATCAGATTGAGTACCTTGTCCTTCCCAGGGGTTAGAAGCGTTCGGATCGTGGTGCCGACTACACCAACTCATTCAAATATAGAGGTCAAGAAAGCATGGAGATCTACTTCCAAGATCCTTCAGGCGTAAATGATGTAAAGAATAACAATATTTTATTGGTAATTTTCCTCGTCTCGACTCCTTGAACATCCAGGACTCTAAGGCATACAATAATACTACTACAACGACCTATGTTTTATAAAATAATTATAAGCAGTATTTCAGTTCGTGACAAGTTCAAATATGGGCTCACAATCAAACCTTCAGTGAGTATATATGAATATCGGCACGCTGCCTCACTAAATACGTACAACTTCCTACCTCGTCCTTCGTAATAATCCACAAACAACAGATATGGACGTCCTGTTTTACGTCTTGCAAAGCAAACACGTCATATGCGTTGCCGTGCGCTGTGATAAAATAATACGCAAGCCAGTAACCTTTAATACAGACTCTGCTTTGAGTTTAGCCCGGTTGACATGCGATTTATCTTTTCTCTGTGAGAAGCCAAGCAAGCAATAACGGTAATCTTCCGAACAGTAAGTGTAACTAAAGTGTTTTAGTGGCTGTTTCGATAACGCTGTGCTTGGCGTGTTACATGCGGCTCCTCCCACTACCAACAATGCAGAGCGCAACCTGCTTCACTAGGACCCCATTTTTACATTCTGAACAGAAAGTCCTCCAGCAGTAGTGCACATAATAGTTACAGCAAACCTTGAATGCATGGTCATGGGTTCATATCCCTTAGAGGGCACAAATTCCTGTACGTGAGAAACGTGTTGGCAAGTGGTATGTTATAAACAGCAGCTGTCGTGTAATATCTAAGCGTCTTTGCGCATGGGCCACATGGATCCGAGCCCAGGGCGGCAAAACTTTGAGAAAAGAAAAAAAAAATAGAGCTGAAAATAAGTTTTCACAAGCTACTGCGCCTGCTTTAGATAACAGCATATGTTGAACTATTCTTTCATAGGCTACCAGTTTATACACAGTTCTCTTCTAAATATCTAAGATTTACATAAGTTAGTTGGTGGCTGGAGATGCAAATATTTTCAGGCCAATGCGCGTATTACTACCTAAATTCAGGGCTGGTCATATCTCACCCACATCAATAGAGAGACCTAACTTTTATAAGCGTAATGTTTGGTTTACTGTGAAATATGAAAATATTCATACTTCGGGATACAATATTGAGGTTATTTAAATATCTGGAGTAAGGAAAAAGTGACAGAAGTAAGAAGAGTAAGAAAAAATATACAAAGACAAGAACAATATAAAAAACAAGAATAATAATACGGAAAGGAACACAAGGAAAAGAAGAATACGGAGAAAAAGAAAGCATAATTCGAAGACAAAGAAAAAGCATATTAGAAGACAAAGAAAAAGCATATTAGAAGACAAAGAAAAAGCAGAATACAAGAGCAAAATACAAGAATAATACGGAGATTAAGACCAAAAAGAATAAGAGATAAAGGAAAAGTTTAGGAGACAAAGAAAGAGAACAGGGGACAAAGAAAAAGAAGAATACAAGAAACAGAGAAAAAGATTAGGAGATAAAAAAATAGAATAGGAGACAAAGAAAAAGAAGAATACGAGACAAAGAAAAAGAAAATTACAAGAGACACAGAAAAAGAAAAATACAAGAGACAAGGGAAAAGAAAAATATAAGAGACAAAGAAAAAGAAGAATACAAGAGACAAAAAGAAGAATACAAGAGACAAAAAAAGAAAAATACAAGAGGCAAAGAAAAAGAAAAATACAAGAGACAAAGAGAAAGAAGACTACAAGAGACAAAAATACGAATACAAGAGAAAAAGAAAAATACAAGACACAAAGGAAAAGAAAAATACAAGAGACAAAGAAAAAGAAAAATACAAGAGACACAGGAAAAGAAAAATACAAGAGACAAGGAAAAAGAAATGTATAAGAGACAAAGAAAAAGAAAAATACAGGAGACAAAGAAAAAGAAAAATACAATAGACAAAGAAAAAGAAAAATACAATAGACAAAGAAAAAGGAAAATACAAGAGACAAAGAAAAAGAAGAATACAAGAGACAAAAAGAAGAATACAAGAGACAAAGAAAAAGAAAATACAAGTGACAAAGAAAAAGAAAAATACAAGAGACAAAGAAAAAGAAAAATACAAGAGACACAGAAAAAGAAAAATACAAGAGACAAGGAAAAAGAAATGTATAAGAGACAAAGAAAAAGAAAATACAAGTTACAAAGAAAAAGAAAAATACAAGAGACGTATACAAGAGACAAAGAAAAAGAAAAATACAAGAGGCAAAGGAAAAGAAAAATACAAGAGACAAAGAAAAAGAAGATTACAAGAGACAAATAAAAATACGAATATAAGAGAAAAAGGAAAAGAAGAATACAAGAGAAAAAGGAAAAGAAAAATACAAGAGACAAAAAGAAGAATACAAGAGACAAATAACAACAAGAATACAAGAGGTAATAAACAAGAGAAATACAAGAGATAAAGAAAAAGAAAATACAAAAGACAAAGAAAAAGGAAAATACAAGAGACAAAGAAAAAGAAAAATACAAAAGATAAAGAAAAAGAAAAAAAGGATACATGGAGCAAAGAAAAAGAAAAATATAGGAGACAAATAAACGAGAAGGATATAAGACACAAAGAACAAGAAGAATAGAAGAGACAAAGAAAAAGAAGAAATAAGAGTACGAGAGTCAAAGAAAAAAAGAATATATGACAAAGAACTAGGAAGATACGGCGGCAAAGAAGAAAAAGAATAAGGAGACGATGAACAAAAAGAGTATGGAGACAAGAAACAAGTATATAGTACGCAAACGGAGAACAAGAAAAATACGGTGACAGAAATGAAGAAGAATGCTGAAAGTAAAAACAAGAATAATATAGAGAGAAGAAAAGCAAGAAGACGTAATACTCGGCCGAAACATGTATGAGAATGTAAGGGAGAGAATGAACGTAGAAGACGAAGATGAAAATAGCGAGGCAGAAATAGGCGCAAGTAATTGAAGGTGGAGAAGAACGAATGAAGGAGAACAGTAGTAAAATATGGATATGTGGGGAAGTCAGTTCACTGCGGAAACGACCCATCAAATCAATAGCGGCGATTATCCTCCTGATACGCGCTCTGTTCTTCCAGACTGTTAGCTCCACATCCACTTTCACCCTCGGGTGGTGTCACTTGTCATGCGGGAAAGGCAACCAATACGAGACAGGCCAGCCGTGGAACACGTTATGCGACGACTCCTCAGGTACGGGTCCTTTGTTCGATAAACTATCAAGCTGACAAAGGGCAAATTTCTCTCATTTCCATTTAACCAATTGCACATCAATCAACTTACTATCCAGTCATATCTTACCATACACATACAGTGAATCAATTTAATATTGGCCCAATGTCGCACTACCACTTTGTAGGTCTTTATTTGACGTTTGAAGCAAACATATACCAGAAACTCAAGCTCAGAACATTATTCTAATTTAGACAACACAAACTCACTACGTAAAAAACACGAATTGTTACTTGAAGAAATAAAACGACTCTCTGAAAAAAATAACATAATATATATGCCCACAATTTAATATTGGGCCAGAGAAATGAAACGTTTCCTCTAGTGCACAAAAACCTAATCCCTAATATTTAGTTTGGTTCCCTTTCTGTCTAATGACGGCCCTCAGCCGTTGCAGCATATTCTCAATTATTTTCGTGGTATAATTTGAGTCAATAAGTGCCCATTCTTCCTACAGTCTCTTTTTCAGCTAACATTTTGACTTTATTGCTGTTTATCGCAGTCCTCTTTTCAGCTCCTGCCAACAATTTTCGATTGGGTTTAAGTCTGAACTTTGGAGAGGTGTTTCTATTACTTTCGGGCAGTTACATAACAACCACATTCTGTTCTTTCCAGCTTATGTTTTGGGTCGTTGTTCTGGTAGAACTTAAAAGTGTCTCTAATACTCAACTTTTCAACACTGTTATGAAGATTGCTCTTCAGGAGATTCAGATAGTCATTTTGATTCATTTTAACCTCGATGAAAGCCATCTCCCCTACTCCAGCTGAAGATATGCACCTCAGATCATCACATGTTTAACTGTAGGCTGCAAGTTCTTAGTTTTTAGTTCGTCATTTAATCTGCGCCATACAGTTATCCTATTACCAGAACCAAAAACATTTACCTTACTTTCATCCGCAAAAGCACATCTTTCCACCAGTTTTTATCCTTATTAACATATTCTTTTGCGAATTGAAGTCTCGTCCTTCTATTCACTTCACTTATGTATGGCTTTCTTCTGGCAGCTCTGCCATTGTACCCTGCTTTCCTAATTACCAGGGAAAGGGATTTGGAGTATTATAAAGAATGGTGAAACGTAGTATAGATATTCGTAACTCAGTGACTGTCAAGCGAGCTGCATGGACGAGTACAGTCCACTTCATACAAACTTACACGCAACGTGCCGTAAACGTATTTCAGAATAAACAAATGTTATAGTTTAATAACATATGGTGGCCTACATACATAAACTGCATTTCATTTTGAACTACATGTGTTTTTCTTGGTAACGCACAAGACACCAATAAACAACATTACAAATATACATAATGAAATATCAATCTCTGCGTCCTCGCGTGTCAGTGGAAACATTGATGGCTGATAGACAGTTGTCTTCTGCATGGAACTCGCCTCTGAATATGTGTGTTTTTCTGTCAGGAGCGTGTTAAATTAAAACCTTTTTGTCCACAATATCATGAAATATGATAATATGAATACAACGTATATTACAGTATTTACAATATATTATGCAATATACTACAAGGTTTACAACATAGCCTAATACAGTATCATTAAATGTTGAACAAAATGTAGAAGCAAACGAAATAGCATTTTCAATTAATGCTATGTTTTGTTGATGAAAGAATTATTCCTGCTGTGCCTTGTTATAATAAATTGTAAATATAATTTTCAAATTTTCAAAATACAACTTTGCTCTGTTGCAAGGAAGGAAATTTTTTAACATCTGCAGAGACAATTGGAGAATACTTGAAACAAGATACGTCAATTAAATTCACATGTTGAATGACGTCATTGGGACACGTCCTTGTTAGTACATCTGAAATCCGACTAAGAATATTGTATCCATCATTTTTAATCAAAACTCTGTTCATTTTTTCACCAACACGTTTTCCTACTTCACCTTCTACTGCACTCAGTTTATTTACAATAGTCCTCATAATATTTATTTGCTCAACTAGTTCCACTCCTGAATTTTCTAACCGAATAATGGCATCCAGTAAATATAAAAAAATTTGACTTAATATCCACGACTTCTTTCTCGATTTTTCTATCATTTAACAGTTCCTGGCGTATTTGAATCGCAGCCGTGTCATCGGGATCGAAAGACTGGACCACTTTCTTCACAGATTGGAGGTGATGTGCATGATAATTGCAAGCTTTTAACCATGACCCCCTTCTATTAAGAACTGGACATGGAGGAAGCGACAATTTAGGGAATTGTTTCCTGAATTTTGATACTCGATCTGAAGCTTTTACAAATATAGTCTTTCAATTTTGTATTGTTAGTTGGTTTCACTTTCGGCATTGTGCCTGCACTTCACTACTCTGAACTGCAAACCTGCATGTTGAGGTTCTTATGCGACAACTGTTCCGTTCACCTGTTGTTGACGTGCAGAGACCTGCGAGTATGTCATGGAGAGGAGGGCTTGGTATAAAGGGTTGTAAACAAATGGCTGTGTAGATGCCAATACTAGCTTTTACTGCTCCAAATTCCGTTTCCTACTAATTACACAACGCACTGTCTCTGGATTTACTTTCTTATTAAACTTGTCCAACAATTCGGAAGCAAGTTTTGGTATACTTATTCTTGGATTAGTTTTAACCATTCTTAGTACGAACCGTTCTTCACGATCAGTTAATTTCTTTGGTTGACCTGTTTGTGGTACTTTCTATTCTATCTACTATTTGGTATAGTCTTATAATATTTCTAACATTACTCTTGGGCAAATTTAACATATTGCCTATTTGTCTTTGACTTTTACTTCTTGCACCATGGTATATAATCATTTGTCGCTGCTCAAACGTAATGTTGGGTCCTCTTCGCCCCATATCACTCTTGTTAACTTCTGTATGTCCACACAGCACAGAGACCGCACCTGACTCCACCTGGGACTGAACTGAATACCTTGATTGGACAATAACACTGAATGACCCAATATTAAATTGACGCACTGTTACGGTATTTCGGGGAATTAATGCAAATAATTCCTCCTTATGATTGAAATATTTTTACCATGTCATAGTGGCCATAGTACAATAACGCAGTTTTCTTACTTTTAATTGTAAAATATATTTATATCCATGTATTTTACAATACATTTATTTTAAATCAAAATGTGATTCTGCACATACAATAAGGATAACATTGGCCCAATATTAAATTGATTCACTGTACAATACTCGGATGTTATACAGGACGGTCCGTTTGGGTATGGTTGAAATGAAATAAAACTGTAGCCATTTTTCATTAAGCGTCTCATAGTTAAATTCTAGAAAGATACATGTTTGTTCTTTAGTTACACACTGTCATAATCCGATCATCAGTATGTGTGCGACACAAATCATAATGTTCAGTCCTTAAGCGTTTACCCCTGCGGTGTCTGAGTGATCAAACCTCGTCGTCAGCACTCGCTGAAAAAGGTAAGCGGAGCCGTCCCGTGTGCCCCGTTGTGCAGCAGGAAGAAGTAGAGAGCATACCCGCTAGCAGCTACGATTGCACTATAGTGCAGTGTGTTCTCCGCGGGTAAGAGACGCTAGCCCCAGGGTGCTCTGAGCTGATGATCGTTGCTCTAGCCTATCACGCAGGAGGAACGGGTTCGTGTCCCGGTCAGATCTGGAATTTTTTATTGAAAAATCCATAGTGACACTTGTGGCGGACAAGGTCGCAGTTGAGGCTTTTCTCGGTGTTCTCCCGTTTCTCCCCATATTAGGTATCTACGTCATTTCGTCAGCATTTCTCCATTTCGTCAGCCACCAGCGTGGCTCAGTCGGTTAAGACGCTTGCCTGCCAGTCTGAAGTTGCGCTCGGGCTCGGGTTCGATGACCGCTTGGGCTGATTACCTGGTTGGGTTTTTTCCGAGGTTTTCCCCAACCGTAAGGTGAATTCCAGGTAATCTATGGCTAATCCTCAACCTCATCTCGCCAAATACCATCTCGATATCACCAATATCATCGACGCTAAATAATTTAGTAGTTGATACAGCGTCGTTAAATAGCCAACTAAAAACATTCTCTATTTCGTCATCATTCCATAGCATTCCCCAAACGCCGGCTGATGACGCCCGGAGGGGGCTGGCCTAGAGAAGAAAAGGGGGGTTGCCTGCTCGACCTGGGTAAGCAGTAAATCTTGGTATAGTCAGCCGTGTGGGTTTGGAAATGCGCCTATCTTGAGGGTTAGCGTAATAGATGGTAACAGGTCGCAGTGCTGGGCCATAGTGCCTCCTTCCCGTAAATTTCATTTCATATGCGTTTAACATGTCGCAAGAGATTTATGTAACAAGTTCTATTAACTTCCTATTGAGAGAAAAATATTACTCAGACAATGTGCATACGCGACATTCTTAACAATTCTAAAAAACTATAGTAGGTTTAAGCGAGATTAATTTCAAGGCCCCGGAATTATTCCACCACGACCGATGCGCTTTAAACATGAAAAATAACAAACATGAAACAGATTCTGCGAAGAGGAAATGAGTGATCGAGACTGAACTAAACAATGTCTGATGGAATAATTGACATACGGAATGACTGATGGCTGAGTTTCAACCGATGCTCATATAGGAGCATATAGGAGCAGCTTGCATTCACTTCGAGGGAACAGTCTTCTAAGTAAACTCGAAACTAGGAGATTAATATTAACTGTAATTTTGAAGCGCTTGTTTTATTAAGATGGGAAAGTATAACAGACGAATATATTTTGGTTAGCTAGCTTATCATAGGCGCATCGCCATGGAATCTAAAATACCAACCGATATTAGGCCTAATTACAGTCATTGATGTTGACATCCGCGTGTACGAAAAAACCATTAGCATCGATTAATTGCAATGAAAAATATCTTCCCTGGGGCTCATATATACCAACTGTACGTAGAATTCCATCAGATAGGCCTATACAAGTTTCAGGCAGCACCTTCTCTCACGGCCGAATTGATGAACATAACGACTAATGATAGCATGGAAAGATATATACGATATGCTCTGATGAGTGTATGATCAAAGACATTGCGATTCACTTCTGTCATTTTTAATATAGGAATAATATCCTATCCTACCAGCGCCAAATAATAACACTGATTATGGTAACGCCATAATGACACTACTTCGGAAAATTAGGGTCAGCATCAGTGGCGGCTGATTGACTGAGGCAAGTGAGGCCGGTCCTCAGTCACTTGGCTTAACTGAAATCAAATTGTGTGTTTTTATATAATGTATTAGTTATCTGAATGAAGCATATATCACTGTATAAGCATTTGAAAACTTTGTGATGTAGATAGACCTGTTTTGTAGCAAAAATTTGTTACTGAGGCCATGATCGCTCATGCCGGGTCTGACTTGTGATGTATATAGACCTGTTTTGCAGTACAATTTGTTCCTGAGGCCAGGATCGCTCGTGCCGGGTCTGGTTTCTGCATTTCGTGAGTCTTCGCGGGCTTTTGAAGTTGCGCTTAAAACGCTGTAGCTGAGACACAATTCGTCTGGCCTCGTGGCCTGGTCAGCTTTCACTCCTCCCATCCATGGGCCGGCCTTAAGAATAGAGTGGAGTGGGAATAGCAATGGTGACTTGTCTTCCCTAAGCAGGCCATAAATAACAAAAATTCCAGCTCTTAGGCTGGCAGAGACCCACACTATTCTCTCCCCTTATGTGTTAGTTTATGACTTAAGCGAGGGTGTTGTACTATTGTACTTCGTAGCACAGTAGTGAATCTGGGCCAATGTTGTTATGTATTTCGGGAAAATATAAACAGAAACAAATACGAGAAATAATGCTGGTGTAGTTAATTCATTGTTACAGTGTCCTTTCTCGAGAAGAAATAATATTGAAAGAAAGGAAGTTTTAAATAAAGAGAGAGACTACCGAAATACCTACGACATCGCTGACAATTTTTCTGACACATAATCTTAAAACGCGAGTTTCTATTGCATCCTGGTATGGGCAACATAAATGGTTAAGTGGTAATGTGGTGTAAAATAAACTTTTCTGTTGGCCTTGTTTGTTGCTGTCAAAGGAAATAAATAAAAAGAAAAGAAAGAAAGGGGAATTTCAACACATAATATCTGTTGCTTCATCACACTGAAACAATCACTAAAACTCACAGCATAACAGCTTATTTGGTGAGTGAAATTATTATTTTTAATTAATAGTAATAATAATAGACTAATAATAATAATAATACAGTAATAATGATATTAATATAGTAACAATAACAATTAATATCATGAATAAACATTTCCTATCGGAGGCACTTAAACTAGTTGCATCTGGCCTCACCGAGGATTTCGATCATCGGCCGCTACTGGTCAGCATGAGCACAAAGACTTCGAGAGAACACATGATGTCACTGTATGTCCCAAATGAAGTTAGAAGTCACATATCTTAGCCGAGAGGTCCGATCTCGGCCCAGGTCGATGGCATTTAAGTGTGTTTAAATGCGACAGGCTCATGTCAGTAGATTTACTGGCCTGTAAAATAACTCCTGCGGGACAAAATTCCGGCACACCGGCTACGCTGATATAACCTTTGCAGTTGCGAGCGTCGTTAAATAAATCATAATTTTTTTTCTTAGCCGAAAACACAATACTATAAAATAAGACAGAATACAGCTAAGAGAACTAAACATAGTATTTCTAAGGTATTAAAAGCATAGACTAGTGGTAGCCAGCACTCACTGAAATGGATAGAGTGCAAGGAGTGCAGAAGGAATAGGGAGACAGCATACCCGCCAGCAGCCACGGGTGCACGCTGGTGCTGTAAGAGACCTGCGGGTAAGCGACACTAGCCCGAGAGTGCAATATGCTGATGATTAGACTTCGTGGAATTGCCACGAGAATCGCAAAGTTTACTGCGCACCCAGTACAGATTGTATGAGAAGGGGACTTGCACAGGATGGAGTATGCCTCTAATGTAAACACTGAGCAGTATACTGCGGTTACAATAAAACCTGTATCCTGCATTCAAGAGATATAATTAATAATCATTGAAGTAGAAGTGTCTAAACATGTAAATACACAATTATTTTATACTTACTTACTTACTTACAAATGGCTTTTAAGGAACCCGAAGGTTCATTGCCGCCCTCACATAAGCCCGCTATCTGTCCCTATCCTGTGCAAGATTAATTCAGTCCCTATCATCATATCTCACCTCCCTCAAATCCATTTTAATATTACTTTCCCATCTACGTCTCGGCCTCCCTAAAGGTCTTTTTCCCTCCGGTTTCCCAACTAACATTCTATATGCATTTCTGGATTCGCCCATACGTGCTACATGCTCAGCCCATCTCAAACGTCTGGATTTAATGTTCCTAATTATGTCAGGTGAAGAATACAATGCTTGCAGTTCTGCGTTGTGTAACTTTCTCCATTCTCCTGTCACTTCATCCCTCTTAGCCCCAAATATTTTCCTAAGAACCTTATTCTCAAACACCCTTAACCTCTGTCCCTCTCTCAGACTAAGAGTCCAAGTTTCACAACCATGCAGAAGAACAGGTAATATAACTGTTTTATAAATTCTAACTTTCAGATTTTTTGACAGCAGACTGCATGATAAGAGCTTCTCAACCAAATAATAACACGCATTTCCCATATTTATTCTGCGTTTAATTTCCTCCCGAGTGTCATTTATATTTGTTACTGTTGCTCCAAGATATTTGAATTTTTGCACCTCTTCGAAGGATAAATCTCCAATTTTTATATTTCCATTTCGTACAATATTCTGGTCACGAGACATAATCATATACTGTCTTTTCGGGATTTACTTCCAAACCGATCGCTTTACTTGCTTCAAGTAAAACTTCCGTACTCTCCCTAATCGTTTGTGGATTTTCTCCTAACATATTCACGTCATCCGCATAGACAAGAAGCTGATGTAACCCGTTCAATTCCAAACCCTGCCTGTTATCCTGAACTTTTCTAATGACATATTCTAAAGCGAAGTTAAAAAGTAAAGGTGATAGTGCATGTACCTGCTTTAGCCCACAGTGAATTGGAAAAGCATCAGATAGAAACTGACCTATACGGACTCTGCTGTATGTTTCACTGAGACACATTTTAATTAATCGAACTAGTTTCTTGGTAATACCAAATTCAATAAGAATAACATTTAATACTTCCCTCTTAACCGAGTCATATGCCTTTTTGAAATCTATAAATAACTGATGTACTGTACCCTTATACTCCCATTTTTTCTCCATTATCTGTCGAATACAAACAATCTTATCAATAGTCGATCTATTACGCCGAAAACCGCACTGATGATCCCCAATAATTCCATCTACGTACGGAGTTAATCTTCTCAAAAGAATATTGGACAAAATTTTGTACGACGTCAACAAAAGTGATATTCCTCGAAAGTTACCAGTTAGTTTTGTCCCCCTTTTTAAAAATAGGTACAATTATGGACTCCTTCCATTGTTCTGGTACAATTTCCTTTTCCCAAATAGCAAGTACAAGTTTATAAATTGCGCTATATAATTCACTTCAACTTTCTTGTATTAATTCTGCTGGAATTTGATCGATACCTGGAGACTTGTACTTTTTCAGATTTTCTATCGCAATTTCGACTTCTGAAAGCGTGGGTTCGGGTATAAATGGCTCAGCAGTTTGTATTTCAATTTCGTCCCGATCATTTCTATTTGGCCTATGTACATTTGGTAGTTGCGCAAAATAGTTTTTCCATCTGTTTTGGATTGATGGAGAGTCTGCAAGCAAGACACAATTATTTTATAGTGAGGTATATTAACTCTTAAAATGTAATGTAAGATACTCACATCATCCTTGAATAAGTGCATTGCAGTGAAAAGTTACGTACATTTTGAGCGACTGCAAAGTAACCTCCCCCGATTGTCACTTAAATAGTTTTTTTTTTGGGGGGGGGGGAATGTACGTTCGACATCACACGATGTAATACGTACAAATACGAAGAACGGAAAGTCATTACTTTTTAGTACACCAACTTCAGGTGTCGTGTCGTGATCTGATGGTACATCATTTATAATACGAAGTTGTTAATAGACAGAATTTTTAGCAATAATGTTTCACAACTTATATTTCACTTTTTCTGAAGTTAGTGAATTGTTATTTTGGATAACGGTTTGTGATACTTTATCCACTATATTAAGGACTTCTGAGAGTTGTAGTTTAGACGATATTAACAGGATGATGCTTTTGGACATGATTTTAAAATTAGAATCAATGAACAGAATACCTTCCAATAGCTGTTCAGAAGGCAATGATTTTACAGCTGCAACAGCGGAACTGTCTGTGCTATCCAATGCATCAATTACCTCCATTATTTTTCCATAATGTTCTGCATAATAATTAACAGCATCCAACCACGTTCCCCAACGGGTCAAGACTGGCTGCGGTGGTAAGGGTATTTCTTGGGCAATTATTTGGAACAGCAACACTCTCATTGTAGTATATTTGATTGAATTCCTGTCTGCACTGAACAAATGTTAAACTTTGATTATTCCAACCACAGTAATGCAAAAACAAGTGCTTACATAGGTATACATTAGCTGTGGCTGCTTTGTCTATTTGGACCGGTCACAACTCTTAACATGAACTGCTTATACTACGAGACCGGGCGGTCGCTCACCTCCTCTATACTACCGTACATCGGTAACCAGATTGCATGCTGCTTGTGGCAATTCAACGAAGTCTACTGATGATGATTGACATATACTATAAACTCGGTCAAATTAACACAAATACACCCGCTGTGTAATAACGGTTAGCATGTCTGATCGTGAAACGAGTGGACTAGGGTTCAAATCCTGGTTGTGACAATTTACTTGGTTTTGATTTTCCCTGGGTTTTCTCTCAACCCATTAAGAGAAAATGTTGGGTAACATTCGGCGCTGGACCCTGGACTAATTTCTATGGTATTATCACATTCACCTTATTCACACGCTAGATAAACATAGCAGTTGATAAAGCGTAGTAAAAAAGCAACTATAAACACAAACACAATGTTGCCACGTAACGCATTACACACAACACACACAATGTCGTTACGTAATGTATTAAACGCTAAGCAGTCACGGAATGCATTATATATGATACAATGCGATTACATAATATATTAAACACATTGTGGTTACGCAATACATCAAAACATAACGTCGTCACGTAATACATTAAATACAGTCTCGTCACATTTAATACAATATTGTCACGTAATGCATTAAATACAACATCGTCACAATGTCGTCACGTAATGCATTAAACACAACGTCTTCACGTAATACAATAAACACAACGTCGTCACGCAATGCATTAAACACAATGTCGTCACGTAAAATATTAAATACAGTATCGCTACGCAATGCATTAAACACAATTTCGTTACGTAAAGCATTAACTTACACACATTGTCGTTACGTAATGTATTGAACACAATATCGTCACGTAATGCATTAACACAATGTCATTATGTAATGAATTAAATTAAACATAAAGTTGTCACGTAATGACCTGAAACACAGAGCCGTTACGCAATGCGTTAAACTTAATGTAGTTACCTAATGGATTAAACAGTATCCTCAAGTAATACAGTACATCACATACAATGTCGTTACGTAATAAATTAAACAGATTGTTACGTAATATATTTATTAATAGCCTACTTCGCCATTACTTAACGAATTAATATATTGCTGTTACGTAATGAGTTAAATTTATTCTCTTTAATACATTGTGTAACGAAAATGTTGTTAAATAACACACATATGTAATATTGTTCAATAATTATCACACAAATACTTTAATAGTTATTCATGATATGAGTATCGTATGATTTGAAAGTTGTCTAAAAGGCCGCAGGCCTAGTTTGATAACAGTAGAGTACTGTAATATGAAGTACCTTACGGTAAGTTCATAGTACTTACACCGTTTTATCCACTTTGATAAAAAAATATTTTTTTAAATAAAAGTAATGGTATTTTATTAGGTCTGAACATGTCTTTTGTGGAGAGGCGATTGTATTATTCTTAGTTCCTTCCTGCGAGAGGTGATTCGTTTATGTTTGTTTTATTAGTTTTGAACATGATAGGTTTTTTATAAAAGAAGAACTAGGAGAAATAAACAAAGATTGTTAGAATGTGTGCAAATGAGGATTCAGATATTGAAAACGCTGCAAATTCTTCAATTGAATGTTTAGTACCGAATTGTGAATAAATTGTGGTTAATGTTTATAATAAATAAAATCAATTCCATTTATTTAATTTAATATGTAGTTCACATTACGCAACCCATTAGGTAAAAGCAATATCATTACCAAACTAGTTGCGTAATAAGTATGTTTAAACATTTTAATTAGTGATGTAAAGTCTACATTACATAATCAAAGTGGATAAAATAATAAATTTTACTTTATATAGATTAATTTATTAGGAATAAGCTTAAACTTGTCTTATGTAACTGTGAACAACAACTGAAAATCTTCCTAAGTAATAAATGGATCGCCTCACTAGCAGTGAATGGAGACTAGCTTTTAAAATGACAGCTAATGTTTGTCCGCTACGTACTATGCCAGGAAGGTCCCGAGACGGAAACCACTGTCGTCGTTGCGTCAGTGAGATTGAAACTCTTGGCCACGTTTTGGGTGCCTATCCTTTCAGCGAGACACTGCGTAACTCTAGACATCACAGAATCAGGTCCATGATTGCCGAAGCCTTGAGGAAGAAAGGTCTCACTGTACACGAAGAAGTCCATGGCATCTCTCAAGAGGGATCCTGTCGGCGAATTGACATGCTTGCCATTCCACCAGGCTCTACATCCACCTACATTATCGACCCGACAGTCAGGGTCGAGGCACAGGAACAACAGCCCGCTTAAGTCCACGCAGAAAAATGCAGAATTTATGAGCCCACAGTTCCATTCTATTTGGATAAATATCACCTCACCTCCATTGAAGTAGTTGGGCTAATGGTTGGCGCTAGGGGCACAATACATCGCCTCTTTGTCACTTTCTACAATAAGTTCCAGCTGAACAACGATTTCATTCGTGATGTTTCCCTTACTGCTATCAGAGGATCACTTGCCATTTTAAAATACCACCTGTACTTTGTTTCCTAAAGAGGAGAACTTTTGTTTGAACGTCTAATCTGTTTATTATGTTTAGGCCTATTATATATGTATGCTCTTATCCTTCCTGTACTTAATTTCCCTTTCTTATTCGTGCCCACATTTCTCTTTTGTGGTCTGTTTTTGTTTTCACTCTATGCGTTATGCTTTGTCCAATGAGGCAGTCCCGTTATTCGGAAAGCTGAAAGAGTGTCTTTCTTTCTGTATATTATATATTATATTCTTCTTATTCACGGATTATCAAATGATAACTGAAAATTCTGAAGACACCTTCTCAGAATTTAATACAATTTAGTTAAGTAGTGAACTGAAGATAACTTACCCGAATCCCTAATAAGAATGTAGGTATATTAAGTTATCCCTTTGTACAGGATCAATCCTATGCTGATCATATGGATGACGTTACGCCGGCTGTCAAATGTAATGCTAAAACTTAGCGAAAGGAGAAAGTGGTCAAAATTCATAAGGTCAAAGGCTTCAAGAACAAGTAAAAATGTAATAATTGTGTGACTGTGTACAGGCCTGCTCATGAAATACGACCGCTCGCATTGTAGTTATTGCAGTAATGCGTGATATATGTGGACGGCAGTGGTACAAACACCTGATTCCAATTACATGTGATAGACGGGTTAGCTCCCTCCCTATTGGTGTGAGATGTAATTTTATCGTGTGCCAATAACTCATGTTGATCAGCACACGTCTGCGGGCCACTAAGTAAACTCCATTTTAATTTCTTTGACATACAGTGATCAACTTCAGTTCAATTAATTTTGCGCTAGTTTCATTGTATGGACCACTTATAATGCAGTACTGAATAACAGGTCATCGGACATTTGTTAACATATTAACTGTGCAAATTATACACCATCCATTTTATGGTACAAAGTTATGGAAACACAGAGCTGGCGAAAGGTCGTGTCAAAATTTCAAATTAAATCCTCAAAATTTTACTGCAATATTGTAAAAGACTACCGAAAGTCACAAAAATAACTGTATTAAATTGAAGTCCAATTAAGGACCTACACGACTAATGATGAAACTAATTCTGGATGAAACTGGTTCACAGCAGGAGTAGTTCGTGAAAATATTCTTCAGTACCAGGGTCTCCCTTAATAATTGTGAGGCTGTGTGCGAAGCACGATCACTAAATCATACGTATTTTAAAGACAAGGGGATGAGAAGTTCCTACATATTATGAAAATCAAATTTCAGATTTAAGTTACTTAGTAAAAATTCTTCCGGTTTTTCCTCTTTCTCTGAGTTTGAAATACCGATTGAAACTTAAAAATGTATCTCGTTCTTTAGAAACATACTTTAGGTTTAAAAAAATAATTACTTTATAAAGCATTAAATCTTTAAAACAGAATTCGCGAACAAATATACAGAGTGAAGTCCACATCTGTGGAGTAACGGTTAGCGCGTCTGGCCGCGAAACCAGGTGGCTAGGGTCCGATTCCCGGTCGGGACAAGTTACCTGGTTGAGATTTTTTCCGGGGTTTTCCCCTCAACCCAATATGAGCAAATGCTGGATAACTTTCGGTGTTGGACCCTGGACTCGTTTCACCGGCATTATCACCTTCATCTCATTCAGACGCTAAATAACCTGAGATGTTGATAAAGCGTCGTAAAATAACTTACTAAAAAAATACAGAGTGAACCGTAAATAATGTCATTAATTTCAGGGGGGTTATTCTTTGAAATATTTAAAACAAACAAGTTACATAAAATTTTGCTCGTTTTTCTTCCTTTACGATATTAAAATAAAATTGTTCTATTTGAAAACATTCATAGCGTGTTTCGGGAAAGTCATTCATTTAAACCTGAATATGCTCAGTAAATTTAAGAGAGCAGAGTATAATTATAATAAATTATTTGAAAGAGTTTTTGTTTTGTCCTTTAAATATATAGAAATTTGATTCGAACAAATACAGTGGACTCTGCTAAGTTCGACAAAACAGAATTGAAAGTTCAGTCCAATAAGGGCACGTGAAATGAATACAAATTCTTATTGGTTATCCATCAACAAATACAGTACTGTACTTGCATTTCCTGCCCGCCCCGAGACTTGGGTATGCGCTTCTAGTACCACAGTGGGTTTCGACAATTTCGTGTCACAAACGGTACAATTCTCAAACAGAAAAGGAAGAGTTCATTAATTTAAATAAGTGATTAAATATGGATGTCCTAATCAATAAAATATTCTGTTTCTCTTTAACAAAAGTATCACTACAAGACACAGAACCAATTCATATTTAAGTGGCAAAACCATTTATTAGTGCCCGTATAGGGGTGTGTCTAATTCTCCTACGTAAGCAGTCGAACTAAATGATGTCGAACTTGATTTCTGTCGAACTTAAGAGCTTCCACTGTCTAACATTTTAAAATTTATTTTCAGAACGAAAATTTACGCATGCTGTTTGTTGTTTAGTCAAATGTCCGAAGACAGGTCTGAACCTCATAAGTGACACCACGAAGACACCACTTATGAAGCAACTAGGCCAGAGGATAATGGGGTAGGGTGGCCAGTTCCTTTTCCCCTCCAAAGTACATATCAGCCAGAACCTCAGAAGATAAACTTATATTTCATATATACATTATATGAGAAAGACTAATGGCCTGGAGATTTTACGGATACAGTATTGCAGCCAATAACTAAGAAATGTAATGAGTTCAGGACTAACAGTCTGGTATCTCAGTCGGCGAAGATTATCCTGAATCAACGTTTATATTCTAATACGGAAGGAGAGTTGGAAAAAGGCAATTTGGCTTCACGAAAGGAAAAGGTACGATGATGAAGAAAACTGGAGAGTGTGAAATGGACAGACAGAATATGAAATAAAGCTGTGCTGGAAGGAGTGGGTGAAGAAAGAATCATGCTGAAAATGATCAGAAAGAGAAGAAATAATTGGTTGGGTCACTGGCTGAGAAGAAACTGCCTACTGAAGAATACACTGGAAAAAAGTGAACGGGAGAAGAGTTCGGGGAAGAAGAAGATATCAGATGGTCGACAACATATATGGATCATATGCGGAGACAAGAGGAAGGCAGAAAATAGGAAAGATTGGCGAATGCTGGTTTTGCAGTGAAAGATCTGCCCTTGGGCAGAAAACTATGAATGAATGAATTCTGCCTACCTATATATCGTCGTTGTTCCTGCAATAACTTCTATGTGCAAAACATAAAATGTTACAATAGGAAGAAAAACACATTTATTCATGTATAGGCCTACAAACATGCCAGAGAAAGATACGAAGAAAAATACTGAGCACCACGCTGCAAGACAGAATGACAAACGAAACACTACAAAGACTGGCCGAACACTACTGACGTAGCAGAACGAGCCACGGCAACGAAGTGGACCTGGGGGGGACATGTGGCGAGACTACATCAGACAAGATGGACCCATGCTGTCACGATGTGGGACCCCTACGTCGGAAAGAGAGGACAGGGAAGACCACGGCTCAGATGGTCTGACATGTTTACCAAAGAGGCGGGGTAACAGTGGTCGAGGACAGCAAAGAACAGAGTTTTGTGGAAAGAACTAGGGAAGGTTATTGTAAGTAGATAACGTAATCAGTGTTAAGATATTGTAAATAGTAAAGTCAGTATTAGTGAAAGTATAAGATAAGTTTTGTAAATAGTAAAGTCAGTGTTGAGAAAGTGTCAGGCAAATAGTGTAAATAGCAATCAGTGTTTGTCAAAGTGCCGGTGTCAGTATAATGTGTGTAGTGCAAGAAAAAAATGAACAAAGAACAGAATGCTGAGACTAGTTAAAGTTGAACAGTGTTATTAACCATGTCACAAAAGTAGTATACAAGACAAGCTCGCCTGGATTGGCTCACCAAGCGAGTACACTTGAGCCATCCCTGTCGAGGGGGTTCTAACCCCATCACAGGAGGTCTGTGCCCAACATGGGACATCATGGCTAACATTCATTCATTCATTCATCCATTCACTCATTCTATGGCAGCCATGCATAGGAGATTGTGAATTCTTACATTTTCGAAAGAAAGACATATAATTACATATAGGAGATTTTATTATTGGCTTTATCATTATTTAAGTTATTTAACAGAGCAAAAGTCTGAAAATCGATAAATATGTCACATAGGAGTTATTGCAGGAACAACATCGATATAATATAGAGCTGGTGGGGACGTTTTTAAGAATATTGATATGAAGTCAGTACTGTTAATGTGCAGCTCTGATGCTACGTGAAACCGACGGTTGTGGGTTTGGATTTAGGATGTTAGCTCGCTGCCAATTCTGTGATTTTTCGTGTAGTTTGTATCTTGCAACCTATGTGCACTAGGACTTGAGGTCGATAGAATATGAGACTGCGACACTTCCTCGACTGTGGCGCAGAGAAAGGAGCGTTACTACTAATGAGGAATGTAACAAGCTGACAGTGTCCACTTACTAGCAGGGGACACGCTGGCGAATCAATGGTTTTAGTAATACTGCCTCGCGTGGAAGTTAATTACGTACATCAAAGTATCAAAAATGAGAATAACATGGAGTTCAAAAGTTGCCTCGTTGCTGTCTGCGAAAATTGCGGTCTCAGCCTTTTCAGATATCATACCGATCTACTTCCTTCCTACGCCATCTACAGAGTGGTTCAGAAGGAATAGTATATATATTATGGGTTGGTAGTATTGACTATTCTGATTTTAAAAAATCACATAAGCATGTGTTCAATTTTCAATGGGTTTGGAGGCTGCAGTTTCGAAGTTACGCTTAACAAGAGTTATAATTTGCAGGAAGGAAAGACAAATTCAATTCAATTTATTTGGCCATTGGACATACAAATATCATTATAGGCTTCGCCACACATGATACATTTGAAACAATAAAAATTAATTAAAACAATGGATACACGATGTATTAACACTAAGAAATTTTAACTAAATTTATTTATTAGAAAGAATAGGGTTCGTCATTTGAAAACACGAAATATATTGAAACCATTAAAATTATACATCTTGATTAAACAACTTTTAACACTGTATCACTTCGGAATAAAATTAATTAAAGACAATTCACACTAAATGTAATGAAAGTAACAAAATAAAAATAAATTTATAAATTGTTGCGATTGTTTTGTGTGTTCACGTAACCACTGAGATTAGACCATACTTCGTCACTATAAAAAATTAAGGTGTTGTGAAGTAGTCCATCATACACTGACTTTCGGAACCACATGTAAAACCTAAGTATGCTCTGATAAATGTGTTCCGTTAACCTTTGAACTACACGAATTTTGTAAAGTTTTAATTTTAATTATTTCGTATCTCTTATCACTGAAGACTGTGATACCCCTATCTGCTGAGCTACGCGGCGGGATGAAGTCGTAGAACTTCTCTTTAGTCGATGGCAAGTTTCATCTAACATCTCCTCAGTGAGAACACGCTTCACATATGTTCGTTTCTTATGCAATACTGATCGAATTGTAAGAAATTTCATCACTAAATTGTAAAGTATTGCTTTAGAAGGCTCTGGCGAATCAAGGAATGACTAACGAAAGTTTCTGTTCTCTAAGATCCTATTTCACAAGTTGTCTGAATAAACATTCATTGTTCATGGCTATATTTCATAATGGACACATTACTGCACTCTAAATGTATGGTATACAGCTGAACGTTTACTGAATGAACATGTTTACGTAACTAAACACGATACGTACGCGAGCAAGAGGTCTGATTACTCCGATGGCGCAGCAGTCACTACGCATACTTGCCGCTGACGCCATTCTAGCTCTGGCTGACTCACTCTTTATACAAAATTCGTTGTAGGGGTTTCCTTTTTAACGAAAATGAAGCTGTGTGTTACAGAAATCAAACGAATTGTCCACACCTGTGGAGTAACGGTTAGCGCGTCTAGCCGCGAAACCAGGTGGCCCGGGTTCGATTCCCGGTCGGGGCAAGTTACCTGGTTGAGGTTTTTTCGGGGTTTCCCCTCAACCCAATATGAGCAAATGCTGGGTAACTTTCGGTGTTGGACCCCGGACTCATTTCACCGGCATTATCACCTTCATCTCATTCAGACGCTAAATAACCTACGCTGTTGATAAAGCGTCGTAAAATAACCTACTAAAATAAAAAATAAAATCAAACTAATTCGTTCCTGAATGACAGGACTTAAGACAAAATTTTAATACCATTTTTCTTCCATATCAATACCGAAAGTACTGACAACGAACCCATATGGATAACTAAAGAGCACGTAGACTGAAAAACCATCGATCCAATGCCATCATCATTACCATCATTATCCTCATCATTATTATTATTAGGTAGTTAATATAATCTCGTCAATGTATTTTCATACAGTTAATATTTGTAGAATATTCACAAAGTGTAATTAGAGTATTAGCACGCCACCTTTCTGTCTCTCTCAGAAAGTATAAATAATTCCACTCTAAAACCCTAAATGTGTTGCATTAAACGTTATCGTTTGAATTTCAACGTTATGAAAAGTTAATAATTTAACGAATCAGAAGACTACGAAGTTTATTAAACACCATGATTTGTAATTGGTTTTTACGGTTCTTCCTAACAAGCTTACAAAAATCCACTGTCATCATTACCAGACGATAATAAACTGAAATGTAATTGAACATAACGATGTATAAAAGCCACAAGCCGTTCAGAAAGAACATTAACACAGCATGGGCAGCACAGAAGATAACTCACCAGCAATTAAGGTCCCTCCTAGTCTGCAATATAACATCTAAGACTTGTGATAGATGTGATAGCTTTAATTGCTCGTATTACAAGTGAGACGCGTATGTGTTTCCATTGTATTTCATCTCATATCTCAGGATTTATTAAAATTGTTCCTTAAGTTCACTGCGTGTTTGTAGAGTCAACAAAATCCAAAAATGCTGTAATCAGTAAAAGAATAATTTATAATGCGTAGAAGACAAACACCCCAAAAATATAATTTCGATCATACAAGTGGATACTGCGACCTTACAATTGGGGAAAACCTCGGAAATAAAACCCAACCAGGTAATCAGCCCATACGAGAATCGAACCCATGCCCACAGAATTCTGCATGGCCTTTCAATTTTTTTTCTTTCGAAGTTACTAATTAAAAATGCAGGTATATGAAGTTAATATAAGAGCCTAAAATAAGATAATTATACTCAATCCTTCTGTTAAAAATACAGAAAAGATGGCGAACCGAAGAAGTAAAAATTTCATCTCTCTTTCTGCGTGTTATAATTTTTAAGAATGAACTTGTCGAGACGAGTACCGGATCCCGTTGAAGCATATAATTGCATTCTTCTGCTTAAAAGTCAAATATAATACGAACGGTTCTCTATTCCACATACTTACTCCTCCTACGCATTCCTTCTTTGCTTCGCTTGGTTTTACGAGTGCTGGACTCGTAAAGAGTCCGAAACTTACAAGGAAGGCCAATAAATCTCCCTATAAATTTCTATGTCCGAGCCTTCGAGATATGATTTTTCAAAATAATCCCTTGGCACTCATCTGTCTCGTATCTCCATTGCCATCGTGAAGAAGAACATTTTTAAGGCAACAAATGTTCCTGCATTGTCCTCAAATTCAGCTTATGAAAGCCCACTTCTGAAAGTTGTTTCAAGAAGTATACTTTTCATCTGTTAGTGATCATAGCATTCTTTTTGTAGACTCGTGAACCAGATACCGAGGTAGACAGGCTATAGAAAGAATAACTCTAGAAGTTAAAACGGTAGAAGTGTTAACAATTCCAAAGCACACATCTCCGATTGTTCAGCCTCTTGACGTTTATGGGAAAATTTTATTCTGAAGTTCTCTGATATTGTTTCGTTACGTGACACGAATATTATATTGCATCAGAGAGATAATTTGATAAAATTGCAGCCCTTAACACATAACCAGTTTTCATCTCCTAGACATATGAATACGTCTAAATTATTTATAATTAGCATAAAGCCGGGTACCTCGATAACAAACCTGATAAATTCGTCCCTCCTGCAGAATTCTGTTTTCTCTTTAATGTACACAACTGCTCTAAAGCGGACTGTGAGAAACTTATTTTTCAGAAATGTTCGTGGTGCAAAGTTTCACTCTGTTTTGAGCACTTTTACAACGATTATTTCGTTTATATGACATCATTCAATTTTCGACCAATGAAGTGTAATGAAATTTTGAATTCCAACCAATCACAGCCACACTTTGCGATAATTCTTGCAGCTATATTTATCGCTATCAATTTATCGCATGGTCGTTCTTTTGTTTAGTCGTGGTCGCCAACTGTTTCCCGGTAAATTGATGATCATGAATACATTAAGATGCTACTACACGGTTAAACTTTTTTTTCAACTTTAAAGCAATGAATTCAAGATCGATATTTAATATTAATTAATATATTTACGCAGTGAAGACGACGTTCAAAACGGCGCACCATGTAGACACAAAATCTTCATGCATCTTAATTGAACGTAACTTTTAAACTTGATTCTTTCAATATTCTTTCCAGATTCAACGCATACGCGATTGGAATATTGAACTGTGTTCCGTTACACACTACAGCGAGAATACGTTTGTCGAGCTATAAAAAATGCTTTCGTGTAGCACTGATTGTAATGGTCGAAATAAGGCACAGCTGACATTGGTCCTGCTCCCACAGGCAACTTAACCTATAATTGTAGCCTATAAAATTTATATTTTGTGAAAGAAATGAAACAATTAATAGAAAGTCAGATGTTCAAATTTATGTAACATCATCGCATATCAAACCCAAAGACCTTGCTTAGTAATAATAAGGTCTTTGATCAAACTGCCTTCCGTATAGTGTAATAAAATTTGTGTTTTAATTAGGCCTATCTATACAGAGATGGCTTCACTGTGTAGCAACATTTCTCGCTGTGAATACTTAAGCATCGGTATATAGCTGTCCCCACTGTTACTGTTAAATTAAATTATGATTTCAGCAGATAATGAAAATGTATTTATGTTATAATAATAAGAGAAAAGTGCAGTTCATGTAATTAACATTGTTAAACCTATATTTCGCTTTTTGCAATTGGCACTACTGAATAATAACATCGAATTTCTTTATTGTAGTAATCGATATTCATCTACGAGTATTTCAATTTCACAATGTCTGAATAGGTTAAGTATTCGTTAATATACAATTATTAAAATTTTGTGATCGAATTTTAGGGATATATTATTTACATTTTTATTTTATTCACGAAATAGTTCTAATCAATGTCACTCGAGGTCTGAAATTTCCCAGATAAATCTCAGACCTCTCGTGACATTACTACAGATAATTTCAGGTATACTTACATTTCCTTATCATTTCTTCATAGTCTATTTCATGAATATTATATTATTTGATAGGTTATTTTCATAAAATAATATTTAAGGAGATTTTAACAGTACGGTATGCAGCTAGATGAAATTTATTTCTGATATATTTAGCATTAGCACTGCTTGCATTAACTGTTATAGCTCTGGACTGAAGAATTAAAAAAAAATCATCTCGAAAACTAGGTCCTTTCCGGATGTAGAGATTTATAGGGAGGATCTTATTTGAAATGGCACATATGGGGGAAAATAGTTGTGAGAATTCATTATCACTTGGTGAGCCTTCCTTGCCAGTCACGTTTGACCTATTAGGTACCCTGTGAAATAATAGAGCAAAACAAAAGGACCCTGATAAAAACATTTGCTACGTCCACGACCTGGCCCTGGATCGAACCCGGGCCGCCTGGATAGAAGACCAGCGCGCTTTCTCCGTGTGTCTATCTCTCGTTAATTCGAACGACACTTCGACAAATTTAAGCTACAGGAGAGCGGCCATTTTCCGTGTCAAAGGGTGTACATTCTCCAATACAGGGTGATTCATGACCTCTGCAACAAACTCTGGGGATTGATAGATCTCGCAATGTGGATCATTTTTCGTAAAGGAACCCATGTTCTCCCATATCTCATTCAGGAGCTAAACGACATCGAAACAAAGACAGGTGTTAGTGACATTAACAATTATGAAATTAATTATTTTTCAAGTATGTTTACTGACGAGTTACAGGTGAACCTATTCATTACACCGTCGTAGCAGTGGTTATCGGGCTGTGCCGAATTTGATCAAAAACATCTAATACTCGTATAGTCGTTCCTGTCTGGTGTCAATTCGAGTGGTGTAGCTATTATTTCACATGTCTCAAAAGAAAGAAACAAGATTAAGGGCGTGAAGTCGGGTGATCACGCTGGCCACGCAACAGGTCTGGCTCTCTCTATCCATTGCTCTCCATAGATGTTGTTCACATGTGCTCGTACAACCAGGTTGAATTGCTTTGGGACATTATGCAGAATCACGTGTCCTCTCACATCGTGAAGGGTACATCCTCCATGAGCAGCGGAAGCGTGTTCCGAAGAGCGCTCCATTCATACCGGGCAGTAAAATGACGGGACACTTGTAACTTGTCCGCAAGGGTACTCTTGAAGCAATAAATGATTCATTGATTTCATAATTAACAGTATTTTTTTCGATGTCGAGTAGCTCCTACACGAGGCAACGGAGAATATGGGTTGTTACAAGAAAAATGATCCCCATTGCGAGATCTATCGATCCCCAGAGTTTGTTGCAGAGGTCCTGAATCACCCTGTATATGGATCAACCTTATTGGTATAGAATAGTGAACTTAATTTCGTCTGTGCACATTTTCTATTTAATGTATGTTTTTCTAACTATGAGCATGTTTGCATACATATTTTATTAGTGTATATGAATCTGCAGCATAGTGGCTAGACAGTAACATATTCATGATTTGAGTCGGTGCAGTATCGAATTACTTAAAGTTATGTAACTTAATCATGAGAGAGAATGGTTCAGCAGTACTGGCAGTTGTCTAAAAGTTTCGTGTGCAAGCAAAGCTACAGATCACATCGTTTAATAGTGAAGAAACACCTGTGAGCAAAGCAACACAAACAGGAACGCGTATAGTTCTAGACAATGTTGATAGTTAGCACACCTGGCTCGGAGCTATGTAGTGTTTCTAAACATACACTGAGCTGATTCAAATGTATCGAACAGTTGAAGTGAGCTAGTCTGTAAAGCAGAAATGAAGAGACGCCATCACAGGAAACTACTCTTGTCAATGATGACGTGGAAAATATAGCCGTCTACACAGAAAACATTGCAGTAGACGGTATGGTTTGACTGCGGTGGTGAAAGTATTACAATCTCCATTTATATATTATTTGATGACGTATCATTTTAAATCTAGAGTCAGAAACACTGTTCGTGTATTTCTATATTAAAAAATGCGCAATTTCTCAATCATTTTTGCCATTTTTCTAATTTTAGGCTTATGTTTTATTTAAAGTTGCTGGCATACATAGCTTATTTTTAGTTTTTCTGCAATCTTTTTGCATATATGCTTTATTTATTTATTTTCATTAGGCTAATACTGAAAAAGTGGTTTTATAGTGTAGACATTCCTGAAAAAAAAACTAAGAACACAAAAAAAACGATCATTAACTAAAATCCATTGTAGACACATAGAAGATTAGCAAATGTTAACAGAAAATGTGACTATTTTATGTCCTGCTCTAAACATTAACAATCGATAAGAGACAGTCGAAATCAGTTGTTCCTGAAAACAATCATCCGAAATTAAGAGTTGCCGATTTCACTGGGGGTAAAACTAGTACACAAAAATACAATCTATTGGTTTGTTCATGAATTATAAATTGAATTCTGACTTACCAAAAAACTGTAAACTGATTTTTGCCTTCCATTTCCTTCTCATCAAGAAATTGAAAGGACACTATGTTTTTTACTTAGATCTGATTTCTCTTCAGCTCACAAGCAAACATTCTGATGGGGGTAGATAAAAAAGTTATATATTTTTTTCTTTCACCATGTTAATAACGTCAAAAGAAGTGCTTTTACAAATTTTGGCCACTCGACCGAAATTACGAGGGCCGTAAAAAAAATAAGTTCGCCAGAGGTCGTTAACAGAAAGAAAACACAATTTCATTGGAAAAAAATATTGGAACAGACACAGCAATTGTTGAGCTATTTTTCAACGTATTTTCCACAGGAATTGAGACATTTGTCATATCATGGGATCAACAGAGACGTGCAGACGGCTGTCAAACGCTGGTTCCGATCCCAGGTGGCTGACTTCTACGACACAAGGATAAAAAAATTGGTGCCATGGTATGACAAATGTCTCAATTCCAGTGAGGTATGTGCTGTCAAATTGCGCAATAATTGCTGTATCTGATTCAATAAATCTTTCCATGCAATTGTGCTTTTTTCTGTAAACGGCCCCAGGGAAAATCACTTTCTGTACGGCCTCGTAATTGCGGTCGAGTGGCCAAAATTTGTATAAGCATTTCTTTTGACATTACTAACATAGTGCAAGAAAAAAATTTAACTTTTTTATCTGCCCCCATCAGAATGTTTGCTTGTCAGTAAATATAAATCGAATTTCTTCATGGATTGTTTAAGGGATAGTAATCACATGCTGAACATTGCTACATTATCGCTAACAACGCGGACTGTATTTTCATCATCGACTGGACTAGACGAACGATCAATCCTTGAGACTCGTTTCACTCCAAATTTGATAAGATTCTTCAATAACGAAATAAAAAAGCATGTCAAAAATGCATGCCTTATGATTGAAATTGTAAACACAATATTTAACAAAAAATATACCAGAGAAAGTATTTTACTATAAAAACAACATTTTTAACAACACCAATCTGTCAGCCAATATAAGCCTGCGAAAAGAAGGAAAAATCTGATGTTATAAAAGAATGTAAAATCTGACGTGGAGTGAAATGTAGTTTGGTACTGTCAACACTTCACTCAGTGACAAAAGGCATGTTGTTCGTACTCTACCCCAGATCACATATAGATTCCTCATTCCTATGTTAAAATCTGTTGCACTTTGAAGAGAACAACCGCCAGGATCGCCACCCGTCCGCCGTAAACGGACACGAGATAGCAGTACAGTCGCTAATGCAATTCAAATGGGAGTTATGACGTGACTCCTTATGTAACAACTAGATGGCACCATAGTAAACCTGACAAAAGTTGTTACCGTCAAAACCTATAACGCAGAGCAATCTGGGTATATATGATCTAGGACTCCACGCAGTGACAATGGTGAAAGTGTCCGTACTTCACGCTATTTTCGGATTAAGGCTGGTCCACAATAAATGGAAACGGAAACGACAACGAGAACGGAAATATTGTTAAAATAAATGTATTTAAATGTGAGCATTCACAATTAACTTTCACGTTTCCGTTCCCGGGCTCCGGCAAACTTCTCGTTAATTGTGAATGCTGTCATTTAAATACATTTATTTTAACAATATTTACGTTCTCGTTTCCGTTTCCGGTTTATTGTGGACCAGCCTTTACTGTCCGCACTTTACCGGGACGAGATTGTTTCACATACTTTGGCTCGCTCAATTTTCGGAACTCTGCAAATTTTGAAGAGATACTACATTTTCACAGTAAACGTACTTATTTTCACTTTCCTACAGGGAACCCAACCCATGCTCACCGAGTTTCTAGCCGAAAATACCAGAGCTTGAGCTTCGAAGGAAGACAAGACGTCGGTTGAACAAGTACATATATTTACGTATAAATACGAAGTTACAACTACTGGGTGTTCAGTTCAAAGTGTGTCATGGCTCGCTGTATGTCGTCATGTGGCTAGTCAATGGGCCTAGAGAATTCAATCTTCCTACACTTCCGCAGAGATGTATTACTGTGCCAGAGAAGTTGCCTAGCAAGTACGGCGTTCATTCAGAGGAGTACTTACCGATACGTACGGTAACGCCGGTAGTGGAAGGAATGTGAACTGTTTCGAAACGTGTACTGAGGTGAGTTTTTTCTTACTGTCGGGATATGGGGAGAGGGTTAAGACGATTACTTACGTATTTGTTGACATTAACTTAGACGGTCAACATGGACACGGAGCATTTGATTTGTGTTGTGGAATGTTGCCGTACGCAACCGATGATTCCAAATACGACTTGGCTGCGCAAAACACAGTTCGAAAGAGGTTATGGTAGCACACAGACCGTACAGACAGCCCTCTGTTGCTACGACGTTCAAGTTATACCGTACACGTTCTCAAGTTCAGATTGAACGCCTTGATTAATAGGCAACTTCTCTGACACAAAAGCTGAAACTCGCTTCAAATCGCTGACTCATCAACAGTGACGTCATGACACACTTTGAAATGAACACCCAGTATGCATTGTAAACATACACCACAAACACCTGCTTATCGAACGAGTCGATAAACAAAAAAGTATGTCGATTTTACGCGTTGTGGGTTTTGTACTCGCCTAAGAGCGCCCTAATCGATACAAAGGAAAATCTAACAAAAAAAAAACACTACCTCGTTGGAAAACAAATTATAACCGACGTGGCTGCATCAATGTAAGTAACCGTGGTAGTAGTGTTTCTTCAAGACTATGAGAAAGACAAATTTAATAGCCTACTTGAGTCTGAAATAAACGTCATTACGCATTACAAATGTTTTCCTGCTCTCCACATTCCGAGGTTTGCCAGTTTCGTCCGTACTGCACTCTAGTTTTGCAACAAGGCAATTCGCAGTAGCTATATGCAGCGTCTAAGTCGGTCAGCTTTAATGTTATATAGTACCCATAAACGTTGGTTTAAATTTCTTTTAAGTATGGCTGCTTGTCCGATATCAATGTGATGCTTCTCTTTGTGTTTCTGGCGTGGTCATCTTCTATTGTGTTGACTTCACGTAAAGTCCATCCCGCGTTCTTCTAGTATAGGTTGAAAATTTTCAGATTTCGTGCTAAGGTAACTGAGAAGGATATGCTATTCATTAGCAGTCGTTGGAAGAATAAGATTTTCTTATTTCTTAGAACTAAGCAACAAAACCACTTAGGATATTTCTCTTGTCTTTATGCTTGGTACATTCTACAGGTATATTGTAATTTGCAGTTTCCTTTCTTAAAGAACACTCGGAAAATAGTGATAGTATAATAGCCTATATCAGCGGTCGTCAGCACAGAGCACCCTGGGGCTAGAGTCTTTTACCCGCGGAGAACACAGTGCACCATGGTGCACTCGTAGCTGCTAGGGGGTTACTCTCTACCTCTTCCTGCTGCACGACGGGGCACACGGGACGACTCCGCTTACCCTTTGCACACTTCAGCGAGTGCTGATGACCACTGGCTATATCTATAATATTTGGACAAAAATATTTCCCACGTTGAAATTCTTAAGAACTAACGCGCGGTTCATATGAGCTACAGCTAATTGCGCGTGATAAGACAAATTAACCTTTGCTTGGTTTTCAATTGCAGTATTTCATCACCGCCGCAAGATATCATTATACTCATACGTATTAGCCCCGTAGAAGAGGGTGAAGCATTAGAAATGTGGGTAGGGAGAAGGATGAAGCGTGTGAAATGGACAGACAGAATAAGAAATGAAGTTGTGTTGGAAAGAGTGGGTGAAGAAAGAATAATACTGTAACTGATCAAAAAGACAAAAAGGAATTGGTTGGGTCACTGGCTGAGAAGAAACTGCCTACTGAAGGATGCACTAGAAGGAATGGTGAACGGGAGGAGAGTTCGGAACAGAAGAAGGTATCAGATATACATACATTAAGATATACAGTACGCATCATATGACGAGACTAAGAGGAAGGCAGAAAATATGCTGGGTTTGCAGTGAAATACCTACCATTTGGCAGAACACTATCTATATTAGTATTATTATTATTATCATCATCATCATCATCATCAAACTATATAATTACCATAAGATATTTTAGCGTACGAAAAGTATCGCTTATAATTCAAATATGTTTGAAACAAGAAATTACACAATTTTCACAGTAAAATTTCACATTAACTTTCACTAGGTAAATTAGACTTTCGTCCGGTCTGAAACATTACATGGATCAGTAGACTATCGAATTTATTAAGACAAAAACAACCAAGCTGTCTGCGAATTGGAATACAAGCAGTGGCTTCTACACAACGTAAGAGCTGTGCCTTAACCGTTTTGTACATTTGAACGAAAGAGCTTAAAATTGAAGACTCAACTAGCAAGTGATTAAACATGTCAAATTTGCAACTTAAAAACTAGATTAATGTGTTGGATCTTTAAGGAAGGCTTGCTTTTGAAGACAAAGCCGGAATTCCACATCACGAACTGGAGAATAGCAGCTCAACGATTCAATATGATAATCTCCAACAACAACAACAACAACAACAACAAAAACAAAATCACTAACAATCTCAAAACAACCACTTAGATGTAAACTGGCTGTATATAACAAAAGTATAGAATAAGTAATGATCTTTAATTACCTTGGATCAAAAATCACAAGTAACAAAAATTTAATAGAAGAAGTAAAGGAACAAGCAACAAAAGCATCAATTATATCGGGTTTTTTAAGAATATAATTTGGAAAAATAAAAATATGAATGTTGAAAGTAAAATTAGGATATATATAAAACATGTGTGAGATCGATACTAACATACGCTACAGAAACAAGGGCAGAAACAAAATGGACTCAACAAATGATGACAACAGTAGAAATGCGAAGAGTATTTCAGGTTATAGTCTATATGACAGGAAAACAAATAAATAAATCCAAAACAAATGTGGAATACAAGATGTTACTAAGTGGGTTAAAAGAGAAGAAAAGAATGGAGAGGTCATACTTTGAGGATGCAAAATGATCGTCTGCCTAAAATCGCCATGAAGGAAAAACCTGACACCACCAGACCGCTGGGACGACCTCCGAAAAGATGGCTGGAAAGCTGGTCACCTGCCTCGGGGAATAGCGACACCAATTGAAAACCAACAGGATTTGATCCTAATGGAAGAAGAAGAAGAAGAAGAAGAAGAAGAAGAAGAAGAAGAAGAAGAAGAAGAAGAAGGAGGAGGAGGAGGAGGAGGAGAAGAAGAAGAACAACAACAACAACAACAACTTGTGGAACATTATAGAACCTGTCCCTAGTCAGACGATGTCTGTTTTTAAGCCCTATTGAGTTTCACCTCATCGGGCAAATGTTTCTGCGAGTTAACACTACATATTGCAACAGCCGATATCACCTGGACTGCATGGATACGAGTCCTCGAAATAATATAAAATATAATTCGTCCAGAATAATGGAGAAATGGTAGAATACAATGAAATAAACAAAAATATTCAGGAAAATCCTCCGTCACAGTCGACTTCTGCATAATTCACAACACTCGCAAACCATTGATCTGCTGTTCCTTTGGTGTAAAGCTATTACTGGGCAGTGGAGGTGGAGAGGGATGCGTAAATAGCTTCATTGCTTTCGAAGAATGAAATAATTGGATAGGATCTATTAGTGTGACTCAATCCGTAATAACTAAGGTCAAGAGCGCGACCCGACCTTTCAAACCTCACTTAAAGAACAATTTTTATATTTCATTCTTCAAGGTCTGCAGCACAATAAATAGTACTCCCAACTACAAATTTAGTGGAACAGGGTTCCAGTCTCAGCAATGGACTGTAATTTTCTCTCGTGTAACAAGAACTCTGTGGCAGTCTCTTCTGTTTGTGTCTGTCCTATATTGTTTTAAGAGGTAAATTTGCATCGTGCTCACCACATAACTAGGGAGGTCAGCTTCTTATCAATGCTTGATGTTGGTTTATAATTCTCACGACGATACGAATCGAAGTGCGCAGTCTTTAAAGGCATATGATTCTCTGAGTATGAAACTGTCCCTGCCGTTGCTAGATAAAGGACGACTTCTCAACAAGAGAAATGTTTTATATTAGTTAATTTTTGACTTGTAACATATATTTTCAACCTACACTACTAGAAAAATGTAAAGGATTTTGTGAAATAGAAATTAAGACTTCGGATGTCATGGAAACGCTAAGTCATACGATAAACTGAACAATGGCGAGTCCATTCCTGAACACAAAAGGAGCTCGCATACATACAGTACACACGTCACAACCTACTTGGAAGAGTTTATCATAATCCATGGGGATTTCAATATATTTTTACAAAAAAAAAATGAACGGTATCTATATACTTTAAGGGTGTTTGAAAATAAGGTTCTTAGTAAAATATTTGGGGCTAAAAGGGATGAAGTTACAGGAGAATGAAGCAAGTTACACAACGCTGAACTGCACGCATCGTATTCTTCATCTGACATAATTAGGAACATTAAATCCAGACGTTTGAGATGGGCAGGGCATGTAGCACGTATGTGCGAATCCAGAAATGAATATAGAGTGTTAGTTGGGAGGCCGGAGGGAATAAGAACTTTGGGGAGGCCGAGACATAGATGGGAGGATAATATTAAAATGGATTTGAGGGAGGTGGGATATGATGATAGAGACTGGATTAATCTTGCTCAGGATAGGGACCGATGGAGGGCTTATGTGAGGGCGGCAATGAACCTCCGGGTTATTGATGCAGCCCAATATTTAGACGTAGAATATGCCTGAGGAGTTCGCTGAATTTTAAAACGAACACTCTAGTCTCGTTCTATGAAAATTGGACACAGGTTTATATGAACTTTTACTAAGAATGCCATCTCTTAAAATTTATACTATTCAATCTCAATCAACACCGTATAACTTACAAATATAGGTAGGAAGTTCGTATCAAAACAGTAGATTTCGCTTGAGTACAGCGAGTATAGGCATCACCAGCTCTTCGCTCTGCTACCGCTCGCTACAGACGATACGCATTTCACAAATAAACAAACGCATAGCATCATTCTGTGCAGCTATGTAGAGTAGTGAATAGTTTTAAGAATATTGTTAATTTCTATTCATATTTTAGGATCTGAATAAAGGGAGCTATTCTATTATTATTGTATTATTTACATAATGTTAATAATATGCACATTCCAAAAAAGTAAAGTCATATATTATTAAATAATTATGCAAACAGGAGTATGTAACGGGGCCTGGCCGCGAAACCAGGTAGCCCGGGTTCGATTCCCTGTCGGGGCAAGTTACCTAGTTGAGGTTTTCTCCGGAGTTTTCCCTCAACCCATTACGAGCAAATGCTGGGTAACTATCTGTGATGTACCCCGGACTCGTTTCACCGCCATTATCACCTTCATATTATTCAGACGCTAAATAACCTAAGATGTAGATAAAGCGTCGTAAAAAACCTACAAACATAAAAATAAAAACATATGTAACACGTTTATCTTTTCCCCGGATTATTCTTCGTTAAATGTTGACGTTTCGTGCTGCTATGCATTCGGTTGCGTTACAGTCCAAGTTCAACATCGGAATTACGATACGAACTTCCTAGCTATCATTACAATAGAAACAAAAATTTGTTTTGAAAACAATTATGGGTTTAATATTATGTGTCACATACGAGATACAATATTAGACTCACAAAGTAGTTGTTTACGTGATGATAGTAAGAAATGCTGTATCATAATTCAGATTTACTCTAATAATGTCTTGTGACGTAGAACGAATATTTTCGGAGTACAAATAATGTTTTTTTCTTTTTGAACATACAGTAAAAGGAGTATTTGTTTTGATAAAATGAAAATGTTCATTGTTATTTGTTATAATGAGACTAGAATCATAATTGTAAACTTTGTGTGTGTGTGTGTGTGTGTGTGTGTATATATATATATATATATATATATATATATATATATATATATATATATATATATATGGGTAAGTTATTTTAGATTGGAAGTTACGAATTTTATTTAGTAATTACAAATTATTGCTTTTTTATATTATCGTTCGTTTATTATTTTCTTGTTCTAAGGCCGTGGACGATTGGATCACAGTTTGGTTAACATCCGGCTGCACATGTTTGTCGTTCTGGTTCACTGACATTGAGAGATAAGCTATTCTCATTCGGTAGAGATATAGTCCAAGCTCACACAACTTAACAACTTTCTAGCTTTGCTTACGAACTTTTCAATTCCTACAGATACTGTATAATGTACAATTCCCAAATATAGGGGCTCTCATATTATTTACAAACCTTCCAATATCTACAGACACTATAAACGACGCATAATTTACTATTATTTAATTATCCAGAAATGCCTTATTTTTCACAAATGTTTTCAATGTCCAAAGATACTGTATGCTTTATAAATCTTTGAATTTCAGTAAGCTGCCGTATTCTTTACAAATCTTCTGTAATTCTAAAAAATGCTCCATCACTAATCACTGACAACCACATAGATGCTGTAGCCATTAAAACTCCTTCATCACTTTACACACCGTATCCATTAGAGTTCCATCCTCCCAGGAGTTTTCTATGAATTACAAATCTTTCGTATCCACAGATGCCGTGTCCATTACAAATCTTTCGTCCCAAGAGATACCTGTACTGTATGCATTGCAAATCAGTTCCATCGTGGATTGAATCTAGATCCGCCTGATTTACAGTCATGTTCGTGACTTAATGTCACGTCAGTTAGTAGGGAATTAACCTCGAACACGAGACAGGCCAGTATTGCGTGTCCTAATACCGTAATGTTTTATCAAATTTTAATTATGTTTGTATTTCAATTCTATCAGCCACTGTTATAATATCATTATTATTAGAAAAACTCTCAATTTTGTTTTAATTAATTATTTCTTTACTTCACTAATTGTTACACTACACAAAATAATAAATTACTTATGTAAATTTATGTATTCATTTATAAAACTACCTCGGAGAGTAAAGGCTGATTTCTTCTAAAAGTTATAACATCCATCTTAAATCAAGATTTTTTAGTTACTGTAGTTCTTTATTCCAGAGGTCCTCAGACCAATTTCATAAGGTTATGTTAAATAGCAAAGTATCTGTTACTATTTCTCTGTTTGCTTTACGGTCTATACAAATTGTATTAATTTACTAAATATTTTTTATTATTTTAATTCTACAGAATAATATCAGTTACGGTAACAATTAATATTTGAGGACTTTGGCGTAGCTCAATGGTGAGAGCGCTTGGTACGTAGAACCAAGGACCCTGGTTCGATCCCCGGCGCCGGAGCGAATTTTTCTCCTCAAATATTAAATTGTATTAAGATATTTCAGGATATTTTTTGAATAAAAAAAGTTTAATAGTATACTTTCTCGGCTTCATCCATTTGCATTCAATTCAGTTCATCTGTTCCTAAAGCAAAAGCTTTCCGTTTCACTATGTCCAATTTTCATACAAAGATACCACAGTGTTCGTTTTTAATCTCAGCGAACTCCTCAGACGTATTCTGTGTCAGTGACCATTTCTGATTTGTTTCTTTTAAACGAGCTATGTTGCCGGGTGAGCCGCCATAGAAGTTCTTTTGACAATCCACAGTCAGTAGGTTTAAAGAAATTTTGTTTGTCAGAATGTCCAATAAAATGAGTCCAATGACAGTATGTCTAATAAAATCCTTCTAAAACATACGTTTCATAGAAATCTACGTTCAATTTTCTGATCTCCAATTGTTATGCTAATAAGCAGGGAAAGGATTTATATGTAAATACATATTTACTTATAAAGCTAATATAATTTATATTTTGCATTATCTTTATGTTTCACAATGTGTAGGGTTGAAAAATCCTACTTTTATTTTCCATATTTTTCCATATTTTAGAGTTTAGTACATATTTTCGTTAATTTCCATATATTTTCCATATTTCATATAAAACAGTCCATATTATATTAGGTTTAACAATAAAACAAAACAAAATTCCATTAACTTTTAAAAATACATTTCAACAATAGAGATTTAAACACATGTTCAGTAATCCCTTTAACATCAGAGTTATTTGAAAATTAGCAGTCCTATCAACAATGGGAAAGTAAGTTACAAAACTGTATTAATTTAATTTAAAATTTTTAACAGACTTCAGTTGTGCAGCTCAACAGTTAAATGCCAGTCAGAGTACACATAGGTTCAGTTTTGTAAATCATACTATAAAGACGGTAAATATGCCAAAAGTACGTCATTCAGTCAATTTAAAATCAAAACTAACAAGTTACATTTCAGAATTTAAAGAAGATGGTTTATCAACTGACAATAAAATATTATTTTGTAATTTGTGTCAGTGTGCAGTATCATCTACACAAAAGTTCCTGGTGCAACAACACATTACAACTAGTAAACATCAGGCCAACAAACAACTAAATTCCAAGCAGAGACAATTGTTTTTAACACAACCAACAACATCGAATGTAAGATCTGAGTTTAACATCGACCTGTGCCGTTCTCTCATCTCTGCTGATATTCCTCTCTACAAACTAAAGAATAAGGTCTTCAGGGAATTCCTTGAAAAATATACTCAACATACAATCCCGGATGAGTCAACACTTAGGAAGACGTATGCTCCATCCATCTACGATGAGACAATACAGAAGATAAGAGATGAAATTAAAGATAGTTCAATTTGGGTTTCCATTGATGAGACTCCCGACAAAGAAGGTAGACTTGTTGGTAATGTAGTTATCGGTTTGTTAAGTGAACAATATTCTGAACGAATTCTTTTACATTGTGATGTTCTAGAAAAGTGCAATAACAAAACTATAGTTAAACTGTTCAACGAAGCTATGGGTATCCTGTGGCCAAAGGGTATTATGTACGATAATGTGTTATTCTTTATTAGCGATGCTGCCCCTTATATGGTCAAAGCTGGACAAGCATTATCTGTTGTATATCCTAAATTGACTCATTTTACTTGTGTGGCGCATGCATTTCATCGTGTGGCAGAAGTGGTCAGAGACAATTTCCCTAAAGTAGATTTGTTGATTTCATCAGTGAAAAAAGTATTTCTCAAAGCTCCCAGTAGAGTTAACGTGTTGAAAGAAATGTACCCTGAAATTCCATTGCCACCAAAGCCAATTTTAACTAGATGGGGTACATGGCTAGAAGCAGTTGAATATTATGCCGAACATATAGACTCTATTAACAATGTTCTCCTTGCATTGGACTCTGAAGATGCAGTCTCAATTGATACTGCGAAAAGTTACCTGTGACATAAGTGTGAAGAATGACTTAGCTCACATTCAGCATACATTTTCATGCATCATAAAAACGCTCAAAAGTCTCCAAAATAGGCACCTTTCACTATCTGAAAGTTTTGAAATTATAAATAGTACTGTGGAACAACTGAATCGTGGTAGAGGTAAAGTTGCAGATGCAGTAAGAGCTAAGGTGGACACTGTACTTTCAAAAAACCCTGGATATGAAGAACTACAAAAGGTTGTTGCTGTGATGAGTGGTGAATCAACAGTGAAGATTAACTTGGACTTATCCCCAGCAGACATTGTGAAATTGAATTATGTACCAGTTACTTCTTGTGACGTCGAACGCTCTTTTAGTCAGTATAAATCTATCCTCAGAGACAATAGAAGAAGATTCACTTTTCAGCACTTGAAAGAAATGTTTGTAACCTATTGTTATGGTAACAGACAATAAAAATTGTGTTTTGTTGAAACTACATTGGAAGATAAGGTACGTCCATTATATTTTTTGTTTAGTTTGATTAAAATGTACCAATATTTAACGTACATAGTCATTTTTTTATAATTTTAAGTCCATATTTAATTCCATATTTTGGTAAAAATCCATATTTAATTCCATATTTTGGTAAAAATAACTACATATATATTTACATATTTCATATATTTTTAGTCCATATAAATCCGTTCCCTGCTAATAAGTCATATGAACACAAGCCATCCACAAAACACAATAGAAACAGGAACTCAACAGTAGTAAAAACGGCCTACTGGTATACCTACAGATATATGGCAACAGATGTCAAAGCGTGTATAAACAAAATTAACAAAAAAAAATGTTATGCAAGTCTAAAGACAATAGAAAAGCATATATCTTGTGCAATGAATGTATTATTATTTCATTGAGATTTGATTTTCAATTATAAAATAAAATGAGTCCCATGATAGTATGTCTAATAAATGCCGTCTAACACATACGTTTCATAGGAATCTAAGTCAAAGTTTCTGATCTCCAATTGTTATGCTAATAAGTCACATGAACACAAGCAATCTACAAAACACAATAGAAAAAGGAACTCAACAATAGTAAAAACGGCCTACTGGTATACCTACAGATCCAAACACCACATATTACAACAGACGTCAAAGCGTATATAAACAAAATTAACAAAAAAAATGTTATGCAAGTCTAAAGACAATAGAAAAGCATAATATATCTTGAGCAATAAATGCATTATTATTTCATTGAGATTTGATTTTCAGTTATGAAATAAAATGAGTCCCTTGACAGTAAGTCTAATAAAATCCGTCTAACACATACGTTTCACAGAAATTTTCTGATCTCCTATTGTTATGCTAATAAGTCATATGAACACAAGCCATCTACAAAACACAATAGAAACAGGAACTCAACAATAGTAAAAACGGCCTACTGGTATACCTACAGATCCAAACACCCTATATGACAACAGACGTCAAAGCGTGTATAAACAAAATTAACAAAAAAAAATGTTATGCAAGTCTAAAGATAATAGAAAAGTATATATCTTGTGCAATGAATGCATTATTATTTCATTGAGATTTGATTATCAATAAAAAAATAAAATGAGTTCCTTGACAGTATGTCTAATAAAAGCCGTCTAGCACATACGTTTCATAGAAATCTACGTCCAAGATTCTGATCTTCAATTGTTATGCTAATAAGTCACATGAACACAAGCCATCTACAAAACACAATAGAAAAAGGAACTCAACAATAGTAAAAACGGTCTACTGGTGTACGCATAGATCCAAACACGCGATATCATAACAGATGTCAAAGCGTGTATAAACAAACTTAACAAAAAAAATGTTATGCAAGTTTAAAGACAAAAGAAAAGCATATATCTTGTGCAATGAATGCATTATTATTTCATTGAGATTTGATTTTAAATTATAAAAATTGTTTTAACTATTGCTCCTCACCGTCATCCAGTTTGATTGTTTGGAGTTTTAACAAATAATTTAGGCCTTTTGGATAGACGAGGATGTCTCCTCACTCTTTATTTTGTTGGTAGTTTTCTACAATTTCCTCGAAACATACACTATATGACATCATAATACATAACATACAAACAACCTCCCCACTACCATAAGAGCAGCACACCCCCACCATTGACGATAGCAATCGCCGAAAATCTAGACACAAGCTGTAGCCGCAGTAATTCGAGAGACACTGACGATGACATTACAGCGATGTTTAAACGGTACAGTTTGTTAATAAGGTAGGCCTATATTACCTCGTTTTAGCTTTTTTAACACTTTTAAAGTTTTAATGTAAGGATTTTTTTAATATATATGTTTAGTTATTTTATTTATTTTATTCAAAGTTAAACTATTTTGAACGGGAAACGGAGAAAATCTAACAGGCTTAAAAATTTAAACTGGAAATAAATCGAAGTAATTCAAAGATTCTTTTGAAGAACTCATTACAGCAATAAATATGGAAATGGGCGTTCTGGACGTGAGAGTTTAGAATTTTAATTCCCGCAGGTTTGACTCAAGCTGTGTTCAGATAATTACTTCCAAATCATTTTCACTTAAAATATATAATAAACAATAAAGAGCACTGCAGTTAATGTGTAAATACTCTGACATATAATTTTAGTCCATTAAACTAATATTTATTTACTCTGCACTTTCTATAACTTTACAAGTGGTGATATGTGGTGCATCCATTTCACGATATTCATTGCCTACATAATAACACAACTTAATGACATTAGAATATGTAAACTATATGCATACATTTGCAAAATCAAATATGTTCAATGACGGGCCTATATCTGTAACAGTTTGTCTTCTTTCGTATAAATTAATTCATTTGATTACCTGGTTGGATTTTTCAGAGGTTTTCCCCAACTAAAAGACAAATTTACAATTCATTTTATATATCAATATGCCTGGTAAATTATTAAATAAGTGTATAATAAATTTCAATCTTAAGACATATCAACTTGCAAATGTTTATTTGCTATGTGATAACAATATGAACGTTTTCACCGTTTAGGGCATCTTCAGATATAACAAAAAACATATAATCTGGACCTATAACAGTAAATTATGCAAATGACAAAGAATCGAAAACAATATATGTAATACATAAGATTCATGAGCTATATGTAAATATGACATAATGCAGGATGAATATAGAGATAATCTTTGAATTTTAAAATTAGACTAGACGAATATTTTATACATATAGCTCATGTTACAATTAAATACAATGGTTAAAATTTGTCAATGATGTTAAAATTTAAAATTTATAATGATGGTAATAAAATATTTTAGAGTAATCATAGCTGAGAATTGTCGTGAGTTACAAGATAGTTTGCGTAGCTGATGTTCGTGTATTTTGTAATTGTTTCATCTGAAAATTGAAATGGAGAAATAATAATAAATGCAAAAATATAAACTAGTTATTATATAGAGACGCAGATAATTATTATTATAAGATTACTTACTAAAAAACATTTATATTTGAACTAATGTTGTTTATGTTAAAGAATTGCTGTTAGGTGTAATTAGATTTGTTGAGATATTTGAATAAATGCTCATTGATTATGAGTGTAGTGGAATGTACGAGTATTTCGTAATAGATAAATCATAAGTTAGGTATGAATTTTAATCATACACTGAAATTTAAGTAGAGAAAATCAATATTGTAATTCGTAGAATTAGTAATAATTAGATGAGCTATAATTCTACGAATTACAATATTGATTTTCTCTACTAAAATTTCAGTGTATGATTAAAATTCATACCTAACTTATGATTTATCTATTACGAAATACTCGTACATTCCACTACACTCATAATCAATGAGCATTTATTCAAATATCTCAACAAATCTAATTACACCTAACAGCAATTCTTTAACATAAACAACATTAGTTCAAATATAAATGTTTTTTAGTAAGTAATCTTATAATAATAATAATTATCTGCGTCTCTATATAATAACTCGTTTATATTTTTGCATTTATTATTATTTCTCCATTTCAATTTTCAGATGAAACAATTACAAAATACACGAACATCAGCTACGCAAACTATCTTGTAACTCACGACAATTCTCAGCTATGATTACTCTAAAATATTTTATTACCATCATTATAAATTTTAAATTTTAACATCATTGACAAATTTTAACCATTGTATTTAATTGTAACATGAGCTATATGTATAAAATATTCGTCTAGTCTAATTTTAAAATTCAAAGATTATCTCTATATTCATCCTGCATTATGTCATATTTACATATAGCTCATGAATCTTATGTATTACATATATTGTTTTCGATTCTTTGTCATTTGCAAAATTTACTGTTATAGGTCCAGATTATATGTTTTTTGTTATATCTGAAGATGCCCTAAACGGCGAAAACGTTCATATTGTTATTACATAGCAAATAAACATTTGCAAGTTGATATGTCTTAAGATTGAAATTTATTATATACTTAATTAATAAAAGACAAATCCCGGGTAATCGTTTGGCGAATCCTCGGACCTTACCTCATCATTGTAGAAAATTACTAAATTGTAAAACTGTAAAAATGGTAAAATATTGTAAAAATTTGTAAAAATTGTAATTGTAATATTGTAAAATTTTGACTTGTACCACATCTTAAAGCTTCGTTGCTCATGTAATATCTATGGAATATAATGAATGAATGAATGAATGAATGTTAAATTAATGATTTTTGTTATTTAACTATACATTTACAAGAAAATTTACTAGTGCATATTTTCGTTTCTTGCAGATGGATTTTACCCCATTTTCTGCCGCTGTGTCTGTAACTTCGTGTGAATACTTCTCAATATGATGGCACTGAGAACAGAGAACAAAATTCTCAAGTTGAAGTTGCATCTGTTTAATCATGTTGCACAGTTTCTTCATTTCAATTATATTTGGAGACGAAACTCATACTGCAGTTTGAATAGCTGCTTTGAGTTACAAAGTACGTCTGTGCTATTCAATTTATATAGTAGTAGCTAGGGACGTTGTTATAGTACGGACTACATACAGCACTTCTTCAGTTTATCAGTCTGTTGTATCTTCGCCAACTGTATTTCAAAAAGAAACTAAATCACATGTTGCCTGCCAGGCAGCCAATTTATAAACTGTTTCTTTCACTTCCTTTTCTATCAATCTTCATCGGCTCTGTATACTTACTTCCATTTCTTACGATTCTGTGCTTAGTTACAGCCACATTTTTAAAGCTTTCAATAGTATCAGAACAGAACTATAGTTGTTGTAACTCTGAAACAATCATAATTCCTTACACTTTTACTACGTCACACTACTTTTGACAAATAAAACGGTACGAAAGGACGTTTTTCAACCAATCATGGCTGCTTATCGCACAATTTTATCGCGTCCCTAGAATTTGTTTAATTTTATCGCGTCCCTAGCATTTGTTTAATTTTATCGCGTTCCTAGCATTTGTTTATTTTTATCACTACCCTAGCATTTGTTTATTTGCCAACATTTCAAACTGCACTGATCTGGACGTCAAAAAACAGAAAATTACAAACCACTCCAGTCGATGCACAGCACTTTCAAATATGACTCGCATTGGCATTCAAGAACAAGAATTAATAAAGGTCACTAGTCATATATGAAGAGCACCATTCGGAAATCCTGAATAAGTTGAGGGATACACCATGTACTGTACATCAACGAGTTCACTTCTTTCACGCACACGTCCAATATAACATTAACTGAACCACCAACCACTAAAACATTCAAATTTGAAAATTGTACTTTCAATAATTGTTTCTTTTAAAATTATTCATGTTTATTTTTTATTTCATCATCGTTAATTAAAACATTTGTTTATTTAATCATCCCTAATTAAAACTTTTCTAACATTTGTTTATATTATTTAGGTTATGTTTGTTATAGCTTCTGCTATATGATATTATGGATAGTCACGTACAGAGATTGTTTAATACTAAGATTTATTGAAAATCATCTGTCAAGTGACGTTGATTACTGGGATCCGGATGATTGAAGTGGAATGCAAATGTTTTAATAAAAATGAAACTGAATCAACAAAGTCTTCTTGACTAGTAACCGTCCACAGAGTTCAATGAAGATTCCATATTTGGCACAACTGATAACAAGAAAAAATAGTCACTACTGCCATCTAGCGTAATGTTGAGATGGTACAATAATACATTTGAAGACAATTTTATTTTCGTAAGTCAATTAATATTTTATGGTATTGGAGTACTTTGTTACTTCTAATCTTTATATACTTTCTTCTAATCGTGTAACAGTCAATTAAATCCCACTCGAGTTTTGATTTTCTCTAGATAAATCAAAACCTCTAGTGAGATTACTGTTGATAATAGTGTAATTTATTGGTAGGTTATATATCATACTGATCCGAAAGAGTAAATATTACTAACTTATTTTCCAGAAGTATTAATTGCAATTATTTAGATTTTAATGGGCAAGACATCTTTGTATTCTTCATCTTATACAATTTCAATTGCTAGAAATTGGAACTCGCTTCCGAGTGATTTAAGGGGTTGTTGGAAAATAACTTCATTTAAGTCAAAATTACATAAATTCTTACTTAACAGATTAATCACTGATTTACATTTGTTACTTCTAATGAAACTAACCTCTGTCCATTCTTATTATTATTAATTTCTCTAAATGGAATACAAAACCTCTAATGGCAAAATTTCATTATATTAATATTCTCATAATGTACATATATTTTTTTTTCTGCCTATAACATAGTTCTAGTAAACTTATATTAAATTAATTCTCTCCATTTTACTAGCTATCTCAACTTAATTATAACTGACTGAATTAAATTAGCTCATAAATTATTACTTTATCTTACAGCTTTATCTAAATTTAAATAAACACGTATTAGTCGTTAAAACTTAACTGAAGAATATTGCTGGAGAATCTTTTAAGTGTAGTGTAAATATTCGTAATTTAAATATATATTGTATTGATTAAGGCTGGTTGAGTGGAAGAGATGGCCTTATGGCCGTAACTCTGCCGGCGAAAATAAAACATTCTATTCTTATCTAGAAATCAACATTTTTAATGAAACCAATAGGCCTAACTACTATACTACGAGAATTACGGGAATCGAACTATAGATTTGGGAATAAAATCGAGCACTGGTAGACCCACCAATCGGCGAAACAGAAAAATTGTGTATGACGTGTTTCTTTGCAGAGCTCTACAGCATAACTGGTTTCAAATTTCAATAATGGATGAAAATATGTATCACAGCGCTGCTGCTCTTCAGAGGTTTACGATTAAAAAAAGGGACCAAATTACGTTAATTGAAAAAGAAGTCTGTGAGTGAAGTTGTGCGTTATTTTCATTACTAGAGTTAACTGTTGGATCAAAGCATAACCATCAAAATAAGCATCTTCCAAATCAATTAGGTGTGCAATTTGACAAATTGTTATAGAAATAGATGGTTATAAAAACTGCCCGTAAATAACAATATAAAAATATTTACTTCATAGTAAAATTACGCAAAAATGGATATTATAATTACTTTATCACCTCTGATTGAGGTTTGGCTGACATGTAGTCTTAGACAAAGAAAAAAGACCAGCTGCCATACGCTAAGTCAGATGACTTCGGTAGATTCCGTGAGATTTTAGGTTTATACGAGAAGGAATTTCTTATGCACGACTCCACTCTGTTTTTCCTTTGTTTTGTTTGTTTGTGTGTTGCTTTTTCTGTCTATTTATAGGTCAACTATTATGCATAATCTATAACGAAGATATATTCAAGGAGTAAATCAGCTGCAAAATAAAAATCCTTTCCCTAGATGTGTGAACCAGGTGCAGCCCGAAGTGGACTTAGACGAATTCACACTACAGAATATCTGTCATTTTTTGTGTCTAAAGCTGTACATATATTATCAGGCGGTACATCTCGCTCAACATTATGTGTCAGAAGAAGAACTAATGTTTGTACACATCTGAAGTCTGATTAGAATAATATGTTACCAGTCAGCGAAGAATGCAATGGAGGGAGAAAGGAACTGGCTAACCTACCCCGTTACCTCATGAGTGGTGCCTTATTGGTGTCACATGAGATGCAAACCTGTCTTCGGACAGTTAACTAAACAAACATTAATTTTAAGTTTCAAAAATTAAGTATTAAACTGTCGATACAATATATGCTGCGTAATTTTACAATAATGAACCTCCTACATTTCTTTAGCAATGACAACTACATGAGAGGCTCACAACCAGAGTGGACCAAGTCCACCAGTGGTCATTTTGTGGATTAATACAATTTCGGATGAAGAAAACTTAGATTTATTCATTGCCATAACAAAGTCAAGTCCATAACTCATTTGTTACTCCACAGAGGGCAGAATTTCCTATGGAAGGTGAAGGTTGCTAAGCAAGAGCCAGGAACTTTAAGACTCAATTTCTCAAAATTATTCCAGAAGGACTTGGTCCACTCTAGTTGTGAACCCCTCATATATCACAAGAAAATAAATCCAATATCTAATATTTTATTTTATTTATTTTTATTTTATTGCTAGTAAGTTTGAAATGAATACAAGTTAATAAATACAATGAAAGATAAACTAGCCCACTCCTGAAGGAGTAAGACTGGTGTTCAGGAGGGGGTTCCAATACAGACAGAAATAAAATTAAAATTGAGAGTGAATACAGATTAAATGTCTTTACGCTTATAGTTATGCTCAGGAACTACAATTTTGCAACACCTTAATTTTCTTAAAGAATTTTAAAACCTCAGCCTGAATAATAATAATAATAATAATAATAATAATAATAATAATAATCCTTGGCGCTACAACTCGTGAAAAGACTAGACCGACAAGCCGCCTGCTGGTCTCACGTCCAAAGCAGAGGTGAACGATCATTCAACAAGAATGGAGGTATCGTGTGGTTAGCCATTATAGCTGGCTTTCGCAATCGGATTTCGCTACCTATCGTAGCTTTCAAAGTGCATCACGATGCTGAGTGAGCACCGGTCCCATACACTGGCCGAAATTCCATGAGAAAATGTCTTCCCCCAACGAGGACTCGAACCAGCGCGCATTCCGTAACGCGAGTCCTAGGCAGGATGCCTTAGACCACGGCGCGAGACAAAACCACAGCCTTACTTAGCTTAATTGTAGCCCTAACTGTGAACTAGAAATATCAGCATGTGACTAAGATTATGATAAGTGTAACTTTATTCCAAAATAATAGCGCTACCATTATTTTATAGAAATTGTTTGAATTTTAATTAAGAAATCCTGAATTATGATTCTTACAGTAAATTTTCTGGCGAATTAGGTCCCGGATAAAAAGAAATTGATAACCTCTCCATTTCCACCTACTGATACTTACAATCGATTTCGCAAGTTCGCTTTGCATTTCCTCAATGTTTCGTAATGAGAGTAAACGTGCATATAAATAGAAACTGATTTTTAAAATCTGTCAAACGGGCGGCACATCACAACTGCAATTACGTGCTTTAAAGGATTATTTCCGTTGTAACCACAATGTAATCACACCGCACACTTTACTTCATACTTTTTGTAACGGAATAAAGTAAAAACATTCAAGTTTTCACTCAAGCGTTGCGGCGAACTGAACTCTGAACTCACTCTGTTCATTTCCCCTCTATCGAAACATCAGCGAACTTTCATCATAGGTTAGAAGGGATAGAGATCCGTTTGGGCAAGCAGTGATATACTGTCTGTCCTCTACCTGGAATAAGCTACACTAAGCTATTATTATTGGCACTAGCAATATTATTATTATTATTATTATTATTATTTTATTTCTTTAATTTATTACACGGCTCAATGGACCTTAACATTGGAACATCTTCAAAGAATGGAAGCCGCAGAGATGAGACTGCTCACACCTTTGTTAGGATATACTCTATATGATCACAAAGCGAACGTCGACATCAGAAAGACATTAAACACAACCGCCATCAACGATAGCATATCAAAATACTGAAACAACTGGTATGAACATGTATCACAGATGTCCAACAACAGGCCAATTCAGAGAATATTTAACCAAAAGTCTTGTAAAAAGAGAGACCTTGGACGACCAAGAAAGCGGTGGAGAGACCAGTTTACAACCAGCGTCCAACCATAAAGCGGAACAGGACAGAAGGTCTAATCCAAGAAATTCTATTATTATTATTATTATTATTATTATTATTATTATTATTATTATTATTATTATTATTATTATTATTATTATTATTATGGCAAAATGTATACTGGAGTGGTAATGTGAAGGAAGAAGATGCAGGAAAAGACCTTAGGTTTCCTGGAGGGGAGGAATTTATGATGCTATGAAGGAAAGATAGCTGCACATTGGAGATTGGATGGATAGAAGGCTATGGCTACTAGGAATCAGAAGATATCATTAGATAATCGATATCTTTATTATTATTATTATTATTATTATTATTATTATTATTATTATTATTATTATTTATTGTGAATTTTATTTAATTTTCGTATTTTTCTTTTTTTATTATTTTATTACATTCCATTTTGTTATATTCTTCCTTACGTTTTTCATATTAACTATTTGTACTAAATGAGTTGCTTTTAATATATTCCAACGTGTTTTACTTTTTTTTTTTCTATTATGGTATTACTTTCATGTGTTTAGTGTCGATTTATTATGCTATTATCATTATTTTTTTGTAATACGTTAGTATTCTGTTCTTTAACTTTTTGTTAAATTTGTCACTGATTGTATTCTTTGTGACCTGGTAGAGTGTAAGAGAAGGCCATATGGTCTTAACTCTGTCAGTATAAATTATTATTATTATTATTATTATTATTATTATTTATTAACTTAATATTTTTAGTTGTTACTTAACGACGCTGTATCAACTACTCAGCTATTTAGCGTCGATGGCATTGGTGACAGCGAGATGATATTTGGCGAGATGAGGCCCAGGATTCGCCATAGATGACATGACATTCGCATTACGGGAAAACCCAACCAAGTAATCAGCCCAAGCGGGAATCGAATCCACACCCGAGCGCAGCGGGTCGGCAGATAAGTGCCTCAGCCGGCTGAGCTACGTCGGTGGAATAATAATAATAATAATAATAATAATAAATCGCTAAAACTGATTCGATTGTAAGGTACCTTTAGAACAAATGTGTATCTCGAATTGCAGGACATATTACTACATATAAAGATCAATTCATTTCAAGGACTTCGCCTTGTCCCTCCAACCATGTTTCCATTTTCTCTGATATTTTTTTTTAATTCTTCAGTCGTTACACTTCATTCTATTTAGCATGTTGTAGTATTATAGCACTACGATGTTTTATTTTGAATCTTAACAGAAAACAAAAATCATGTTTCCATTTTCTCTTATATTCTTTAAAATTCTTCAGTTGTTTCGCTTCATTCTATTTAGCATGTTATAGTAATATAGCACTACGATGTTTTATTTTAAATCTTAACAGAAACAAAAATCATGTTTCCATTTTCTCTTATATTCTTTAAAATTCTTCATTGTTTCGCTTCATTCTATTTAGCATGTTATAGTATATGCTATAGCACTACGATGTTTTATTTTAAATCTTAACAGAAAACAAAAATCATGTTTCCATTTTCTCTTATATTCTTTAAAATTCTTCAGTTGTTTCGCTTCATTCTATTTAGCATGTTATAGTAATATAGCACTACGATGTTTTGTTTTAAATCTTAAGAGGAAACTAAAAGCATGTTTCCATTTTCTCTGATATCCTTTTAAATTTTTTAGTTTTTACACTTCATTCGATTTAACATGTTATAGTAATATAGCACTACGATGTTTTATTTTAAATCTTAACAGAAAAAAATCATACATCGCTGATGATGATATAGACAACAAAATCTCAAAATTTCTAAACATTTTTGGAACCATCAACAGTGTATTCAAACCTTCCCAAGTACAAAGACATACAAGGCTGAAAATCTACAAAACTCTCGCACGACCAGTTTTGGCTTATGGCAGTGAAGCATGGACACTAAGAAAATGCGACGAAAGACTGCTACAACTGCCGAAATGAGATTCATGTAAGAAACTGTTGGATACTCTCTTCTCGACCATCATCTGAACGTAGATATTCTGAAGGAATTAAAAAGTGACTCTATTGTCCACTATCTGCAGCAATATAGGATTCAGTGACAGACACATGTCAAGAGGATGGATCGCTCTAGATGGCCCAAGCAGATTTTGTCATATGTCCCAAGAGGTCGAAGAAATTTAGGAAGACCTAGGAAACGCTGGCAAGAAACCGTGATAGATTCACTGGGGTATAACGTTTAAAGGCTGATGATGATTATGATGATGATATTAAGAGTGATTAGAAAAATTAACTACGATAGAGTAATAAGACAATATCACTATTAATAGTGATTATTATTATTATCATTATCAATTCCAATATTTGAAAATTGTTTTAATGAATACACATTCTAGTAGTTATTTCCGTTTAAATATAAAACAAGTATTAATTTCTAAAAGTTTGAAAACATCTTCTAATTTACAATTCCATCATAATTTTTGTACCTATTACATAGCCTAAATGTAATAGATATACGCATTAAAACTATATAACTACGAAGATATTACATTTGGTAATGAATAAACTAAATTCAGATAAAATATTATGCAAGGCAACGAAACCTTACACGTCATTAAATGCGTAACGACATGGTGCATACTATACGCAACAGCTATAAGCCAAACACGGGTCAGTAAATACGAACAAGCGCCCAGTCCATAGAAATCGGAGTCTCGAAATACCGGCACTGTATAATGGACGCCCACTATGTAACTACTGCATTATGTCAGGGTCCACCCCCGACCCAACCCTCTCAACAGGGATGAGAATACCTCCAGGGGTGCTCCTATCTCAACAGAGAAAGCCCAGTCTAAAAAAATTATGTATGGAGCGTAATAAACAATAATGACAGGTCTGTGGGGTATTTAAGTGTCGGACACAGTAGTGGTTTGTTTACTTCGTCATTCCGTTGTTTTATGGTACACACGGGGCGACTTTGATTTAATCCACAGTCTCTAGAGCCGCTCTATGTCAGTAGAACGGGGTGGAAGAGGGCAACATGTACCACGAACTAAACTGGGGATTGCAGTATGGCATAGAATCCTATTCAGAATCAATTAGGCCGTTTACGAATACTGAGGTAGATAATTTTATAATAAAAGTAATACGGGAGGAAAGACTCACCTATTTCCTCATGTAACACTCCAACAGCATCAACAGAACACAGAAGTGAATGACACAAATACAATAACAGGAACATTTCACCGTTAAAATGTTCGAATAAGTTTTCTTAAAAAAAACCGTTCAACACTGACAAAAAGATTGCTAAATTTTTACTACGTAACGACTTTAAAAACTATATACATCCGAATTTTTTTTCTGAGACGCTTCGAAAAAAATTAAGCGAACTATTATAAAACCGTATAGCGGCACATTTATTTTACAAACTCACACTTGGGAAAAACAAAAAACAAACTCCCGTGATAACTGCTAGCGCTCCACGGCGACGACTTGCCGAACCACACGCGTTCCGTGTCGGACGCCAACTGACGATCGACGGGCGCAGAACTTTAGGAGATTCAGTATTCGGGAGGCGCCACAACGAAATTTGCCGAAATTGTACGAGTCTTTCCGAGCGTCGTAATTTCAAGTGGTCAGTATAGGTAACGCATGCAAAGTCCTTCTCTGTCTCTGTTTCTCTGATATTGTATTCCTGAGCGTGATATAGGGAAGGCTAATCTACCAACACAAATTTGCATTCTGTATACACACGCGATTTCTTGTGGCTTACTCCTGATAAATTTTCCACTCCAGACGCCACTCCTGGACTCACCTGAAAACAAAAGAGAGAAAAAAAGAATAATCAAATTGGTGTGGCAAAACTTCAGTAATAACAGACCTCCCTAAATCTAGATCTTGAGCTCGCTATGAGAAATTGAGCACTTTTGCCTATTTTACAGGCGTCATAGCATTAAAAGAGCTTTAATTTGCAGGCATTAATAATTTTCTCCTGTCTGATACATGCACAGTATTGTTATCTTGTATTCTTCTGGACGTGAAGCCCACACTTCAAGGCTAGTCTCAACGCACAACTGGGATTCAATCTTAGCTTATCGTCGTATGCAAGAGTTTCAACAGTGCCCGCAAATGGTTAGGAATAAGAGGAAGTTTTACAAGGTTGTGAATATGAAATTGCCTACCTTTTTTTTTTAATTAAAAGTTTACGGTACAGAAAATAAAAGCATATTCTTATATTAATAAAGCAGATGAGTTTATTGAATTCACTTTAAATATTGAATCTATCAGTCAAACAGTGGCGGCTATTGCTAATGTGTTCATGATTGAGTTTTTTTTTTTTGTGAAAATTACCAATAAACCATTAACTTGAAAAACTAAATGTAAATGGTAGCTCCCTCAGTCTTTGGAATGTTCTGACCAGTTACGTATCAGTCATGAGCAGATTGAAATGGAGCGACTCAACAGGAATGGATTACAAATAAATAAATGGATATCCAGTATGTTTGAACAAAAATGTGCAGTCATAAAAAGGAGTAAACAAAAATTACTGATAATTTATTTTAAATCCTTAATTAAAAAATTTTAATTAATTATATTCAAATATATATATTTTAAACACGTTACAAGGAACATATCACAGCCATAATCAAACTACTCAACAATTCAACCTACGCACAACACATCACAAACTCCAATTACAACTACAGTAACATAAACACTGACATGAAAATACTAAACAGTCAGCCAGAAAAACAAACTGACACTCTAGAACAGTGGCCGTCAGCACTCGCTGAAATGAGTAAAGGGTATTCGGTGCAACATCATATGCCCCGTCGTGCAGCAGGCACAGAAGGAGAGAGCATAACCGCCAGCAGGTACGGATGCACCATAGTGCAGTCTCTTATCCGCGGGTAAGAGACGCTAGCCCGAGGGTGCTGATGACCGCTGCACTAAAACAATATTATGTAATATACAAACATGCAAAAATATACACCCCCAGCACATCCTGAATACTCAACTCAATTTCAAAACACACAACCTTTTCGATACAATCATGAATACATCCCACCACAACAGGAAACCAGAAGATAGCGCAGGACCTTCACTAGGCTTTGGAAAATGAAGAACATCATTTCGAAACTAGTCAGCCAGGTAATTTCCTCATATTAACACAGTTATATAGTTAATCAGGGAATAATTTAATGTTAATAAATTTTCAATTGACTAAAGAAAACGAAAAATTTATAAGATACTTTTTTAAACTTCATAAACAATTTCAGCGCAAACGTTCCAGTATGGAAATAATGTTAGGCGAGATTGAATCCACGACATTCACAACCTAAAACAGAGAACTTTATTAGTTGCATATTATACCACTGCCAGCAGACATATTCATTGTGATGGATAAATTTATTAAACTTTAGTTAAAATATGACAGATATGTTGACCGTATAGATGAGTTGTTTTAAGCATGCGTAAAATAAACGTTATGGAAAAAGACCACAGAATCGAGCGCAAATTGGTTTTAAATCGTTGGAAACAGAACACGCTAATGCGGTGGTTTCCAACCTTTCTCGGATCGCGACCCAACTGGCCGATCTCGTGACACTGCTTCGGATTTAATTGCAATTACTACATCCAGCACGTTATTGATGTTTGTAAAATAAAAGGACAGGCCTATTAATGTGGCATTTATGTGTCCTATTGTTTAAATAGTTCCGTCGATACGTGGCGTTATGGTTGGCATACACAGGAATAATCTTCAAGATGTTGTACTTTTTAGTTTTCCTCTTTCTCATGGACTTCGAAGAAATCGTCATACGGAGTTTGATGAGGAAACATCAATGAAGGTATCCAGATACTAGTAACGTAAGTTCTTCAATTAATCTGATAGCATTTGCAAAGGGAAACATCAGTGAGATTAAGGTAAATGGAATTTTGAGCAAGTATTCACGTAGAATATGTCTCTTCCCGCACTGAATATGGGCATCCCTTCTGGAATCCAGTAGAATTTCAAATTCCCACCATAACAACACTATGTGCCACAGATGAATTATAATGGCATTAGTAGTTAGGCCATGAATCAATATAATTTTTGTGATCACGCTCCTCACCTAGCTCTGGTCATGATGCTTTCTTTGCCTGGCTCGGTTATACGAGAGCTACTGGGACCGGTCCGTACACTTAGGTACGCCTTGTCCCACTGTGCGACCTACGTATATATGCGATGGTTCTCCAAATCCGACAGATGGCCTGGGTGGCATTTGTGAATCCGACGCTGACAGTGGGTCATGCTGCCTCAGCCCCTGATACAACCAGGTCCCATTTCGTGGAAGAGTAGCCTAATAGTCCCTGAAAGAGCCAGGTCCCATTTCGTGAAAGAATAGCCTAATAGTCCCTGATAGAGCCAGGTCCCATTTCGTGGAAGAGTAGCCTAATAGTCCCTGAAAGAGCCAGGTCCCATTTCGTGGAAGAGTAGCCTAATAGTCCCTGATAGAGCCAGGTCCCATTTCGTGGAAGAGTAGCCTAATAGTCCCTGATAGAGCCAGGTCCTATTTCGTGGAAGAGTAGCCTAATAGTCCCTGATAGATCCAGGTCCTATTTCGTGGAAGAGTAGCCTAATAGTCCCTGAAAGAGCCAGGTCCCATTTCGTGGAAGAGTAGCCTAATAGTCCCTGATAGAGCCAGGTCCTATTTCGTGGAAGGGTAGCCTAATAGTCCCTGAAAGAGCCAGGTCCTATTTCGTGGAAGAGTAGCCTAATAGTCCCTGATAGAGCCAGGTCCTATTTCGTGGAAGAGTAGTCTAATAATCCCTGATAGAGCCAGGTCCTATTTCGTGGAAGAGTAGCATAATAGTCCCTGATAGATCCAGGTCCCATTTCGTGGAACAGTAGCCTACTAGTCCCTGAAAGAGCCAGGTCCCATTTCGTGGAAGAGTAGCCTAATAGTCCCTGAAAGAGCCAGGTCCCATTTCGTGGAAGAATAGCCTAATAGTCCCTGATAGAGCCAGGTCCCATTTCGTGGAAGAGTAGCCTAATAGTCCCTGAAAGAGCCAGGTCCCATTTCGTGGAAGAGTAGCCTAATAGTCCCTGATTGAGCCAGGTCCCATTTCATGGAAGAGTAGCCTAATAGTCCCTGATAGAGCCAGGTCCTATTTCGTGGAAGAATAGCCTAATAGTCCCTGATAGAGCCAAGTCCTATTCACACACGAGTACCATGATAAGCCCCAGGGATCCGGAGCCCCAAACCTTCGAATACCAGCATTGGAAACCCGTACTTCCCAAAACTTCACCACAGTCTATTTTTACTATTGTAGATGATAAATGAAATGAAGAAGAGGTGAAGAGTGTTGGCGGAATGATACAAGAAAACGGGAGTACGATATTCCAAGTAAAACCGTCTGCAATGTCCACTTTGTCCACCACACGACTTGGCCGGGAAACAAACTCGGGTCGCCTGGATGAGAGACCAGCGTGTTAGCACTTGAGCCCAGATGCAGTACGGTCATGAATGATTCGATGTTGGGTATTAATTAGCTATGCCGCGCGGTCTCTCTCTCTTTATCGAGAACAATAACGGACCTGTGCGACCTCTCGCACTCGTTTGATTTGAATCACAAGTTCTGCAATACTAAAGTGATAACCACGCACGATACCGGTACACTTTGAATGAACCATAGTGAAAAATGTGTTGTGAGCTGGGACTACTTCCAGAATGTCGCTTCACGTGAATAGGAAATATATTGCGTGCACTTCAAGTAATTCCTTCTCTGAACACAGACTCGTACTCTCCATTTGTAAATCAAACAAAAATAAAACATTCAGACCAATACTACTTAACAAGGCTTTCAACTACCAAACGGAAAGTATTCGATCATGGATTTCTACATGAAAATTATTCACTTCTACCACCCCTAAAAGTTTGTAACAGTCATAGAATCACTCGGTATAACTTGCGTTGTTTAAGTAGGGGAGAGTCGGGTAGTATCGGACATCGGGTAGTATCGGACAGTGCGTTTCTTTCATCTACCACTATATCGTAGTACCTGAATGACATGGTTACGTTTCTCTATGCGATATCACAGAAACGTAACCATGTCAATCAGGTACTTTCATCGTGTGGTAGATGAAAGAAACGCACTGTCCGATACTACCGGATGTCCAATACTACCCGACTCTCCCCCATATTATGTGTACTTAATTCTCCAAAAATATGAACAAAATGATTTATGTGTATTGAATTTGTAATGTCATTTCTCTGCTTTGTAAAATTAGCATTTAAAAGTTAAATAAATGTTAAAATGTATATCATACGTGTAATGGAACCACTATCCTTTAATTCTAAATCTTTAAAAACATTTTTAGAAGTACACTCATGCATAACAATGTGTTTAAACGGGATAGGATTTACTGAGTCTGCTCTATCCTATTCTAAGCCAGAACTAGACGCAAAGACATTGAAATTATTTCGCAATATAAAGTGGAAATTAATAATTCTCCACATAATAACTAATTTGTCTGAAACGTGGGAGTCTGAGAAAGCAAACAAATCATACATACTTCACTGTAAGAGCAGTGACACCATTCTTATCCATTCAAAAACTCAACTTCCCCCCCTTTTCGTCATACATAACCTTAGTCAAGATTGTGAATTAACATATTGAAAAATAGCCGGACTCTCCGATTATGAAGTCACCATGGCGCAAGGCAATAACATAGGAAATAAGTACCTATTCAAATCTTGGTTAGCTGCATTTTTAGTAGAAACAATAATAATGGTGACTACACATTAAATTTTCAAGAAATGAATGTTTTGTTCTTGTTGCAGTACTTGGAACAGACATTTTCTTCTTCTTTTACTGTAGCTTACAGCCTGTGTTTTAGAATTTATTAAGAGCCGCGGCATATTTTCTTTGGCCTTCCTGGCGATCTTCCTTCAGGTCTTCCATCTCGTACAGCACACACTATCCGGCCAGCTGACATCAAGCCTTCTAACATGTTCTTCCCATTCTCTTCTTCTCCTGTATATCCATTCTCTTATTCCTTGGAAGTTACACTGCTCTCTGACATCTACATTTCTTACATGATTGAGCCTTCTTTTCGCAACAATTTTTCTCCAAGTGTTCATCTCTCTTGAGTCTAGTATTGCTGGGTTGTTACTGTACCTGTTAGAGTTTTTGCAATGTAGGTAAAGACAGATCTAATAACAACTTTATCAATTTTTCTTCTTGGTTCCCTCCTCAGTTATTATTCGTTCTTTCATGTGATGATGTTTTAGTATCCAGAGAAGCCACAGGTGTAGCTCAGGTGATAGAGCGTTTGCCTACTGATTCGGAGCTGCGTTCGGGCGTCGGTTCGATTCCCACTTAGGCTGATTAGCTGGTTGGGTTTCTTCCGAGGTTTCTCCCAACCTTAAGGCGAATGTCAGGCTATCTATGGGGAATTCTCAGCCTCATCTTGCAAAATACCATCTCGCTATCACTAATTCCATCGACACTAAATAACCTAGTAGTTGATAATGCATCATTAAATAAGCAAGTAAAAAAAGTATCCAGAGAGACGGGACACTTTGATAGTTTTTTGCCAAACCTCCCATCCCATTACTAGTTATCTCTACCCTTAAATATTACTCGTTCAATAACTTTACAACCAACTTGAGATTTTCGTAGCAAAGGGTATTTATATCAAATACCTTAATATAATAATACCGGACAGCTAGCGGTTCTGCGAGCGAACGACGCTGGTGCTGCTACTTAGGCGGCCGGTGTGGAGATACTCGCAAATCAAGCTGTAATCAACTGCAATATATATTGTTGCTGGGCTAGTTAATAGTTTTATTAATTAGTGCTGTGTTAAAATGTCAGGGTGTATGTGTGCTGTTTATAATTGGTGCAATTACTGCATTACAAATTGCTCCAAATCATACTTTCGATTTCCGACAGTTCATAAAACGTGAGTCAACATAATTCTTTATTAGGCCTAATGCCTTTGTCTCTGTATTGAGAGAACAATAAAAATTTGCTTTTTTATTTAGGCCTAATAAATTAATAGAAATTAAAATATATTATAAATTTTAAGGTTTTAGCAAATTAAGTTTTATTGTTGTTTACATGCCTTTACTAATTATTACAAGCATCAGATTACTACCATTTTTATCTTTCCAGATGTCAGCAATGGGTATATAAAGCGTCATTGTAAATTCATATATAAACTCTAAATTATAGACATCAGCTCAATGAATTTGAGTGACCACAAGGGTCCTGAATACAATAAACATGTACAATATAATGTGATGTGATACATTAAAGAAAAAAGAAAGTTCATTGTTTAAGGCAAATATAAGTGGATTAATTGAAATACAGATGATGATATAGTATTTGAAGAGAATCCTTGATAATATTTATAAGGACAGACATTACATAATCAAAAGGAATGTGAAGTTCCTTAAGATAATTCCATGTGAATTTGGAAATAGAATGGAAGGTCCGAGGTTCGATCCCAGGTGGTGGCAGGATTTTTTCTCGTTGCCAAAATTTCAGAACGGCCCCGAGGTTCACTCAGCCTCCTATCAAATTGAGTACCGGGTCTTTCCCGGGGGTAAAAGGCGGTCAGAGCGTGGTGCCGACCACACCACCTCATTCTATTGCCGAGGTCATGGAAAGCATGGGGCTCTACCTCCATGTCCCCCAAGTGCCTTCATGGCATGTTACGGGGATACCTTTACCTTTTACCCCTACTGCCAAACAGCAAACCAATGACAGACCATTGTTTAAGAGGGACGTTGTACTTTTGAGAAAGATAAGGCAGACAAGGTTCATATATGGACTTCTTCTCAATATCAACTTCGGTGGCCTGATTTAGGTTTCTTTCGAAACGGATAGTAAGGTCAAGAACAAGGGCCCGTTTTAAGCATCCGTTAATAGCAATAATGTCTGCCCGTCTGAAAGAACCATCTCATGATGCACAATGTACTTCCTCATGAATCTCCCAATTTAAAGTTTTTAACGATGTCGCCAAAGCATGTCGTACACGATGATGTCTAGCATTGATCAGCAGCTCGCCTTTAGGGCATTGTCCAAGCACGTGTCCAAGTGTTTCAAGCTCGCTACAGTCTGGATGACGGCAGCGGGTTGTGCTTAGATTTCTGCCCGGTATTGCGCGAACCGCCGAAATATTGCTTGACATTTTTAAAGCATTGGTCCATTCTGAGGAAGATAGGCCCTTTCGAATGTCAGAATTGATTTTGTCTCACTAAAGCAAAGAAAAAATAAGCAACGATTAATTGAAAATAATATGAAGCATGCAATATTTCTCATAATATGCAGCTTTGATATAAAATAATGTTACATTATATACGGTACTATTCAACATTTCGTAAGTGTTTCGTATATTATTCCACATTAGTACCTCACGTTTTAAAGAATAGTCCGATTTCCGTTATGTTAGTATCTGTATTTGTGGACGTAATTCCACGCCGCTCCGCTGGATGTCAAGTCCGCGATATTTCGCACTCACGTCAGTGCAGCTAGTATACAGCTGTCCGGTATTATTATAGTAAGGTATTTGTTTATATCCTACCACGGTTTGTGTTTCCTCTTTCGATACCTTCATATTAAAAATTTGTTAAAGGTACATTTGTTAAAAGTAAAAGAGAAGATGGGAACGATGCGATAAAAGAACTTAGATGGGAAACTTCGGAAAACAGACGTAGGAAAACTAGAATAACATCATTGTATAGAGCACATCTAGGTCAGAAAGCATGGGTAGACATAACGGCTCGGTTAGAAAAGCCAACGTACTATGGTAGGAACGATCATGATTTTAAAATCAAATGTAGGAAACAGAAAACGGATGTCGGTAAATTCTCATTTTTAAATAGAACTATAAATGATTGGAATGACCTACCTGCAGCGGTCTTTGAGGGCTGTCCTTCCTTAGGGATATTCAAGAATAACTTAAAAAGTTGTGTATAAAGTGCAAATTAAAATTAAGGTGACATTTAACATTTAATTTTTTAAGGTGACATGTATTTCTATAGCCTGACGAGTTACTTCCTTGGTTTGAATTGTAAATTATTTAAAAATAGCGTCTAAGGGGGTCTTAGACTAGAATTTTTTAGTTTAAAGGTAGTTCTGTTTATAAGTAGGCATAAGGGTGTAATTATTTGACTTATTTGAACTGTTGTATCAGTGAAGCGAGGTGAGTGAGTGAAGTTATGGTTTTACAGTGCAGTGAACAGTTCCGATCAGTGATAATTTATAGCGTCAATGAAATGTGTCCTATAGTGTCAGTGAAATGTGTTATAGAGTGTCAGTGAAATGTGTTACAGAGTGTCAGTGAAATGTGTGCTAAAGTGTCAGTGAAATGCGTCATAGTGCCACTACAGGGAGTGAGATGAGAGTAAAGTGAAAGACTATTGAAACTTATTTAGGGCCTATACATAATTATGTAGGTTGTAATGTAAAATTAGGTATTTTATATATGTTTTATTATTATTGTGTTAAATTGTATTGTGTATTCTTATTGTATTGTGTATAAAATTGTATATGTATTGTAAAATTGTATTGTGTACTGTAAATTTTATTGTGTATTGCTTATCATTTTATTGTGTATTGTTTATATTGTGTATACCACTGCCACCGGGTGCTTGCCCACTTGCAGTGTAAATAAATACATACATATATATTACATTTTTGGGCGGTGATGTTAAATTGATGAATGATATTATCATGAGAATGAGGTGAGTCACTGTTACACTAGCATGTTCCTTTCCTTGTACTGTACAACGTTCCACGGAATAACGCTGTGAAACCACAACAAGATTCGGGGGAGGTTAAATACCTCAGGTTAGAGCCTTTGAGCCGATATCCAGGGATTAGCCAACGAGGTCTTTCATGTCACAACGGTCCAACGGTTACTCTGCAATTCACATCTCTCTCTATCTCTCTCGTCACTCTCATTCCAGTAGAGAATTAAACAGTTGTGATACTCCTATTGCCCTGTATTATTCCAACATTTTATAATTATATCATCTGGGATAGCTGAAAACAGGCTGGTTCTTCTTATAATACTACTTTCCTAAGCCTGATACAAGGAAGACCTTGTGACGTCTGCCCTGTGGTTTATCAGCTACTCATCTGGGGACAGGACCTATCTCTGTTAGAACTGAGCAGGATGGTGCACTTGTCACCATTGGATTCACGAATGTCTACCAGGCCACCTGTCAGGCTTCGACAATAATCGCATGTACAAGCTGGTCCACATAAATTGTTACAAGTTAATTTCTCTTCTTTGAGATATTTCAAATAAAAATTTTAATACAATTTTTCCCGTTTTTTTTTCTTATTTTTTCGAAATAAAAATGTTCTATGTGAAATATTTCAAAGCGTGTTTTGGGAAAGCTATTGATTCAAATTTCAATATGCTCAGTCAATTTAAAAGAGCAGTGAATTATTATAATAAATTATTGAGAAGATTTTAGATTTGTCCTTAAATGTGCGGAATTTTGAGCCGAACAAACGTAACATATTAAAATTCTTTTTCAGAATGAAAGTTACATTTGTTCGGATAAAATTTCTGCACAATGAAAGGACAAACCTAAATTATTTCAATCATTTATTATCATAAAACACTTCTCTCTTAAATTAACTGAGCATATTGGGAATTAAGTCAATGGCTTTTCCAAAACACGATATGAAATTTTTCATATAAAACAATTTTCATCTCGAAAAAGAAGCAAAAAGAGTAAATTTGAATTAAACCTTTTAGTTTGAAATACCTCAAAGAATAACTCCTTGAAATTAATTATATTACTTACGGTTCCCCTTGAGTATGTATGTATGTATGTATGTATGTATGTATGTATGTACAGTATATATGTATATATGTATGTTTATATATATATTTATATGTGTCTGTATAAATATATATTTATATATGTAATATATATGTATGTGTATATATATACACACACATATATAAACTGGACACTGCAATTTGTACAGTCGATCAGTCCTAGTGAAATGGAGGAGTACACGAGAGCGGAATAAGCAGACCTGATTTTCGAATACGGATGAGCCAATGGGAACAGTAAACAAGATCACAAATTGTATCGGTTACAAGTACCCACGTAGGAGACATCCGGTCCATACCATTTTTCCACGACTGTTCCAAAAGTTAAGGGAAGGAGGGCACGTGGTGCCAAATTACAATTCCATTTCCACACAACTATTTTTGCTTATAACTTTCGACTCGGTCATTTCCGGATCATGGTTCTTTATCTCAAATTGATACATGTACCCTTCGCCATCCCTGAAAGTTTGTAACACCAATTCTGAAACACCCTGTATATATGTGTTTTCCTCTCGTTTTCTCTTCTTTTTTTTTTTTTTTGCTGTTGTGTGTTATTTATTGGTATGTTATATTATTGGCTAAGACCACACCGTACGCGAGCCTGGCTCTTGCGGTAGTGGCTAGAAACATTTTTGTTTTTTAACTTTAATTTTTACTCACTAGCCAGCTACTTAAATAAATTAAATTAAATTAAATTATAGTGGTTTATTTTAGTGCTATGGTTATCTTGCGTTTGAATGATACGAGGACGATACTGCCAACGAAATGAGTCCAGGGTCCAGCGCCGAAAGTTACCCAGCATTTTCTCTTAATGAGTTGAGGGAAAACACCTCAACCAAGTAACTTGTTCCAACCAGAATCTGAACCTAGGTTCGCTCGTTTCCATACTAACCTTGACTCCAGAGCAATGTACTAGTTACTACATAATTATAGTTAACACAGATTATGTTAATGCACAAAATTTATCCAAACGTTGAAATTATTGTAGTAGTCAGCAATCGCCCTCCATTCCTATCCAGTAGGTACTGCATTACAACATATTACCAGCCTCAAATTCCACCGTTACGTGCAGTATAATTGCCACGTATGCTTCGTGTCAAGTCGATTTACCGTTTCATTCACAGTTCGCAGTTTCTCGTCTTGGTCTTGTTTTCTTGCTCGCGTTATCTGTTCTGTAGCACGTTTCATTACTGCCATTTAAAACTTTCTCGCTCCCATTGAATCTCATGGAAGGTAGTACAGGAATTCAGCATCATATGTTGCTTGGAAACTCGACGAACAGATTAGTCTGTGACGGCGTTATTGTTCTGTTGAAACTTTGACCAGGAATGTGACAGGAATGCTTTTGACGTACCGTTAGCATTGACACACGTCACTGATGAGTATATCCTATACATATTCAAAACTCTCCGAAAAACGGAGAAAGATTTATAAACGAGGATAACTGTCTATCATTCTGATTATTATTTCCTGAACACTTCAATAGATGAATCCGATATTATGTTCAAATTAGTTCTAACACAACCAAAAGTTGAAGTTGAGCTTTTTTATGCGTCAGTTCTAGGTTTAAATGAAAGTAAGTTTCATGGAGGCTCTTGTTTCTTTAAAATATGGGAAATAATTTCGATTCTGGTGCTATTATGCCTTCTTATTACAAAAGTAACAAATATTTCTATCTTTGCTTTGAATTATTTCCATACAAGCAAATACAGGGCTCCCACAAATGATCTTTTTGGTTTGTAATTTACGTTTAATCCCTCATCACATATAATATTTACAGATTTATCAGCCTAATAGACTTTCAAGACAACCACGTTTATCAGTTTCACTGTGCTGCCATCTAGCGACTGGAGGAGAAGTCACGTTATAATCCTTATGGAATTAAATGGAGAAACTGTACTTCCATCTAGCGGCCGTTACTATAACAATGCCTTTTCGACGGTAGTTGTTCTCATTTTATGTTGTCATTTATAACACAGGACTGGCCAAACGAATATATATGGGGTTTAATGAAACTCGAGTACGTAAAACTAATACCAATAGAAAGAGAAGCTCAAAAGTTTTCCTTAGTATGTCACATGTAGGTAAGACTGTTGCGTAATAACATTTGTTGATTGTTGAAACGAAATAGCTGCTATGGAGGACAAAAAAGCTTCTTGTATCCTTGACTTTCATGTGGATCTATCGGTTATTGTTGTCCTATGACATTTCTGAACAGTGGTACAAAACCACCCAGTTGGCTTACAATTCGCAAGTAGTATTCAGGCTTTAAGCCAAGGGGATGCATTTGTAAGAGAAATTCAACCGGACATCTGTCAGGAAGCGAGGAAACAGTTGAGCGTGTCCTCAAGTAGTCCGCGGAAATCTACCATCAAGAGGCAGCACGGAGCTGCAAATGCTGAAATCGACTGTGTGAAATATTCTGTGCTGAACAACAGACAACCAAACAGGTGGATTCGGCGTGCTAGTTAAACGAGTGTGAATTTCTTCGTTGGCCTCCATGTTCTCCATCCCTTGACATCCCTTGATTTTTTTATTAAGAGGTACGTTAAAGATAGAATCTACGTGCCACCCTTACCATAGACTGTGCTTGATCTACGAACGCGCATCGCAGGAACTATCGCATCGATCGATCGTGATATGCTTAAACGTAGCTGGGAGAACTCGACTGCAGACTTGTGTGCAGTGTTACCATGAGGGCACACTGATTATCTTTAAGGTAATGTAATAAAACTTTCTGAGTTTCTTTTCCTATTGGTACCATTTTATATATTTGAGTTTTATTAAACGTAAGTTACATCTGTTAGAAACTGGAAAGTTGATTTTGTAGGAGCCCTCTATATTAATTTTTATATTATTTCGTTCTCGTGAATTTCCACGCACTCTAACTTCACGGGTTCCAACAGACCTAGCTGAAGTTCAGTGATATATATTTATTGTGTCTGACTGTGACTATAATCCACATATCGTTTTCATGAAGATTCTTCTCTGAACTGACAATCTGCTCAGATTTAATTTCTTGGGTATCCGTCGTTGGCTTTTCTTAGGACAATTCAAAATTCTTCAAACACCATATCCATATATGCATTGTCTGCAGCTCCCACTTCTTTCTTTGTGTTGACATAAAACTGAACCAGTTCGCATACTTACCAGCAGTAATATTCTAGGCTTTGATTGTGGATACTTCTGAAATTTCTACTGATAAAGTTCGCATACTGTTTTCATAATACCTATGCTACATGAAACAACTGCGTTAGACGAAAAATCCTTTATGATAAATTCTTTTTCTACAATAGTAAGTACCATTTGGACTGCAACATGTCTTCCAAATCTTTATTCAGCAACAACGAAGTAACGATTAACAACATCGCCAATAATTTTTCGTCATTGAGTTACAAATATAACTAGTAAAATTGTTGTATATTTTTGGGCCATTTTTTATTAATTCCTAAACAAAGTTTCTCAAACGATTACCCGAGTTATGAGATTAATATGACAAGAGGCAGAAATAAGAAAACCATAAAAAGTTCAACTCAATTACCTCAAACACTGCGTTTGACGAAAAATCCTTTACCATAAATTCTTTTTCTACAATACCGAATACCATTTGGACTGTAATATATCTTCCAAATTTTTATTCAGCAACAATGAAGTAACAATTAACAACACTCCAATAATTTTTCGTCATTGAGTTACAAATGTAACGTAGTAAAACTTTTGTTATTTTTTGGGCTATTTTATCTTAATTCCGAAATAAAGTTTCTCAAAGAAAACGATTAGTAGAGTTATGAGATTAACAGGAAAAGAGGCAGAAATATGAATACCATAAAAAGTTTAAGTCAATTGTATTAACTCCTTACTTGAAAATACCACCAATCAAGAGTAGAAAACTAGTCAAAACTAAGATAAAAACAATTTTACTGTCTCAAACAAAATAAAGTCGATAAAAGAAACTGGATCTCAAAATTCCAGGAATACATCACATCCCATTAAAATATGGGTAAGTGTACTTCGATCAAAAGGTCGCAGTATTGACACACGTAGGAGGGAACACCCACATGCTTTAGGTTATATCAACAGGATAAAGCCTACTAAAGAGGAACACAGCATTAATTAAGAACATCGCATTTTGTTAGAACGGATCAATGCTTTAGCTAGAAGTGAGACTGATGAGAATGCATAGGCTAATTAGAGAGCCCATTCAAATGAATATGTAGGCCTATAGCAGAGCAGAGCAGAGAGAATGACTTCGTACTGAGCAAGAAATAGAAAGCGACTTTAAGCGTAAATGTTCTTAAAATAGCGACAGAGGACTAATGGGTGTCGTCGGCCTGAATGGCGCAGTCGGCAGAGTACTGTCTTCTGTGTCCGAGGTTGCGGATTCGATCCCGGCCGAGGTTGATGTGCTTAAATGTGACAGTAAATTTACTGGCATGTAAAAGAACTGCGGGACAAAATTTCGGCACACCGGCAACGCTGATATAGGCCTAACCTCGGTAGTTGCGAGCGTCGTTAAATTAGACATAATTAAATTAAATTCATGAGAGTCCTGTAATTCCGAGGAATGTTAATATGTTCATGTTCTCAGTTAAATGTTTAAGGAATTTTTGCGTATTTATTAGCATTTTGAATATGATTCAGAGTGAAATAAATGTAATGCAATTTATGCGTTCTATTATTTATTAATTACTAGTCTACTTTTCCTTTAATAAATTCTTTATTCCATATATACTCTATATCTATACCAGTATTTACAATAGAATTACTAAGTTTCATGTGAATATATTTACTGGGAAGCCATTACTAGGCCTATGGTTCTATGATAAGAGAAATGTGAAATAGGCCACATTTAATTTCTATCCTTCTAGCAAATATCATATCAATGTAAGAGTCTGATTCGTTGCTAATCAAGTGACGTCAGAATAGTGTAACGTCATTGCCGTGACGCCAGATATTGAAACTCCCGTATTTTTTCTAATTAACTCTCGATCATAAAAGTTTGATGATCACAAGCCTTAGTTATTTTTTGAAGATGAAATTTACAGTTGCACAAATATTGCTCATTTATTACTATTATGTGATGGTAATAGTAATAGGTCTTAACAACGCTTTTCAACCTCAAAACTGACGGTTTCTTACTAAGAAATGTAAATTTTGTATCGCAATAAGTTTAGACAATTCGTAAATACATTTTCTCATTATAAGAAGAATAAGGAAATAGTATTGCGATATCCCAAGAAGCCTATTTCGAGATTTTCCCCGGAATACATCTACACAGAAAGAAGTAGTTTTCGAAATGCCATGCCGTCTGCGTACGTACTATTAGACAGATTTTGTTCAACCATATTTTCAGTATCTCTGAACCAGTGGATCTGGGAATTTATTTATTTATTTTTTATTTATTTATTTATTTATTATTATTTTGCTAATAATTGTAACATAAAATATAAAATATACAGAGAAACTTTAGCTTGCCCCTGAAGGAGTAGAACTCGTGCTCAGGGGCGGATTCCTGAATTGAAATTAATAATTATACAATATAATTATAATTAATAATTATACAATACAAAAATTAGATAGATAGATAGATGGATTTACTGAGCAATATTATACATACAGATGTACTATTATCACAATTTTCTCTTAAATCCAATGCACGGGTCTTCTGACCGTAAGTGCTTTGTACTTAAAACAAGTACTAGGCCTACTTTGTAGGTTTCACCCCCTCACTTATGATTAGACCAACCACTCTCTAAAAGAACACACAGATTAAAATGAAAATGACACAAACAAAACACATTATATAACATATCCTAACATAAAACAGACATAAAAGTGTATAATTGAGTAGATACCATTATCTCTTCGTCAGTTCGCATCACAAACTTCAACAGCTGAAGTTCTAATCTGTCTCTTCTTCAAGACGAACAATCCAGTCTTTTGTTCGTATTCTCTATTTCCCATGAGGTCAAGACATGCAAGCGATCTCCTATTCTGACTTAGAATCGAGGGTGGTAGATATTTTTTTTCTCAGGATATGTTCCAATTTGACACATTGCAATAAAATATGTCTATAGGCGTCCTTTTCTCTGCACAGTGGACAAAGACGCTCTCCTTCTTCGTTGACAATTTTATTATCCTTCCATGCCCCCAATCTCAGCCACGCTAAACCTGCTCTACTGTCTTTGTTACAAGAATTTATGTAGTCAAACCTCCCCCAAGTAAGCATGAGAACTGATCGTAAATGTAGTGAGGACTTTTCCGAACATTGGAGCTCAATCTCTTGCCTTTCAATATCAATTAATCGCATCTTCACATTACGTCATTCCTATTATTATCTCCTTTATCCCACACCCAACCATTCCTATATGATACAGCCCTCTCTGCAGTTTATAAACCTGCCCCTATTCCCAACCCTCTCTTTGGTGAACTTTGTAAAACACATCTTTTAGTTAAACACAATATGATACATCTGGCTTGTGAAAAATGTCCCACGAAATGTTAACCGGCAGAATTCGTCGGAAGTCGATCTTACTCCCAGCTGACAGATAAACACTATTGCTTAGCTTATAATTATTATCCCCGAAATTCTCTTCTGAGCGATATCTAAATTACCCTCAATGATGTGAACACTGGACCCTTTTAACACGTTTAATCTGATCGATAATTCACAATTTTAAACAGTCATCTGTCTCCTCGGCTTACGCACGCTGCAACCTCGCTAAGAGGCTTAAAACTAGCAGCCTACAACATCAATTGCGGGAGAAATTAATTATGTAGATCAAACACGGATATTTATGTAATCTGCTAGGGGCGATAACAATTAGTTCTTTAACGACAATATTCTATGTCCAAAATTACAATAAAATAAACATTTACTCGTAATAGCGGAAATCTGTAAAAACGTATCTATTAAAAGATATTACAGGAATTAAGGGGAAGAGTTATTTATTGGTGTTGCAATGAGTAGTATTAACACTAATATATTGTCTAGGGTTCGCTTATTCGCGGATGATTGTATGGTATACAGGGAAATAAAAAGTTATGAAGATACTACTCTTCTTCAGACTGACCTAAATAGAATAAGCGATTGGGCAATAGCCAACAAAATGAAAATAAATTCTCTAAAGAGCAAAGCCATCAGCTTTACAAGGAAAAGAAATAAAATAGTCGCATCGTATACGTTAGGGGGTGAAACCATTTCGGAAGTTAACAAATGTAAATACCTCGGAATAACATTTAACAGCGATCTCAGCTGGGGGGAACACGTTACGGACATAGCGGGAAAAGCATGGAGAGCGTTACACTTTGTGATGAGGGTACTAAGAAAAGGCTCTGATAAATCCAAAGAGATTGCATATAAATCACTAGTACGTCCAGTAATGGAATATCGTGCTGCATGTTGGGATCCTTACAGATTAGAACATATTAAGACACTGGAAAAGATTAAAAAAACGGGCTGTCAAGTGTTATCGGAAAAATTCACCATTAAAATGGGACACACTCAAGGACAGAAGAACGCGAATTCGATTATGCGCACTGTTCAAAACATACAGAGGTGAGCCTGCCTGGAGAGAAATAAAAAATAGGTTGCAACCGCCAAATTATTCAAGGAATATAAATTGAGGGAAAGAAGACAGAGGACGGACACTGGAAAGTTTTCTTTTCTCAATCGTACTATCAGGGACTGGAATGCTCTACCTGCAGACTTACTAAAGCAGGGATGTCGAACAGCGCTCTCGAGCTGTGAACTGCAGAGCCTTCACTCTTCCCCTATAGTGCAACGGTTGAACACAGGTAGCAGGCAGTCCGGCCGAATGATAGTAAACAAAAGCGAAACTGCGGCGGCTGGTACTTTGATAACTTTAATACATCTTACCAATTGATTAGGAACTCAGTTTAGATTTGCACTTGATAAACTCTGATGAACAAAGGATGTGGCCTACTTGAGGATAAATTATGATAATGATAATGATAATAATAATAATAATAATAATAATAATAATAATAATAATAATGTTTTATCTGCTGGGTCATACCAAGAATGTTGTTCGTTAGTGACGGAAATAAATCATAATAATAATGTTGTTAATATCATGTTTAAAATATCAACTTTGTGTGTATGTGTTGCAGCAGTGCAACTTCAAATTCAGAAACGTAATAAAATTAATTACTTTTAGCATGACTTGAAATTTGTTAATAGTCTTTGTTACAGATTCAAAAATATCTCCTCGAGTTCGATCCTTTAGTGAAATGACATCTACAAGATCCCCATGAACATTGAAATCTAAATCGACACTCCTTATGAATATACTGTAGCTAGCTGCGCCGTATCTTTCCGATCGGTACTTTCATCAACAGCTATAGTGAGTAATAAGTGTTAGTTTTCATTCTTGCTATCAGTTGTTCCTCTCCTCCAAGTTATCTCCCATTTATGATACGTGCTCTGCAAAAATATTACGAGACAAACATATAGATTTAAAATCATTAACGTATTCCGGACATATTCCTTTTGCAACAGCTATGAGACAGCCTTTCACAAATTCTCTGAAGCCGTTGCAATAATTTCACAAATTTTGTAGCTAGCACGAACCAAGCTTATTCTACTAACACTCGATGATGATGGAAGGTTTTCTGAATTCAATCTTGATTTTAATTCTTCTACAGTCTTTTCACGAGTGAAACCGGATAACTTTTCTTGTCCATAAGCTTCAGCATGACGTGTAGAATTAAAATGCCTTTTAATATTATGATGGCTAATGTATCCAAGTTCTTTTCTACATACTACGCAATGTGTCTTTCCGTCCTTTAAGATAAATAAATATTTATCTGTCCACTCACTATTGAATCATCGTTCCATATCCATACCAGCCGCCAGAGTTGATAAACACACTGCGTACAGAACACTGCTACAGCGAGCTACTGACTGTCGTTTCAGCTCAGCTACGGTAGAAAACAGTATTAATCGTTTCACAGTTTGAGAGCGCTGTTCGACATCCCTGTACTAAAGGCTTTACCAACAACCAAAACAAAAACGTATTTAAAAATAGGCTTAAGGACTTTATTAATAGACAGTAATTATACACAGTATGTAAAGGATGTAAATGATATTTTGTTATTGAAGTGTTGTATCAGTGAAGAATTATGTTGTGTCAGTGAAGTATGTTGTGTCAGTGAAGTGTGTTGTGTCAGTGAAACGTGTTCCTGTCAGTGAAGCATTAAGTTATAGTTTATAGTGGCAGTGCAAAGTATTTGAACAGTGAAATGTTTTTGAAGTGTTAGTGAAATCAGGATAGAATCAGTGAAATGTGTCGTAGTTCCAGTGCAGTGAGTGAGTTGACAGCGAAATGAGTGTAATGTGGAAAGGTACTTGTGCAGATGTGAACATATCATACTCGTGGGTTTTAGTTCGAACTTAGATTTAAGATACAAATTAGATTTATTTTAAATGTTATTTTAAGTGATCGTGCTTCATTTAATTTAGGATATTCCCTATTATTATTATTATTATTATTATTATTATTATTATCATCATCATTATTATTATTATCGTCATTATTATTATTATTATTATCATCATCATTATTATTATTATCATTATTATTATTAATTATTGTTAGTATTAATTATTTGTATTAATTATTAACTGTATTTTTAATTAATAAGTTCATTATTGTCATTATCGAGTGTAATAATTAGTTACCACTGTCACCGGTTATAATAACGTGTGAATAAATACATACAAAATGCAATAATAGATGGTAATTTAGGCGCACAGGATGTAGAGCGGTATTGAATATTTTGTTCATCTTAAGATCATACTGACAATATTCTTCTTTCAGCTTCCGAGCCATATATTCCATATCATCAATATATTGCGCAATAACTACGTAGGCCTAATGATCGCTGAAATCAAATATTGTCTGTAATTGATATACCCATAGAATGACACTTTCGTCCAAATTTCTAACACATTATTTAGAAATATCTTCAAAAGTGTGAGTGAGAGACTACATCCTTGTGCAAGTCCTTTAGTAACAGGAAAATCTTCGGTGAGTAATATGGGATGTGATACAATTTTTTACAGCAATTAAGGGGAAGAGTTATTTATTATTGTTGCAATGAGTAGTATTAACACTAAGCGAATGAAGTAATTAGGGGATAATGTTCTTTTTGTATTTATTGTGTTTTTTCTTTGTTTGTTTTTTTTTATTGCGTGTGTATATGTTTTTATGTATTAACTTTATATTTATTATTTGGATTATTTATTGGAGTTTCAATAAGTGACTGAATTGAATTTAATTGGTTAACTTGTGTGTGTGTGTGTGTGTATATGTATCTTTTGACTGTTTTTTTTTCTTTCGTATCCTACATTTATTGTAATTTCATTATTTTTATGAAATTTGGTATGAATTTAGATTAGTTGTAATTGTGATAATTAATGATAACGGCAGTAATAATAACTGTTTTACTATTTAATTATTAGTAGTATTATTTTTGTTTTCTTTGAAGATTCAAACTGTGCATAGTTATAGCACGAATGGCCGTAGGGCTCGTACGAAGGATCTTGAGTTCGTATAATTGTGTATCAATAAATGCACTGCATTCATTCATTCATCCATTCATCCATTCATTCATTCATTCATTCATTCATTCATTCATTCATTCACAACCTTACAGAACAACCGGTAGTATGACTGTTTTATAGTTTTAAAAATTCTAACTTTCAGCTTTTTTGAGAGCAGATTGGATGAAAAAAGCTTCTCAACAAAATAATAGCAGGCATTTTCCATATTTATTCTCCGTTTAATTTCCTTCGCTTCGTACTACTACTAGCTTTATGATTTCTGGATTGTTTCGTGACTTCATAAAAATTGTCTTTCTCTCCTCAGGTGCATCAGTATATCTTTCTTTCAACCAGGCTCTATTCAACAAAAAGATAAAATATAATCTGATTAAGGACTGAAAAAAATTAGTTCATAACTGTTTTATACACGACGCAGGAAACACACTCTTAAAAAACTAGGTATTAAAGTTATTTTGTTTACACAAAACCTCTAAAAATGAACACGTTTTCAAAAGTAATAACATTTGTGTAATTTATTAACTTAATATTCACAACACAGAGATTTTCCGTCAAAGTTGGTTTTAATTCTAAGCCTGCAGAGTGTATGCTTCATCAATTCTCTTTAATTCCACAATAATACAGTCTCACTCATTAATATATAACACAGTTACAAAGCGAAATATTTTCTGAGCCGCTTTATAGTATCAGTGGATCAACTAATTGTTAAAACGACTATATGATGAGGTATTACATTAAGCAAAAACGTATTTTATAGCGCTGCTCTCTGGAAATGTGGCTTGGCTCTCTATTTGACCGATTCATTTAATTTGTTTATTGACGTACAACCAACAATTCGCTGTCAATAATAGATTATCTTAGTATGACTCGTTTTAGTGCATAAACAAATATTAAATGTGTCATTAATTGCTTAAGAGCGTTATGATTTTCTATATTTAAAATATGCTTGTCAGAGAAATATCTTTTATTATACAACGTATATTTGTAATTTCAATACGTCTGGACACCGAAAGACGACATTTACAAATGACTGATGTTGAAATAATTGAGACTTTTTACACACATATTGAAGATTATTATAAATATATGTCAACATTCTTAAGAAATTATGTAAGCTTAATTTAAGTCACATTTTAAAATTTTGAAGACACAAATGACATTAAGATATTTTCATGAGAAACTTCAAAAAATAACATTAATTTTTTTCAGTAGATTTCAGATCACAAAATACTAAGAACATGGGTTTTAGGCGCCAAAAAAAGTACAAATTCATAGATTTATTCCAGTGAAGTACATAAGTAAAAGGCAACAAATGTAAAAAATAAACAAAAAGATACAACGTATACATAAAGTACTTGTCTATGCTGTGAGTGTTTACTTTATTTTTAAAAAGTGAGACAGAATTTGAGGAAATTGCTATGATTGAGTGTAACGTGTATACATGAATTAAGGTAATAGAATTTAAGAATAGTTTTAATTTCAATTTATAAACTTATCACTTACTTTCTTGCAATAGCATTAGGTTCTTTTTTTTTTTTTTTTTTTTTAGTTATTCAGTTTTCATTGTTTATTTCCTCTGATTTTAGATCATTGCACCTATTCCAGTATCTGTTAACGACATCTAATAGCCAACAGCAACAGCTTTACAAATTATTACGCCATTAGTGATAAAAATGCAATAAGCTGTAGGTATTGTCTGTTCATTCGATAATGTGTTTTGTAATAGCACTTGTCTTTCTTTAGTACTGTAGCACATGACAATAGCACAAAGCAGAACGCTTGGTATTCTGAGGCAATTTCGCTTCATTATGGACGTGAATGGCTCATACAATAGCACAAATACGCACTTTAAAAACTTGGAAATGAGATCCAATACGCAATAAAATCCTATAGTTTGTTGGTGCGCGGGAAGGGATGTAACCTAAATAGCTACGTAGTAAAGTTGATAATCAGTTCCAATAACGCTTATGATTACGGAAAGAGCAATTCAGTTTCAAATGCAGAATCTTATACAGTAAAACCTTGCTAAAACGGACCCTCTATAAAAAAGGAAACCTGCACAAATGAAAAATAAATTTGGAAACGGAATGATTTCCTACGTAAAATAATACTTTAAAACGGAAAAATTGCCTAACGCGAAAACGGAATCATTTTGGGCACCATTTAGGTAAAAAAAAATCTGACTAAAACGGATAATTTTAAGCGTAACTGTTGCTAAATTCTTTCAAACCATTCTTAATTTTGCGATAATACTGTACGAAGCATGGCATAATTTTTTGTGTGACTGTACGTGCAATGATCTGGAAGACTTTCGCTATACTTTGTCAGGCGTTGGGGGTGAAGCTTCTCTAACCATGTCACTATTCTGTGCTTAATGTCAAAGAGAGGTTACTGACCTCCTGTACCGTTACTTCTTCCAACTCTCTTGCATTTTCTTTAATTTATTCTCAGTTTTGTGATAAACACAGTGATAAAGAACAGTGCTAATAGAATAAAACGGAATAATTGTAGTGTAGTGTCAATTTAGTTTCACATTTCCGTTTATTTATTCCGAGTTTTGTGTTAATATGCCAATACAGTGTTAAATAACAGTGCGAATAAAGTAAAACTGGGCGATTTAATAAAAAGCCTAGATGACCAGTTCTGTCATGGAAGAGTGGTTTCATAATTTTAATGGAGCAATGAAACGTCAAGGTGGTAAGGTCATACTGGTTTTAGATAATCGGCGTATTCCGAATCTCACCGGTCTGGTGGCATCAGTGACGTCACGTTGCACCGAAATAAGGAACAAAACTGCTGGAAGGATCGATGGCTGTCATGGCGACTGTACAAGTTGTTGTCTGTGCTACGGTAGCAAAATTTTGCGAAATTTTCGTACTCCCATCTCGTTCAAAGAAAAGATAGCACAAACAATTTATTTCTTGAACCGGTAGTAATAACGGGTCCGTTGACATGTTCGCACATAAGCCATTAACATATTGTTTTACAAACAGTACAGCAGAACTAAAGCAGAACACACCGCCATGACACAACAGTGCACGATGTTATTCGTCTGCTAATTCCCGCCCTATACAAGAACCAATCAGATTCACTAATGGCGGCCGATGGAGACTGCCACCACCTCTGCAAGTTGATGGCACCGGTGCGACACCGGTGGAGCATCAATGACGTCATCGGTGGAATTCGGAACACCGTGATGCCATCGGATTGCTCACCGGTGAGATTCGGAATACGCTCAATGCTACCTGCCATCCAAGGATTGATTTTTCTAACGTGAAGTCAATCTATTTTCCGTCAAACACAACTTCAGTTGCATAACCTATGGATCAGGGCGCAATTTACACTCTGAATTGATGCAGGACGCGAAGGAAATCCTACAACGTTCCTTTCAAACAAAGTCGCGGCAATGCATTTCAAAAGAATGTGGGGATCAAGAAACTAGGGCGCAGAGAGAGAGAGAGAGAGAGAGAGGAAGAGAGATGCTGCAATTACATAAGTTAATAATTATGAAAATAAAAGTGACTTTGCATGTACTGTAGTAATTATTTCTTCATTGTGTTCTTGCTACAAGTGAGCATATTGCACTAGTCTATTCTCAGTTTTGCCAAAACTCAACCCTTTGTAAAACGAAAACCTGTGAAAACGGAAAAAAATTCTGGAACGATCGCGTTTCGTTTTAGGGAGGTTTTATTGTATTATCAAAAGCAAAGCGAATAAAGACGAGCGGACGGAATGTACTAAGAGTACCACAATTTGACAGTCTTGACAACAGAACTTTTTCCTCAGTCCTAATTACGTCGTCCGACGACCTGTCACTGAAAGGGACCAAAATTTATTGCGTAACAGATTTTATACAATTTTTGGCCAACGAGAATTGTTCCCAAATATCCCTGTCTATCAGACTAACACCCGTACCCACCTTTTCTTTGTTTCATTTATTCTCAATTGGTCCACCAGCAGTCAGAGTGTCAAGTTCATGATTTTATTGTCTTATGTGTGAGGTTTGCATGAGTGCGTTCGTTCGTGATGCCTAGGCTTACTGCAAAAACATTGAAGATAGGTATTGGAATCCCTCACAGAACACGTTTCCCACGCACAAGAGCCCATTGGTGAGGCTATCAAGATAAAAGTAGACATGATGGTATCAAATAACCCTCGTGATAGCACTGTGATCAAAGTAAAGGTCTTGTGCCAATAAAGTGTGGCTTAATTGAACCCGGATCACACAAACTTACAATTTGTACATTAAAATTTTGTTCAGTAACTCATGTGATGTTGAACGATTATTTTCAGCATTAAAAAATATCCTTGTAGATAATATTGCAGGCAAAGTATGTCAACAGAGAACCTCGGGAAAATGTTGGTTGTATAATAAGATACCGGTTAGAGTCGTGCACAACTAGTTATGAAAAATAAACACAATATATTATAGTTATTGAACGCCTGGGCTTTAGTCAGTATGCAATGTTCTTCCGTCTCGCGAGTGGCTCAGGTTCGGTTTAACTACTATTCGAATTGTTTCTCACTATTTGTGTATGGACGGCAAAGGCAGATCACATTGAGCCATGCAGGAGTTCCAAGAGCCCTTGTAAGGTCGCGATTATCATCGTGTAGGCCTACTATTTAATTCATAATTTTTCTTCCTTCACTACAATCAATCAATGAATCAATCATCCATCCATCCATCATCGGCTCATTGACTCATTCATTCATGGATTCATTGACTGATTCAGTGATTCACTGATTGGTTCATTCATTACTTCATTTTTTCAGTAACTGATTGATTCATTCATTCATCCATGAATTTATTTATTTATTTATTTATTTATTTATTTATTTATTTATTTATTTATTTATTCATTCATTCATTTATTTATTTATTATTTTACTAATAATTGTAACATAAATTATAAAATATACAGAGAAACTTTAGCTCGCCCCTGAAAGAGTAGAACTCGTGCTCAGGGGCGGATTCCTGAATTGAAATTACTAATTATACAATACAATTATAATTAATAATTATACAATACAATTTGCAATTATAGTATATAAATTTAAATTTACAATTTTTCAATTTTTATAAAATCCATACATAACTTTTTAAATTTAATACTAGAACTATTAGAATTGACAAGATTAGTATATTTAAATATAAATTTGTTATATATTCTTGGGCCTAAATTACTACTATGATTAAATACTGTAACAGTGTTGCATTTTGGTTCAAACAATCTTAAAGAATTCATACCTTTTGTTTCATAACTATGAGAATACAATTGAAAATTATTTCGTTTTTATGTATGAATTTTATTAATACAATATAATAAATTTGTCTTACGTTAAGTATATTAAAGTCTATAAACAAATTTTGAGATGGAAAATCAATACGTTTATGAAGACATATTTTAATTATTTTCTTCTGTAATAAATAAAGTGGATTAAAATTGGATTTAAATGAGCTACCCCATCCTATAATTCCATACATAATTACCGATTGAAATAAAGATAAATATATTGTACGTAATAAACTTATTGACAAGTAATTCATTCATTCAGGTATCGCAATTGGTATCGTCAAGAGTGAAACATTCATTCATTCATTCATTCATTCATTGTTCTGCCCAAGGGCAGGTCTTTCACTGCAAACCAGCTTTCTCCTGTCTTTCCTATTTTCTGCCTTCCTCTTTGTTTCCTCATATGAAGCAAAACACATATTCTTAAAAATAATTTATTAATAAAATAATACATCTGCTTAGAGTAATTAAGACATTAACAACTACTGTTTTAAAGGCATGCATTTTGAGTTTAAAATGTAAACGTTACAATAGGAAGAATGTACAGGGACATTATTTTATTTTTACTAACATTTTTAATATTAACCTGGCTATACCTTTCTATTAACGATTGAAACAGGAAACACCGTTTGCTACCCTTTCCACGACGGAGTTCGATGATACTGGCGTAAAATACAAATCACTTTACTAGGTATAGGAGGGAAGAAAAGTGGTTCATCCATTTATGTAAACTAGGAAATATCGCAATTTTGAGTTTGATAATTTTCATTAGGTTTTTGTTTAATCAAAATACAGTACTCTATTAACACTTAGTGTTTTACACACGAATTGAGCTATCCATTCGGAAGTATTAATTATGCAGTGTATATTGTACTGTTACAGCACATTAGCGTACTATATAGAGAATGAAGTTAAATTGAAAAATAATTATAATATGGATATTTAAACACATTTTAGAAAATGGTGGCCGTTCATTTCGATACAGGCTTCAGTTCTTTTGTGCATATTATCGCACTATAGACTATTGTACCTAATTCCTATTACCAGTTTCGTCCTTCGTACGAGTAACTCATGTTGAAATAATTCTGTACCTACTCTATAAAAGAGTACCTTACGTACTGTAAATTCAATCTTCACTTCTGCCCGATCCGAAAAGATAAAATCACTCAGAAATGCTATCTACTGTCCGTTCAAGTGGTTTTGTCGCAGGGTTGTAGAAAGGGAGGGGGGAAATCACGTGAAAGTTAATTACTTAAGGAGGCCCTTTTATTTAAGTTATTTTAAACACTTGAATAATATTACGTAGACGTCCAATTCCTAACAGAAATTATTGTTTTCAGAAAAGAGCTAAGATAGCCCAGCTACTAGACTTTACAAAGGGGCGAACAGAAGCAGGTGGGGGAAACCGGGATGCGACATAGGGAAACGGACGACAGTACCGTACGAAAATATGATTCAATATTGAAAGCTCTTTCGTCACTGGAAAACGCGAACATATTTCTGAAACGTACTATACTCAGCAACTCAGTACTGCTTACGCGCCCTCGGCTCTGTGTCGTGAACGGTTGGAAGTTTACTAGTAGAAGGGGTGGGAGTGAAGTACATTCCAAAACTCGGGTACAATAAAAATTGAAGTAAAAATAAAATGATGTCCCTGTACTTATTTGCTCTTCTATTTAGTAAGCAGGCCTAATTGTAATTTATTCTATTCTTGCATTTCTTTACACACCAGATTTCATATTACACATTACACTTATTTTCCTTTGTTGTTACCGGTGTCCATTTGTTCATCTATATGTTATGAAGATAAGTGTAATAAAGTATGCAATCAAAGGACTATCTTAAGTAAATACAATTTTCGAATTACACATAGTAAATTTCCTTCAATTACTACTCCGTTTGTGCACTCAGAAAATGTTAATGTTCTGTCTAACCTGCAAAACATCAGGGGAAACCGGTTGAAATTCTAACATTCGATCTGATGCTCTACCTTGACGGATGCTCTCTGACCAGTCGAATGAAAACCGATTGTAAGCCTTATTCTGAAGCTCTCTAGTACCGGTGTAGAAAGAAGTGATGTGAACGTACTGAACCCGAATGTCAAATAAACATATAGGCGTATACCTGTCTAACATATCCACATTTTATTTTTATGAAGACAATAAACACTACAGAAAATTTTATTTGGCTGTTTTATCATATTTCTTGTTTTATTGTGAATATTACAGATTTTATTATTGCATATAAATCCTAGCTCTATTTATGACGTATTGACAATAGAAGCAGAAGAAAATGATATTATTGTCACGATCCGACAGTCATTTACATAAAATAACAACCCGATACTGACTATTACAAGAGTCTGAATGGACCCAGAGAAGATATGAATGTTACAACTGGATGGAAATTCCTGCCACAATATAGGCTTGACCCTTGGCTGTTCCAATTGAGTATGATGCTTCTTACTAGCCAGTATCCCTCACGACTCACATCTGACCATCCAATATTTCTCATTCATCGTGGGCAGCCGTAATACATTTTCCTGCTTCACCTTATTAGAAGGACGCCTTGAAATGGGCGCTGCAGATGGCAGCACTAGGCAGGTCGATTGCACCGAAGAGAAGACGGGAAAAGAGAAAACGAAATGCAAATCAAGCAAATAAAAGTTAGTGCCATGAAGGCAAAACGTACTTCCTCATACGTTTCCGAGCAATTCAGTTTCTTTGTGTTGTTGGGAATGATATTACAGTTTATACTCGTAGTTTTGGTTATTTGAACTAATTATTTAGAAGACGCAGATAAATTAAAACATTTAACATACACACAAATAATAAGGCGATCTTCCGTTTTCTGGTTTGCTTAAAGAGACGATCTCCAAAATTACAGAATCAAGACATTTGGCTTTTCATAAATTATACAGTTTAAGCAGTGATACAGGATTAATTTTTAATAAATGCACATAATATAATTATGACAGGATGATTCAGGGGAAATAGCTGGTAAATAGTTTAGGGGTGATAGTATAAATTATTCTGAGTAATAAATTTCACATACGTTTTATGCTATTTATTTATTTAAATTTAAATATACAGAATAAAGAACATAATTACAAAGAAACAAGAGAAGTAGAAATAAAATAATACAAACAATATAAAACAGGAGATACAGTAGTATTAACAAAATTTGAGACCGAATGAGCAGCGCTCGTGTTCGGTCGCAGTTCAGATATGACATTAATAGGCCTATAAGAGAATATAAAATAAAATAGAATAGGAAATAGAATTAAAATTACAGTTACAGAAATTATGTAATACAATATTAATATCAGAGAAATATAGAAAATAAAAAAATAAAAATAATAAAAATAAATAAGTAAAATAAAATAGGAACTAAAATTTAAATTACAGCGGCAATGGAATTATATAATATAATATTAACACTAGAGAAGAATAATATCGCACGTATATCAAATTTTCAAAAGGTATGGAGATAAAGCAGTTTGAAGTCCACGGCTGTGGAGTAATGGTCAGCACGTCTGGCTATGAAACGAGTGGGCCCTGGTTGGGACAGATTACATGATTGGGACTTTTTCCGGGGTTTTCCCTCAACCAACTGAAGCAGAATTGCTGGGTAATTTTCGGCGTTGGACCTCGGACTCATTTCGTCATCATTAATTCACATATCATCATCATCATCATCATCCACACAATAGTCCAGGATAAGTTCACGGTCCGGCGTACTGTACTCACACAAGAGCGCGGCCGTTAGACTATCCAATCATTCACAAGAATAGGAGTGGTAAGCATAATACGCCTCAGGTTGCAGTGTAAGCCTGCGGGTCCCTTCTCCGTACAAAGGAAAAAAACTGTTTGAATGTTACGCATAACAAGCCTTAAAATGTCTGAGGAACGACAAATGACTACGTGTACGTACCCCTCTTCTGAGATTGCCTGAGAGCTGCACTATTCATAATGAGTCTAGAGAAATTGCCGTTTACAGTTCCCTTGGCTACAAGGATGGGTATGTTCTTCCAGCATGGCGGAGCTCCTGTACACTTTAGTCATAGGTAAGTAACATAGAAAGACCTCCAACTTAATGTATACTTTCGAGAGGCTATTGAAGCGATATTACAGCTAAGCCAATAGTGGCAAAAATCGTAACTACATCTCGTATACACATGGTTCCGAAACAATATAAAATGTTGGTGATTATTATGTTATGTCAGACCCTTGCTGTTATTTCGGAATTATTCTTTGGAACTCGTACTTCTCTGCAACCGGAACACTCGGAACAATTCCGGAAAAATGACTGTAGTGATTAAGAAATGTTGTCACATTCTCCCGAGCGAGCATATATATGTTCAGAACTGTTCGCTCTCTTGCTTACTCAGTGTAAATGCGGCTTCATTTCCTCTTTCAAACATGAGCTGAACGAGCGAGCATATTTTCCGAACTATTCGCTCGTTCGTTTGCTTAGTGTAAACGTAGCTTTACGGAATGAACACTTGTTACAGTCCTCAGGAGGGAAGATATTTTCTCACAAAATTTCGGCCAGTATATGGGAACGGCGCCCACCCATTTAAGTGATTAATTTGGGAGCTGCGACAATCAGCGAAATCCTGTTTCGAAAACCAGCTACAATTGCTGGTGGGATCATCATACCAACTGCACTGGCTGGATGATCGTTCACCTACGCTGAGGCATGTGTACCTGAGGCCATCAACTGCTCGGCCTTGATCCTCCGTGGGCTGTCGTGCCACGGATTATACTGGGAACTTCATGGTCGGAGTCAGAATATTACTCGCACAAAATCACCGAAAGACTACGAAATGGGGAAGTTCACAATTTGTTGAAATTGAATTCATGTAGTGTTTTTCGCTTCAAGATAACCAAGGTCACATAAGGTTTTGGCAGGGATAATGACCATTGAAATTTAGCGGAACGTCTTTGAAACATCTGCCTTATAGACCGATCAATTTTAGACGTATAAAAATGTTCAACAATGCAGAATAATTACAAGGCTAGAGATGCCACATGTAATGAAGAGGTGAAAACAGTCTGCATTCATATCTTGTTGAATATTGCGAACAGCATGAGTTCCAGAACTGAATGGAATGTTGCAAAAAGTGTATCTTTCACCAAGGAATATAATGCTTAAAACAAATAACTGTATCGAAATTAACCTCTGGTTCTGAAGAACAAAATCAGTCTATGAACTTTTCAAACAGCCTTACTAATACTTCACACGAAAGTTAGGATAAAATTCTCTTTAATTCGTGCAAAAACAAGATAGAGACGAGTCAGTCTTGCACAATAAAAGCATTGGGAGTAGCTTTTCCCCCTTGCCATGTTATTAGTGCTTGCGTAGTGAATTTACCATTCACTTTCATTAACCCGCAAGCGATGACGAACTCGGACTTGGTGAACTGACCACTCCCTGAGGACACTAACTCCTGTAACTAAGGACACTTAATGAAATTACTTGAGCAACTTGTGGCCAGCGTAACAGCACTAGTCCTTGGGGACGCGTCAACTAACAAGATCGCGAATTATACAACCCTGCCTCACGCTCTTCAAATGCTCCGCAGTCTATTTTTCAACTGTTTATCAAATTTCACTTCGAGTACTTTAGTCTGCTACCTTCCTGAAGGGTGACGCACTAAGTCGGTTAGCTGACTTCCTTGTTGATATTGCAGTATTCCTACATTACCAAAAAATCTTCTGAAATTATAAATTGGGATTGACATCGAAGTCTTGAAGTCTATTACATCCATTTGCCATAAACGAAATGCATATTAGCAAGTTCTCTTAATTTTAGTATTCCCGTGATAATATAGTACATTATGCATCGAGCCTATAATGGTAGTAATTAAGATGCGAGTATGTTTGTCTATGAAACGAGCGCAATAAAAGCAACTGACCTGAATTGTGAGATGTGCGCAGACGCGAAAGTATTGATTTTTTCCGAGGCACGAATGTCATTGACCTTGATATAATCTAGAGAATAGCATGAATATTAGGCTTGATATAACCTGGAAATTGATTTAGAATTGAAAAATGAGATAACAAATTTAATTTATTTGAATATTATTTACAGTTAACGCTAATTATTATAGTAACAGAACATAACCTTCTGCGACAGTATTGGATTTCCAGCCTCCGTGACTTTTCGCTAATTGTCTTTCGATTGCATATCCGAGAATAATCGATACTTGCGGTTTTATAATGGTACAATGGTGATTTCTCATTGGCTGAACAAATGAATTATAATGAATAGGTGTATTTTAATGAGGTGCATTAAAGGGCTACTACCAGGTGTATAATTACTACATTTCGGCATGGTCGAGCATAAAGAAACAAAAGAAACCAAATTATTGTATGAACCTAATGCTTAATCCAAATAACCCTAACATCAAACAAAAGGGACACATATAAACTGAAATGAGGTTTCAGTGTATTAGCCATGAGTTCGATGTCAGATGGCTATTGTAATGTACACTGTAAACGAGGTTGTATCTATTCTCATGAACTTAGTAATGATTACCAAAAAATCACTAGGTCAACATCTTGGCATACATTGAATAAAACAAAAAGAAAGCAAAGAAGCCAAAACAAAAACAGAACAAACCAACACAAATACCGCGTGAGAATAAATACATAACATTAACATATCACAATACCGATACTTATAAAATTGCAACTTCATTCAGAAAACTAAAATACAAGGTAGCATACAAAACAAATAACAAAACACAGAAATATCTAAATAATCACATAAAACATTCAAATAAATATAATTCAACTGGTGTTTACAAACTAAAATTCAATAGTTGTCCACATTTTTGCATAGGACAGACAGGAAGAACCTTTCGAACAAGATATAATGAACACATCAAAGCTATAACCAACCCTACATCACATCAAATTATGCAGAACATATTATCAACAATAATCACGACTACAATAATATAGAAACAGATATGGAAATTCTACACATCACACCAAAAATTCCACAGTTAAACATCTTAGAACAATACGAAATATACAGACATACAATAACACACCTACAACATATACTGTACTTAATACACAATTACAGTTCAATGCCCACACATTATTCGACATCATAGCACACAAACAACCACACCCCACCATAGGAGCAACACACCACCACCCCTACAACTGACGAATGCAAATGGCAGAATGCAAAATCAACAGGAACAACAGTAGTTCGTAAGACACTGAAGATGACGCAGCACCGGCGTCGAAACGGTGTCTAAGATACATACATACATACATACATACATACTTACTGACTCTTAAGGAACCCGGAGGTTCATTGCCGCCTTCACATAAGCCCGCCATTGGTCCCTATCCTGAGCAAGATTAATCCAGTCTTTACCATCATATCCCACCTCCCTCAAATCCATTTTAATATTATCTTCCCACCTACGTCTCGGCCTCCCCAAAGGTCTTTTTCCCTCCGGCCTCCCAACTAACACTCTATATGCATTTCTGGATTCGCCCATACGTGCTACATGCCCTGCCCATCTCAAACGTCTGGATTTTATGTTCCTAATTATGTCAGGTGAAGAATACAATGCGTGAAGCTCTCCGTTGTGTAACTTTCTCCATTCTCCTGTAACTTCATCCCTCTTAGCCCCAAATATTTTCCTAAGAACCTTATTCTCAAACACCCTTAATCTCTGCTCCTCTCTCAAAGTGAGAGTCCAAGTTTCACAACTATAAAGAACAACCGGTAATATAACTGTTTTATAAATTCTAACTTCCAGATTTTTTGACAGAAGACTAGATGACAAAAGCTTCTCAACCGAATAATAACAGGCATTTCCCATATTTATTCTGCGTTTAATTTCTTCCCGAGTGTCATTTATATTTGTTACTGTTGCTCCAAGATATTTGAATTTTTCCACCTCTTCGAAAGATAAATCTCTAATTTTTATAGTTCCATTTCGTACAATATTCTGGTCACGAGACATAATCATATACTTAGTCTTTTCGGGATTTATTTCCAACCCTATCGCTTCACTTGCTTCAACTATAATTTCTGCGTTTTCCCTAATCTTTTGTGGATTTTCTCCTAGCATATTCACGTCATCCGTATAGACCAGCAGAAGCTGATGTAACCCATTCAACTCCAAACCCTTTCTATTATCCTGAACGTCTAAGATACATAACTAAAAAAATTTAACACTTTTAACGTGTCATTTAATAATTATTTTAAGTTTTTTAAACAAAGTGTTAACGTGAACCAGAATCAATTAAAAAAGATTTATTTTAGGCCTACTATAGTCTTCCGAAGTTTTTTTATTTTTTATTTGTTATTTTATTGGGTTATTTTACGACGCTTTATCAACATATAGGTTACTTCCGAAGTTACTTAGACCGATTAGCATACACATCAAGTTCTTTGATTATCAAACGAAACGTTTTCATACACGGGTACCTATACGAAATTCGTTCATAATTTATCTCCTCTACCATACCGTATCTAAAAGTTTATAACAAAGTGAAAGAATCAACCTGTATAAAAATCTGCTCTTATTAATGAAAACTCTAAATAGTGGTTTTAAATAATTAAAATATTCTTTCTTCAGGGCATCTTCAATGAAATTGTTAAACAGATTGGTTGGTTGGAAGGCAACGCCCTTCTCTATCATTTGCACTGCTAATTTTGTAAATTTTAATGACATTTTAGATATATTGATTGTTATTATAGTTATATTATTATTATTATTATTATTATTATTATTATTATTATTATTATTATTATTACTATTATTTACTATTAAAACTAAAATTTATAAAACATTGATAAGACCGGTGTTGATTTATGGAGCGGAGACTGGACCCTGACAAAAAGAGAGGAAAATTCTCCGGGATCTTTCGAAAGAAAGATCTTAAGAAGAATATATGGAGCGATTAATGAGGGAGGAATATGGAGAAGAAGGTTTAACCGGGAATTATATCAGTTATATGAAGAACCGGATATACTGGCGATTATAAAAGCAGAAAGGATAAGATGGCTTGGTCATCTCATGAGAATGAGCGAAGACGAAATAGCCAAAAAGCTGCTTTTTAATGAAACTGGAGGGATGAGGAAAAAGGGAAGACCTAAGCTCAGATGGTCTGATGGCGTGACAGATGACTTGGTGGCACTGGGCGTGAGAAATTGGGGGAGGAAGGCACAGGAAAGACAAACATGGAAAAGAATTGTTGAGGACGCCAAGGCCCATGTGTGGCTGTAGTGCGGAGATGATGATGATGATGATTATTATTATTATTATTATTATTATTATTATTAATGTTATTATTATTGTTGTTGATGTAGGCCTAAAGACCTGTTAGTTCCAGGGAGTCGCTCCATCTCCTCTTAGGACGACCAGAACTCCTCTTGCCGACCGTTATGCTGTCTCATACTATTCGAGTCATACGATCTTCAGGCATCCTTGATACGTGTGCTGCCCATTGTGATCTTCGTGTTTCTACCCATTCACCTATTTCTTGTATTTGGCATTGGTTCCTTATGTCCGCATTTTTTATTTTATCCAGTCTTGTTTTTCCAACAATTTGTCTTAATGTTTTCATTTCTACAGTATTTATCAATTGTTTTGATATAGTGGTTTCGGCTCTTGTTCCAGCACCATATGTTAAAATTATTATTATTATTATTATTATTATTATTATTATTATTATTATTATTATTATTATTATCATTATTATTATTATTATTATTATTATTAACATGCATTAACGTTTAAGAAATTTTGAGACCTCAAAAAGTCATTTCAGCTGCTTCTGTATTCTGGTATGTATCTCTAAAAGCTTCGCAGAAAACTATTAGTCATTTAAATCATATGCGTTATTCCGTCCGTTTGTCTGACAACGCCATTCCAATTTCTGTGTTTTCTGTATTCTAATTTGTTCAACGTTTTTAATTCCACGCATGAGAAATGACGTTCAAAATAAAAACTCTGTCATTTCAGCCTTTTAAACACGCAAAAATTTACTTAAATTTTACTTTTCCGTTACATAAACGAATACTGCATTCATATCGGGTATACACAGGATTGCCTCGAAGCTTCAGCTTTAAAGGGGAAGTACAATACTGCATAGAATTTTCTATGTTATTCCGCACGTATACAAAGTTTATTGACTGTAGGCCTATACTTAACTTGCATAGTCCACAAACTATTTTCTGTCTGTCGTCGCCATCGTCATCACCACCACCACCACCACCACCACATCATCATCAATAATAATTATGAATTTCTTCCTTTTGTGTTTAAACAGAAGTAGTTCAGATTTCGTAAGCCGAACAACAGACTTCAAGCTTATGTTTTGACAGGGTAGGAAAGAAAAAATTTAAGTATGCAACCATCACTGTGCCTTTCAGCGTTGCTGATGTTACAAACAGACAGGCCGGAATCGATCCCGGCAAAGTCGTGATGAAATTTATGGTAGACAAAGCATACGTTGCAAATCGTTATTCTCAGGGTACTCCCGTTACCCTTTATCATTCCATCAACATAATGTCCACACTAGTGGAGTAACGATTAGCGCGTCTGGATCTACGTAATGATTTTTTTTTTTCGTCCTACAGAATACATGTGTTGTGGTAACAATGAATATTAGAGGAGAAAAATTCGCTCCGGTGCCGGGGATCGAACCCGGGTCCTTAGTTCTACGTACCAAGTGCTCTCATCATTGAGCTACGCCGAAGTTCAATCCACAGCACCGGATCGAACCCCCCCCACCTCCGCAAGTGTTTTCCCTTTGTGGCCTGACTCCAAGTTGGGCATGTATGTTGACATTTAATATTAAGTCAACTGCCATTATACAAGGAGCGCACTAATTTGAGTGACTTGGTGGCCGGGATTCCACAGTAATATGCACCGTTACTCGAAGAATCTACGTAAAGATTATTATTTTTTTGTCCTACAGAACACATCTGTTGTGGTAACAATTACGCGCTTGGTACGAAGAACGAAGGACCCGGATTCGATCCCCGGCGCCGCGCCGGAGCGAATTTTTCTCCTCTAATATTAAGCGGCCTGGAGTCGGGTATTCTGCTATCCACCACTATGCGCAGGTAATTGACAGACCCCCAACTGGCTTCGGACTCCGAGAGTACAGGTGAGGAGTCTCATGACCATGCTTCGAGAATTGGGACCCGATACAATAAGTTCACTGTGCTTGTACTATTGGTTGTTGACTCGCTGCAAGTAGCGAAAGGTAGAGATGTGTTGAGGTAACGACGTTACTATTTAGAGTAGAGTACAGTAGTATGGGGAAACACATATGTTTCTGAAAGTAAATATACATTACACAATGATAATGTCAAAAGAATGTGAAAAGCATTTATTCTCCTCTCTTTTATAAGCATTTGTGTTTAATTATACACAGTGTTAATGGTGGAAATAAACATGTAGCAATTTTAATTTCTTCATTTATCCTATTGGTCGTCTTTAGGAAGTGCAGTTACAGTACCGAATTGCAATCTACTACAAGATACATTTTCAGTGTCTCAAACGCAAATCTTTTTCGGTTATCTGTTAACACAGTTTGTACTGTGAAAAGCTGCGCTCTACGTCGCATGACGTGATAGGAGCAAAACGAAGAAACCTAACATCATTGCAGTCTCTAAGAGAGAGTCCTTTATTCTCGGGTGGCTCTTGTCCACTAATTTGCTATTTATATTACACAATGTTCCATATCCGTTATTTTTACATGAAATTGATTTCCACTTCTGTTTTACACGTTCAGTACCCGGTGTACTTGGTGTCTCATTAATTTTGTGTGTCATTTCCTCAATTAATTTGAGGGCTTCCAGCATCTCTTGCTCTAACTTTTCTAACCGTGTAATAGTCTCAGACACAGTTTTAAAATAGGTTTGTATGAAAACCAAATTATTCGTCAGAACCTTCAAATCCAAAGCGTTTTCCTTTGCATATTTGTTGGCATTCATTCTACAGTACCCCACCAACTGTACGCTTTACCACTATACTCAGTACGCCGTTATGCGGATTTCCCACTGAACTGCTCTATCGGGTCCGAAGTTTCGAAGCCTGCTCATGACTCATCGGGCTGCTTGGCACAGCCTGCCCTAATTTCATCGATCTGCAATAATTAAAAATGTCCACACCTGTGGAGTAACGGTCATCGCGTCTGGCCGCGAAACCAGGTGGCCCGGGTTCGAGTTCCGGTCGGGGCAAGTTACTTGGTTGAGGTTTTTTCCGGGGTTTTCCCTCAACCCAATACGAGCAAATGCTGGGTAACTTTCAATGCTGGACCCCGGACTCATTTCACCGGCATTATCACCTTCATTTCATTCAGACGCTAAATAACCTAGATGTTGATACAGCGTCGTAAAATAACCCAATAAAATAAAAAAAAATAGTTAAAAATATGCAGGGATGAAGTCTTACGGGTAGCACGTGCTTCCGATACTGATATCTTTGCAATTTTTTTTTTATTTCGTACTATGAAAAAGTAAAACACATAGTTGCATATAGGCTTAAATTCTCACCGTCTTCGCCGAAATCGAGCGTAAGTAAGCAAGAACAAAATTAATCAGAAATGCGGCATTAATAGTGACTTTGGTAGAATTGATGGCAGTAGCAGAAGTAGTGCCAGTGGCAATAAATGACATCATCTTACAGCAACTTCTTCGTTTTGTTTAGCTCAGAGCGGGTTGAGTATCAACAACATACAAACGTCAGGAGTCTTAACTTGTGTTACTATCACGGAGAACACCCTCCTTCCCCCGAGACAAGTTGAGAGACGTACAAGTCCCAACGCGACGAAGATGAACCTCCAATTCCCTCAACGGGAATATAACTCTGCGTATGTGTTTGTGGTCACGAGCGCATTCAATGCCCATAGGGCAATTATTGAACAATTCAGATCCCATACATACGCCTAGTACTGCCTCCGTCAACATGGGGAGGAATGCTGTGTATACATTCAAGAGTCCATAATCAGAATATGTTTCACAAGCTTATTTATAATATTAGTCGAGGATAAAGTTTATACTTTTCGTGTATGCAAGGAGCAACAGTAAAAACACATTACTGAAGTTATCTACATAGTAAAAGACTAGAAAGAATTACATCCCAGTGAGTATACACTGAAGCATAAAATATTAATCAAAATAAGGGAGTAGTAACTTAAAATCTAAAATATAGTCGATGCGGACCTTTATTCTACCAAGCGTTCATGAAGTTTTGAGAGAGATACCAGGCATTAGTTAATCGAAATAGAATAATTCCCTTGCAACAGGACTATGCGAAATCCCACACCGCACGAACCACCATAGAAAAAATTCAAGATCTGGAAGAACCGAACTGCTACCACACCCGTATATAGCCATGATTTTTCGTCTGCAGATTACCATCTATTTCGATCCAACGGCCAATTCCTGCGTGGAAGAAATTTCCAAAAATTGAAAGACATTCCGCTGAAATGGATATCATTGATTCTTTGCATCACAAAATTACTGGGTGTTCATTTAAAATTGTGTCATGACGTCACTGTTGTGAGTCAGCGATTTGAAGCGAGTTTCAGCTTTTATGTTAGAGAAGTTGCCTATTAATCAAGGCGTTCAATCTGAACTTAAGAACGTATACGGTATAACTTGAACGTCGTAGAAACAGATAACGGTGTGTATGCTACCATAACCTCTTTCGAACTGTGTTTTGCGCGGGCAAGTAGTACCCAGGGTATTTGTTATCATCAGTTGCGTACGGCAACATTCCACAATACAAATCAAATGATCCGTGTCCATGTTGACCATCCAAGTTAATGTCAACAAATACTGTACGTAAGTAATCGTCTTAACCCTCTCCCCATATCTCGACAGTAAGAAAAAAACTCACCTCAGTACGTGTTTCCAAACAGTTCACATTTCTGCCACTACCGGCGTTACGGTACGTATCGGTAAGTACTCTTCAGAATGAACGCCGTACTTGCTAGGCAACTTCTCTTGCACATAGGTAATACGCCTCTGCGGAAGTGTAGGAAGATTGAATTCTCTAGGCTCATCGGCTAACCACATGACGGCATACAGCGAGCCATGACACACTTTGAACTGAACACGCAGTAGAAACTGGTATGCCGTCGCGGGATAACAAACCATGCTGAAAGGTGGCTCAAGATCAGAGAAAGTAATGGCCTTTACTTTGAAGATTACATTAATTTCTTGTCACAACACACGCGAACTAAAATTTTGCTCCAAAACCGACATTAATTATGAGACAGCATTTCTAGATGTAAACGATGGAAACTGAGATGACTATAATCACAAAGAAATTGTTAAGAGGCTAATTTCGGTACACGTTCATGAAACTCTTAAATAATAAATTCGCATATTTACGCCGACAAATTAGAAAAAAATGGGATGGCTTGTAGTCTAGAACTTGTATCATTGTCACATATAAGTATTTCGACTAGATTTAAAATTCGCCTGGAGGTACATCTACACTTGCCTCTTCTATTTTCAGCAGCACGTAGTAAATGCAATTGTCTGTCTTATATATAATTCCCATACTACCTACAGGTCGTAGCGTGGGTTCAGCTTGACATTGTAAAACGTACGACGCATCTCTAGATATAAACGATGGAGACTAAGATGACGATAATCACAAAGAAAGTGTTAACAGGCTAATTTCGGTACACGTTCATGAAACTCTTAAATAATAAATTCGCATATTTACACCGATAAGTTAGAAAGAAATGCGATGACTTGTAGTCTAGAACTTGTTGTTTCATTGTCAATTTAAGTATTTCGACTAGACCTAAAGCTCGCCTAGAGGTTATTGTACATCTACACTTGCCGTCTTCTATTTTCAGAAGCACGTAGTAAATGGATTTGTCTGTCTTATATATAATTCCCATACCATCTTCAGGTCATAGCGTGGGTTCAGCTCGACACTGGAAATGTACCACGCACTGTCAACGCCGACGGGTTTCGAACTAGTAACCTGAAATTGTCTCATGTATAAAGAACATTTAGAATGCAGAAACATTGACTTTGCGACGAGGAGATAAGCTAATGACAACAACAAAAAGGATAATTTCAAAACCTGGCAGGTTTTGTAAGAATTGCACTCAACAAAGAACAATGTTATTTAATTTACACGCAGTTTTGTGATGTTTCCGAATAGCCGAATTCATAATTTTCATGAAAATGCTCCTTTAAAAAACTTGATGCCTATGCCCATTCGTCCAATCTTCTGTCTGAAACTATTATTAAGAATGTTGTTGAAATTTGGAACTTAAAAACCACATCACAAATAGATTCACGAACATTTTTAGATACTAACAATATATTATGCAGCTAAATACTACGGTAGTTAAATTTAATGTTAACCTCCATCTCAACTTCTTTTATGATTGTAAAATCTGATTTCGTTATACACTAATAGAAACAATGGTATTATAAAAATTTAAGTGGTAGAAATGAAGCTGTTACAAGTAAGAGCAGACTACATACTACGAAGAAATAACGAAGTGGCGATGTAAGACAAGGATGACATATTGACAAAATAAAAATGTATTTCAATAATATAGAAACAACTGTAATGAGCAAAGTGTTAGACATGTGATTGTCTAAAGCTGCTGCAATTACAAACTACTGAAGAAGGAAAGTAGAATATATAAAACAAGAATTGCGTATTGACAACGTAACTAATATAATTCAAAGATATAGGAGTATTTGTAATTATTAATGTGTTAAAAATGTCATCAGATTACAAATTATTATTGAAAGATAAGCAAAACGCATGGCCTTTATAGAAAATAATCCTGAAAGAACTAAATTGTTCTAAATAATAAGACAATAGAACATGTACAACTTTTCAACTATTTAGGATGCGATGTTAGTTGTAAATATGTTCAAAATTTAGAGATAAAATTACAGAAGTATCAAATAATGTGAGGAACAATCAGAAGAACTCTGAAAACTACACGAGAAGAGAGAAAATTAAAATTTTATAAGGTAATGACTGTACCAGCTCTCTTGTATGGAAGTGAATCATGAATTCACAAAAAAAGAGACGAAAATCGTATCCAAGCAGCAGAAATGAAATTTCTAATGGACGTCAGAGGATGCACTAATAGAAATAAAACGCCAAACAGACAAATGAGATGAATTGAATATAAATTCAGTGATAAAATTTTACAATACAGACAAAATTGGAGAGAACATCTGCACAGAATTTAAAAAAACGTATTTCGAAAATGGTCTTGAATTATCAACCATTAGATAGAAGAAATGTGAGAAGACCTAGAAAAAAATGGCAATGAGACCATAACAGGAAAAGAAGTCTGATATCTGACAGGATGATGATGATGATCATGATGACTTTATATTAGTCTAATCTCTGTTCTATAAAATCTGAGATCACACGGGATATAAATATGAGCATTTTCTCCTCAACTAACCAGCATTGGACGTCCTAAATTCATGTATGCAATTTTCAGACTGGTTCGGGTTCAATGCAGGGACTGAAACGGCTACACTTTTGTTTTATTTTGGTAGTTCGACATTTGAACTGACACTTTGATCTTTGATACATCGATCGACCGATCAATCAATCACTCAACCTATGACGTCGTCGCTAGTTTCTCTGCCCTACAGATAGCATTCTTTTCATTTCTATCATTCCTCATAGTCAAAGCAATTACATGTCTGTGAGTTTACTTTATCATCACGAAAGGGCTCTGACTGCTGTCTTCAGAGAGCGACTGACCAACTTCAACTTTTGACTCATTAGTGAAGATGCGTCAGTGTGCAAGAAATGCTTTTCTGTTCGTATTTATTTTAAAATTCTGAATCTTATTTAATATCGCGATTTTTCCCAGACTAACAAAATATTTTTTTCGATCAAAATTGTTACTTTCATAATTTATTAGTGTACTAATTTTACATCTCTATTATGTTCATTATCTGTTATCTCTATTAATAGTATGCAATATTGTGTAGAAACATCTTTGCTCAAATTCCTAACGAAGAAGCATTCATTATTTAATAATTCCTTACGTTGATTAATAAATGTAATTTTGTTACCACATGTAGTGAATGTAATGGATTCCTGAACACTGTCAAATATACAGAGTGAACTGTAAATAATGTCATTAATTTCAGGAGGTTATTCTTTGAGATATTTCAAACAAAAAGATTTAATTTAATTTTGCTCGTTTTTGCATCCTTTTCGAGATAAAAATTGTTTTATATGAAATATTTCATAGCGTGTTTTGAGAAATTCATTGATTTAATTCTCAATATCCTAAATCAATTTAAGAGAGCAGTGTATTATGGTAATATATTACTGAAAGAATTTTAGTTTTGTCCTTTAAATGTGTAGAAATTTGATCTGAACAAATGTAACTTTTCGTTCCGAAAAAGCATTTAAAAATGTTATATTGGTTTGAATCAAATTTCTGTTAATTATTATTATTATCATAATTACTATGGAGAACAGTCAAAATCGTCAACGAAGAAGGGACGAGAATAAAATCCTCTTTGCGGCAGAGGCGAGACATCTCATCATACAGTACAGTCATTTCCCGTAAATATGGTCCTGGAACACAACTATGATCCATTCGATTTTGTACTCCATAACGTAGTACCTCGTTTATCTTTATTTTTGCTATACTGTAGTTTGAAGTCAAGTCACTGCAGCTATTTACGAACAGTCTATGTTACTTCTACAATGTTCTTTGAATAGTTGTATCTTGGATCACAGTTGCGTTCCAGGACCATAGTTATGGGAAATGACGGTACTTCTTCGAAGTATGAAGCCACAGAAACTCTGAGGAAACGATTCTTGCCATAGTCCTTCATTACGCCTAGCAGGAGCATTTGGCGACATATAACATATTAAATAACGCCAAATTCTTTGATAGAGTAGGGAAATTGATGACAAAATTTTGACAGCACAGGATGCAATTGGCCGAGAAGGAGGGTGCCAAGGAAATAAGGAGCAGAGTTATTAGTGTTGTAATTGTCGCTGGATGCAAATAAGGTATAGTAGTGGTTAATTTCATTTTTTTTCTCTTTGTTTCACCACGTTTTTTTATATATCACACTTAAGAGTATGTTTATTATTTGGACTATTTATTGAAATTTTGGTATGAAATTGGATTTAATTGTAATTATAACTTTATTAATTTTAAGATTTTAAAGCGTGCGTAGCTACAATATGAATGGCCGTACAGGCTCGTGCGGAAGATCGTGTGTACATTGCTTGTATTTATCATATAGGATATTAGGGGTATACGTGCAAATATTTCTAGAGGTAATCGGGTATAGTGTACTGATCCACATTATGCAAAAAAATTTCTCAATCTTCAAAGTCATTCTTAGACATGAAAAAATACCAATGTTTTTAAGTAAGTTAATACTTTCAGCCGATTTGTTTTCTCTACGAACTTCTAGCTAGTTACGCAGAGGTCCATGCTTTTTGGGGTTGTCTATCGTCCAGGCTTACCAGGAATATTTCTGTTGTGTAACAGATAATCAAATAATTTAACGTGTTCCCAAACACAATCACCTTTTTATTAACACATTGTATTAAATTTATTATTTTGTACTATAATACGTTCGAATTTCGAACACAGCCCACATTTTTGTTCTCATAAATATCGTATACTGCAATTAAACAAAATTTAAAATACTGGTATCTAAATTATGAAGATAATAAAGGCTCTACAAACGATATGGCATTCACTTCTAAACTATCATGAAGTAATTAAAATAAATTCATATTTAAGCGGGAACATACACATTTAAGTAGTTTTAAGTACTAAAACGTTGATAAAATTATTTTTTTTTCCTCAGCAATGAAAATATCTATAACCTTGAAATTAGATATGCTCAATATACGCCATTTCTTCAATTTGATACAATATTCAGATTTAGTATAACTATTACCATTACGGGTAATTAGAAATTCAAAATGGCAGCTACATTTTGTACATTAAAATGCTTTTTTCCTGATAGTTGCGACGAATATCAATATTTCTAAATGATTTTTTTTTTTTACTTATTCCGGAATTTCATATGAACAACATAACCTAGAATCTTTGAAATATCTTGTATAGAAATATTTGTATCTTCACTTCTATTTTAAAAATCATTTTTTTAAATTATATTAGGTCAAAAATGTTTTTAATGAACTATTAACTAGTAAACCAATAGTTCTTGGAAGGTTTGTTCACAAGTATAAAATATAATTAATTCCACACAAATTTTCACTGCAATATCTTAAAAACTGTTTGATGAGTTATCAGGGAAACCATTTGAATAAACAGACGTTACGGGCTCCAATTTGTATTTTCAATAACCTGTAACTAAATCTGACAATACTAATATACAATTACAAACGTATAATGTATATTCAGCAACAGCACATAACATTTTTAAGGTTACAGATTTGTTCATTGCTGAGGGAAAAATACTGAATTTCACAACTTTTCAGTACTACGTACAAGTTGTAAAAGTGTATGTTCTCCTTTAAAAATCGTTATTGAGATAAAATAAACATAGCAAACAAAATAATCTCTCAATGAGAGGTATAATACAATTGTTACACATATTGTACTTGATTACTACCAATTGTATTGATATATTTCTTATTTCTGTGTATTGCATATTATGTATTTTTCTGAAATTGTTTTCCGGACCTATATGGTCATCTGTTATGCAGGCGGATGTATTAATAAATTTCTTAACTAATGTAGAATATTTCGGCAAAGTTGCGTCACATTACGAAGGAAACAACGTCACGTTGCGGTCTACGATCTTCGATCAAAGGACGAAGAGTTCGAGTTTTTGTACACAGCAACGAACATTAGTCTATTTTGAATCCCACGATTTATAAATCGCAGCCAATAGAGCTCCCTTGCCACAATTGCAGATTCTCTTGCTGTTCCGTAAATTAAATAAATGTCGGCTAGTTCAGCATCAGTGAATCCTTCCATTACGTCAAGTAAGTTTCCTGCAAGGTTAATGACCCTTAACTGTCAGTTCGAGCGCTTATGCTGGAGTAAATGTGATCGAAAGACGTGTTTATAGTCTAAACTGACAGGCGTTTCATAGTACGATCATTCATAAAATATCAAAGCGTAAAATAGTGACACATGTATGGAAAAACTGTTAGAGCATGGGAAGAAGTAAATAGCATATTGTTTTACATGCATTTTCCTTATACAAATATCAAAATAATTGTACGTATACTGCTAACATTCTGTATAATTGTAAATAAATGTACAGTTGCCAAAAAAAAGTGGCCGCACTCGTGAAGAGTGAATATTTTCTAAGTCCACTTCTGGTCACGGCGATGTTACACTTTGCATGTGCTTGTAGAAGCAGTGTTGGAACTATGGAATTATTCCATATCTGCGTCTCGTATACCAGCGGTAGAATGCTCGCTTAATGATTGGAAGATTGTGAGTTCAGACCTTGTTCGATTTTTCATTTTATTTTTTAATTGTTCTTTAGGGATATAAATAATATTCAAATTATAATTTATATTCTGTTATAGTTCTTTAGCGTTATAAATAATATTTAAAGTTATTTATATTTTGTTATTGTTCTTTTAGCGATATAAATAATATTCAAGTTATAATGGTTTATATTATGTTATCGTTCTTTAGCGTTATAAATAATATTCAAGTCGTCATTTGTATTTATATCAATACAAGCAACACATAGAATACTTTAATTATACTATAGATATCAGGCAACGTGGACCAACAACATGTAACACCGCCTGTCTCCGAATTGTAGCGAAGATACCCGAAGGGAACTTTGCTTCTAGACAGCGGCCACTTTTTCTTTTGACAACTGTACTTCATTCACATTTATAAATTTCCTCAGAAGTGCTATTTTAATCAAAACTACAATGTGTCAAAGCTACAAATATTACATGTAAAGAGACTTATTTTTTAAATTTATTGGGTTATTTTTATAGGTTAAACCATTAGCCTATATTAAATTAAATCATTATATTACTAAAATACATCCTAATTTAAGGTAATAGCGATTGATCATTTACAACTTGTGCAGTCACTTTATGGCAGCCGTGGCGAAAAGGCCCTGGTGCGCCGAGCCACTGTGTAAGCTGCAACGTGCATAGCACCAATGGAGGGAGGCGGACAACCGAAGGGGAAGTTAATGTTTAGGACGTGTAACGAAGAAAAAATGAACAAGAAAACATAGGACACATTATCACAACCTAAAATTAACTGTCTTCAGAATGTCTCTGCGACAAAGTTTCAAAATCAGGAATTATGTCACTTACTGCCAATCGTAGTTGATCACGAAGGTATTTGTCTGTCAGTCGTGATCTAAATTTGATTTTTACTATTTTCATTGTTGAAAATAATTTTTCACAAACGTAAGTTACAGCGAACATGGCTTCAACAGAGCAAGCGAAAGAACGAAGCTTCAAATATTTATTTTTTTCCTAAGATTTGAAAAGTCAATATCTGTCAAGTCCTTACATCTAGCTTTCATTTAACGTCACATTGTAAATCTGTGAGTTTAAATTGAAAATCTAACCGCATTATTCGTACATCTGCCGTAAAAGAATCGACGTACAGAGATGATGTTAATAATAATAATAATAATAATAATAATAATAATAATAATAATAATAATAATAATAATAATAATAACGCTTAACCTTTTAATGTTTCATCAGTAACATGTAGTAACTTATAATGCCGTTTTATGTTATACAACCGTTTTCCTAGTAATATTTGTAAACAAATCATACATTTAATATTTTCATCATATTGTAAGCAAAAGAATGCATCCTCCCATCCTACTTGAAACTTTCGTTTTTTATAGAGGTACATGGTTTCGAGAGAGACATTGCGACGATACGCCACTCGCAGGTCCGAGACAAATACAAATGGAACGGAGTTTGACTCCAGTGAGTGAGAGGGTAGGGGTTGTAGGTAGGAAGCGAGAGAAAAGCACTGCGAGCCACAATGTGCTCGTGAGTCGCATTTTCGCCGCGGCTGCTTTATGCCATCCGGCCTAACTCTCTGCTATTTCTCAATGGATTTCATTTGTTCTATTAAGTTATGAGAATGGGCGTAACCTCGCGATCTCGAGACACACTCGAATTGACGCAAACAGAACACCTTAAACCAATTAACAAGTTAAACTACAAGTAAAATCCACTTGTTATGCGCTTCCGGACGGAATGGATCAGGCAACGGGGAAGCTGATGCTATGGCTAGAGGAGAGGCTTCAACTGTCCCTATTGGTTTTCTTGTAAGTGTGGAACGTGAAACACCGAAAGAAAAACGTCATAAATAAATGCAAATATCTACAAATCAAACATCATATATGAGTGTATGGGAACCAACAGACTTAACTTCAATACTTATCTTATATTTTATTTTAAAAAACATCACCATGGTGCCAAACTGATAGATCACACTAAGAATATCACTGATACCTCGAGTGCAGGGACATGTCAAGGAACAAGTTTTTCACATTTTCTCCTTCAATGTCTACAACTACAGCATTTGGCACCACACGCAAATGCCTTGGGAACTGCTCGTTAGTTCCAGAAGATTATACCGACAAATATATGCAAGTTCACACTTGCTCTGGATTGCTTGTATATCTTTGCAATCGAGGCGCACAATGCGCCAACATTTTAGCCCTAACTATTTTAAGGTCATATGTTGGTCAATTTATTTAATAACAATAATTGAAGCATTTGATGAGAATGGATAACTAAAGGATTACAAAGGATATGCTTTATTGCAGACCGAATGTAGCACAGCCATGATTGAGGGAAAAGGATCAACACTAACATTCAAACATATCCAAGGTGAGGGCCAACAGATTAATTCGGTGAATCTGATGGAACTGAGAACGAGTCCACTACGAGGCATGAATATGGAGCTAAACTTTCTTGTGTGTCATTCCGACTTGCGAACCACAGTCCCCAAGCTGCACGTGAAGCATCTTGTCCGCTAAGTAATTGCATTCTGACCGAAACACAGACGATGCGCCATCAAGCTAATGGAGTCTGCTTTTGCGTCCGAGGTCAAGACTGCATTTAGGCCCTCTTCAAACACGGACGCTCTTTCAAGGAACTGTCAAGCCTCAACGACTTCAAACTGCCCCTTAGTTGCTTCATTTATAACGTAAGGCCGTGACCAGAGCATAAATTCCTTCAACATAAGTAGTCTTTGACACAAGCGGTCCTGCTAATTCGGTTTTATTTGAAATATAGTCGAATTTACGAAAAGTAGACTTACTTACTTACAAATGGCTTTTAGAAACCTGGAGGTTCATTGCCGCTCTCAAATAAGCCCGCCATCGTTCCCTATCCTGAACAAGATTAATCCAGTCCCTACCATTATAACCACGTCCCTTAAATCCATTTTAATATTATTCTTCCATCTACGTCTCGGAATCCCCAAAGGTCTTTTGCCCTCCGGCTTCCCAACTAACGTGCTATTTGCTCTTCCCATCTCAAAACGTCTGGATTTAATGTTTCTAATTATATCAGGTAAAGAATACATGCGTGCAGTTCTGAGTTGTGTAAATTTCTCCTTTCTCCTGCAACTGCATCCCTCTTAGTCTCGAATATTTTCCTAAGCACCTTATTCTCAAACACCCTTAGCCTCTTTTCCTCTCTCAAAGTGAGAGTACAAGTTTCACAACCATACAGAACAACCGGCAATATAACAGTTTTATAAATTCTAACTTTCAGTTTTTTTGAGAGCAGACTGGATGACAAAAGCTTCTGAACCAAATAATAACAGGCATTTCCCATATGTATTCTGCGTTTAATTTTCTCCTGAGTGTCATTTATATTTTGTTACTGTTGCTCCAAGATATTTGAATTTTTCCATCTTTTTAAAGGATAAATTTCCAATTTCTGTATTTCAATAGAAAAGTTGTAGACCTACTATTTGGCTTGGACGCAATTTGTTTCATGCCATTATCATAAGATTATCTTGCGAAACATTTGAAGTAACTATTGGGAAATTAAGGCATAAATATTCTGAAATCTTGACGTGCCAGAAAGTATAACTTTACGACTATCAGGACTAGGTTGTTTGCAAAACCTATGATCGTAAACTATATTTTTGTGTCATCAATGAATAATGAACAGTCTGTAGTTACTTTTGTTCAGATGTGAATGAAAATAATGAATAAGAAAACTGAGAACTACAGCACTCCACAGTATACACGAAAGAATCTGAAAGTTTATTATACAGTTGTACACATGATATTATCTTAGAGAAAGTTTCTAAACAAATTACGTAACTTATAAAAAAATGAGTTTCTCAACCTATGAAGCAAAACGTTATGTGCAACGGAATCGAAACCATTCCTAAAGCAAAAATAGATTGGGTCAGTTTGTCCAGATATTTTTGTAGTACGTGCGTCCTTATAAAGCATGAAATTAACTTGGCTACCCTAAATTTATACGATGGTCCTTAGAGATCTTCTTTTCATTTCTAAAAGTAAACGTACTTCTGAATTACTGTTTGGAAATATTTTACAATTCTTCCGTTCTCATTCAACAAAAAAGAAAGGACACAGATTCACATCCATGTGCTGAAACCAGTTCACTTGAATATTTTATTTATTGTTGTCAAAGACCATATAATATGCAGCGGTAGTATGAATGATGCCACGATAGCATGCCAACATACCCTGAGTCTTTGTTGGAAAGTCATACTGTATATCCTAGTCATCTGATGGTATAGAAAGGATCATGTCCAGCGCTACAATCTTGGGAACCTCAGCAATTAAATATTTCGATTCTGAATGGGAAGAACTAAATTTGTGTCAAAATTTTGGCAATCATATAAAATATGTGCTGTAGAAACAATTTCACCGCAACAGGCCTTGAACTTTAACAAAAAAACACTACCCTATATGGCTGATCGAAGTTCTATCATAAATATCGATGAAATATTTTAGTATTTATTTTTAAATACTTAATACGGATGTAACATCTAACTTCTACACATGGATCTTAAACATCGAATATGTATATTTTCAGGACACTTATAACGAATATTGATTGGAGGCATTTCTCAGTGCTAGGCTATTTATGAAATATTGTATATAGTCGCTTCAAGGTGTTGTCCACATTAAAAATCTCTTTGAAGTGTGACTGAAAATATTTGCCTTTCACAATAATCAAAGTTCTATTCAATTTACTTATCAAGAAACATAATTTGAAAATGGATAAAGAAAATCACATCGATTACTGAATGTCAACAGATGATTCTAAAAATCAAATATTCTATTATTCCTACTCGCTGAATAAAAATGTAAGTTACGAAAAATCAAGATTTCTTCAATAAAATTATTACAAGCAATGATTTAGTTTAATAATAATAATAATAATAATAATAATAATAATAATAATAATAATAAGGGAGATGCACTATCACCTTTACTTTTTAACTTCGCTCTAGAATATGCCATTAGAAAAGTTCAAGATAACACAGAGGGTTTGGAATTGAACGGGTTACATCAGTTTCTTGTCTAGGCAGATGAGTGAATATGTTAGGAGAAAATCCACAAACGATTAGGGAACACGCGGAAATTCTACTTGAAGCAAGGAAAGAGATAGGTTTGGAAGTAAATCCGGAAAAGACTAAGTATATGATTATGTCTCGTGATCGGAATATTATACGAAATGGAACTATAAAAGTTGGAGATTTATACTTCGAAGAGATGGAAAAATTCAAATATCTTGGAGCAACAGTAACAAATATAAATGACACAAATATAAATGAGGAAATTAAACGCAGAATAAATATGGGAAATGCCTGTTATTATTCGGTTGAGAAGCTTCTGTCATCTAGTCTGCTGTCAAAAAAACTGAAAGTCAGAATTTATAAAACAGTTATATTACCGGTTGTTCTGTATGGCTGTGAAACTTCGACTCTCACTTTGAGAGAGGAACAGAGATTGAGGGTCTTTGAGAATAAGGTTCTTAGGAAAATATTTGGGGCTAAAAGGAATGACGTTACAGAAGAATGGAGAAAGTTACACAACGCAGAGCTGCACGCATTGTATCCTTCACCTGACATAATTAGGAACATTAAATCCAGACGTTTGAGATGCGCAGGGCATGTAGCACGTGTGGGCGAATCCAGAAATGCATATAGAGTGTTAGTTGGGAGGCCAGAGGGGAAAAGACCTTTCGGGAAGCCGAGACGTAGATGGGAAGATAATATTAAAATGGATTTGAGGGAGCTGGAATATGATGATAGAGACTGGATTAATCTTGCTCAGGATGGGGACCAATGGCGGGCTTATGTGAGGGTGGCAATAAACCTCCGGGTTCCTTAAAAGCCAGTAAATAAGTAAGTATAATAATAATAATAATAATAATAATAATAATAATAATAATAATAATATTGTCAGTTCAGAATGATCTGTTACTGGAATTGAGCAGCACACCGAACCGAACTAAAGACCTGTTACACAAAACAGAAATGAATGAAATGCAAGCACATTTTTGAGCCCCGGTATGTAATTTGCAGGTACAATAATTAATTCACGAGAAGTGTGTGTTTACAAATGAATAAAACCCATGTGTGGCCGTTCCCAGCAATCAAGTGCTATCGATGGTACGATATTGCCCCCAGGGTGAATGCGTTGTTCGCCAGGCTGTATTAGGGATCGGAGTAGGGGTATAACCTCTCTCTCACTTCACCACGCAAGCCTCATGCAAGTCACACTTTCAACCTTTACCAGCATAGATTTCATTTCCATGCTTTCGTACGCTAAGATAACGGATGGTTACCTTCGTTTATTTCATTAACACCAAAGAACAGTTCAATCCAACGATATTTTTGCTTCACTCAAGCCGGATGGGGTGTAAATATTGGAGTCATCATCTATGGGTCAAAAATAAGTGGAAAGTGCAGCTACAGCGCGATCGATCACTTTATCCTTCACTGCCACCACTGCCTGCGGCCTCTGTCGGCTATATCGTAAACTCTGGCTGCAGTGATACACGTGCAATTATGAACGTGTATTGTATGTGCAAGCAATGTGGAATTGATTTTTAGGGAAAACACGGAAATTCTATTTGAAGCAAGTAAGGTAATAGTTTGAAAGTAAATCCCGAAAAGAGTAAGTATATGATTATGTCTCATGACCAGAATATTGTAGGAAATGGAACTATAAAAATCGGAGATTTATCCTTCGAAGAGGTGGAAAAATTCAAATATCTTGGAGCAATAGTAACAAATATAAATGATACTCGGGAGGAAATTAAACGCAGAATAAATATGGGACATGCCTGCTATTATTCGGTTGAGAAGCTTTTGTCGTCTAGTCTGCTGTTAAAAAAAACTGAAAGTTAGAATTTATAAAACAATTATACTACCGGTTATTCTGTATGGTTGTGAAACTTGGACTCTCACTTTGAGAGAGGAAAAGAGATTAAGGGTGTTTGAGAATGAGGCTCTTAGGAAAATATTTGGGGCTAAGAGGGATGAAGTTACAGGAGAATGGAGAAAGTTACACAACGCAGAACTGCACACATTCTATTCTTCACCTGACGTAATTAGGAACATTAAATCCAGACGTTTAGGATGGGCAAGACATGTAGCACGTATGGGCTAATCCAAAAATGCATATAGTGTGTTAATTGGGAGGCCGGAGGGAAAAAGACCTTTGAGGAGGCCGAGACGTAGATGGGAAGATAATATTAAAATGGATTTGAGGGAGGTGGGATATGATGGTAGGGACTGGCTTAATCTTGCTCCTGACAGGGACCGATGGTGGGTTTATGTAATGGCGGCAATGAACCTTCGGGTTCCTTAAAAGTCATAAGTAAATAATTAAGTATGATTACTTAAAACTCATTAACGTTATTTCATTATTATCGAATTTTAATGTCACTGAAAAGTACTTAGTTATCATTTTTCCATTACTTTCTTGGTGTTTTTTCGTTCTAAGTCAATGCATATTTCCACTGCTTCGTCTTCTCTTTACACTGCCACCACTACTTCACTTTGCAGCAGTGGTAATAGAGATAGTAAAGTATAAGGAAAACTAAGAAGATTTCCATTACGCCATTATTTTCAAGTCCTTATTAAGAAAATGGGAAAGACGCGAGACAAGAGAATTCCATATTGAAATGAGTCTGCAGTGGAAGGTTTCAAGTTTCTTAAGGGACGTGGAGTAAAAAGAGATTCAGGTACGAATTAAAAAGAGACGCTTCGGTAAATAAGAGAGCAGACAAAAATAAAGCATAGAATCGGGGCGTAAAGACTACCAGTAGACCTCCTGCCATAGCCCTGGTTTCACTATTAACCTGTATTTATTTGTTCATAGCCTGAATTGAAACTTATTATTGCATGGCAAATGAATCGTCAGTAGGGGAGATACTTAAAAAATGTTCAGGCACATATAGACATAAAAATAAATTCATATATATGTATACCCATATAATAATAATAATAATAATAATAATAATAATAATGGCTTTATTTAACCTGGCAGAGTTAAGGCCGTAAGGCCTTCTCTTACACTCAACCAGGATTAAAACTTGCTTACATAGTTGAACATAAACTGGATCGAAATTAAGTAATTACATACTGATACAATTTAGGTACATAATGAGATCAGAAGAGGTAGTTACATAAAAATTTACCTCATAAAATAAAAATAAACATAGTGGAATACATATTAATGTTGTTAGAATCAAATACGAATCGCATAAAAACAGAAGCCGATAATTCAATAAGAGAAATGTACACAGTAAAAATAAAAATAAACACATTAGTATACATATTAGTATTAGATTACAATTAAGCAGGATTTACGTAATAAAACCAGAAACCGAAAATTGAATAAAATGTACACAAAAAAATAGATTAATAATAAAAACAACACAGTGGGATACATATTGGCGTTAAGTGATAAATAAACACTATTTATATGATTACACAATAAAAATATACGCGTACACATACATAAATACACATTACAGAGGCCTACATACATAATTTATATACCACTATATTATATATTTGTAATCTTAATCCGCATTTTAGTGCTTATTTTAAGTATATTTTTTTGGATTATTAGTGCCTTTTCGCCTGCCAATTTTTCACGTCTTTAAAAATTGAAGACGCATGTAGAAAAAAAAACTTCCGTTTTCCAAAAGCATCGATGCCAATGTGCAATGTGATCATGAAGTTAATACACCATTGCACGTATTAATAACATCAAATGCTTCCACTGAAATTATTTTAACAGTTACTACATAGTGTAAGTAGCAAGCATGTAAAATTTACACTGCACATCTCACTTTCACTAATTGGACAAACATACTGATTACAGGAATTATCTTTACTATAAAGATTAGTCTATACAAATTCCTAAAGACAGAACAAACAATTCAACTTACTGTTTCTAGCGTTGTCTTAGTTATGGTAAAACCTAATCCAAGTGTTTTCCAGTAAATTGCGTGCAATCAACTAAAACTAGGGCTTTCATCAAAATCACGCACTGTAAAATAAACACAAGTTTTTTGACGTGTGACTTCTATTCGATCTGAACTAATATAAAAAAGGAAAGAATATTGTGTAACGGAAATTCGACTTCAGTTTCCATGGAAATGCTTACATCATATCCGACTCTATAATGTGAACAGTCCATTCCTACACACAACGGAAGTCTGTATGTATAAATAACGTACTTGGTAAAGTTTATTATAATCCATGGGGTTGCAATATATTTAAAAGAAAACTGTGCTATTTACTTGTGCTTTCACATGGATGTGAAACAAATGCGTGTGTAATACATGCGGTAATTCCTATAGAAAGTTAATACAAGCATGGCGTTACTCTCAGATAGATAAATAACAATAATATTTAAGGAATATACTCATTACGCATATGCTTATATACAGTATAACAGCTAATTTATTGATTTTTATCAGGTTCAAAAACAGTTCTTTCCTTGTCCTTATTTTATTCTGTTTATTAGACACTTAAATCTTGTTGAAAATCGTATTTATCACAGTTCCATTATCCCAATTCTCTATAGACTTTACACACAATCACACAATCATATGGATTTCCTCAAATCCCCTTTCTTTTTCCTCCTCCCCCCTTTTTTTTTTCTTAACTTCGAGAGTGCAACTGGAATACACTGGAGCTTTCTGGTTTTTGTGTCAATCTTCACATAACTTCTCTCTGTTTTTTTTTCCTCTTTTTGCTAGATGTATCTAAAGTTGGCCTAATTAGATATATTTAGTATTCAGAATTTATTCCTACATACAAATAAATACATATTATTGAGGTAGCGCACACCCGTTTGAGTAAGCTCGCGTTCGGTGGGGTTCCTATAAATAACTGTTTTATTACATAGAACATAAAGATTCGATCAAAATTACAAAACCAATACAATTATTACTAAACAAGGATAATAAACGAAGATAAAAGTATAAAATCAAGTCAAGAACAGAATATAAGTTGAAATTAATACTGAAATTAAGAAAAAGAAAAAAGAAAAAGGAAAAGAAACATGTATATTAGATAATTTACTTTCTTTTTGAAATTTATAAAATCAAAAAATGCTCGCAGCTAAGTGTCAATTTTTCCTGTGTCCCACTCATTCAGAAACACGATTCCTTTCATGTATCACAAAGTTAGGTAAATGTTTTTTCCAGGAAGATAATGCAACAGGACATACAGCTTAAAATTCAGATCAAAGTGTGTGACATCTATTCCGATTAAAAATAATTTCTCAATGCTTATGGTCGCCATGCTCTCCTGACTTCATATATATATATATATATATATATATATATATATATATATATATATATATATATATATTTGTTTAAGTTATAATGTAAAGAATTGAGTATATAAATAATGCGAAGGAAGATTTATCAATTCCTTGGATTGCGTGAAGTGTATTTATTGTTTGAATGTATTTTAAATCGTGTAAAGTGGATTTAAGAAATAAATAAATAGGCCTTCTACCGCAGGCAGGATGAGTACAGCCTATCCAAATCATTAGATAATTAAGCGAGACGACCGTGTGGGATGACGCAATGAAAGAATTGAAAATGCGAGAATAATTAAAAAGTATGCGATTGCGCGTGCGTCCATACAAGGGAATATTGGATTGTGAGGAAATTATATGAGAGCTCTAAGCCTGTTGGTCACTTTTTCCACCATTCAATAGAAGGTAATTAGAAGATGTCTGAAGGGAAAAGACAGAAAACAGACGTAACTTAATAGATAACACATGACGGAGAGTACCGTTTGAAAAACCTCGAGTCACATAAAACAGAAAATTGAACGAGACGGACAGGGTGGAAAACCACGAGGCACGAAACTAATCTAACACATCTGTTTCCATGGTACCATGAATGATGTCGGAGTAAATCTTTCCGTCAAAACGTAACAATTTTTATTTCCTTGTAGGTCGAATACGGACGCTTCACGTCAAAATTATCAGCGACATCTAGAGAAATTTTAAATTGAAATTCAAAATTTTCCCAAGTCTATCAGTACTAGATAATAAATTCCCTAATAATTATGAATTGTTGAAAAGGTTTCCAATATGCTGGTGATGTGTTGACGACATCCCATAGTCATTATAATATTCTGATACGAACTATTAAGGTTTATTACTATTTTAAACGATTAATATGCAATCCCTGCTTACAAATGAACTAATTTTCATTAATAGAAGTACGTTTACCAGCATACCGACATAGCGGCCTGCATCCTCATTATAATGGTTATCATTTATATTTATGAAAACATGATGCACATAAAGCTCAGCTTCTGTGATCGGTAAACAGAACTTGCATTTGTTTTAGATTGGATGCATATTAATAAATAAACATTAAAACCACACACAATTATGCCTACGGCTTTAGGCATTTATAAATCATTTATTTTTCTATGTCCAATAACAACTAAAGTTCTTTGTATGACAAGTCATTATTACTGTCAAAATAAAATATTTATATTGACTACACCACACAGAGAGATATTCTGCATTGTTCAAATTATTACGAAAATAAATTCAAATGATAGATATTTATCATTAACACATAAGGCATGAATTGCTTCCTTTGTTAATAACACTATCACAGTAATATTTAGAATCCATAATCCCATATACGAGTATAATTGATACAGGCCTACGTAGTCTGTTAAGCTCACATAAAAAGACTTACTATGGTTCTTTTATCTATACTAATAATAAATCTGTAAGCGAAATTTTTCTGGTAATTTTTGCTTTTCCAAAAATAATTGGTGTTAACATACAGTAGGCTATATAATTAATCATCCTGAAACCGAAAATCGCTGTTTTGAAATTTTTGTATGTCTGTCTGTCTGTCTGTCTGTCTGTCTGTCTGTCTGTCTGTCTGGATGTTTGTTACCTTTTCACGCGATAATGGCTGAACGGATTTCGATGAAAATTAGAACATAAATTAAGTTCGTTGTAACTTAGATTTTAGGCTATATGGTATTCAAAATACTTTATTTAAAAGGGTGGTTATAAGGGGGCCTGAATTAAATAAATCGAAATACCTCGCTTATTATTGATTTTTGTGAAAAATGTTACATAACAAAAGTTTCTTTAAAAAAGGTTTCCGATAAGTTTTATTCCAGGCAAAATTTTGATAGGACTGATATTTAAGTCTGTCTGTCTGGATGTTTGTTACCTTTTCAAGCGATAATGGCTGAACGGATTTCGATGAAAATTGGAATATAAATTAAGTTCGTTGCAATTTAGATTTTAGGCTATATAGAATTCAAAATACTTTATTTAAAAGGGGTGTTATAAGGGGGCCTGAATTAAATAAACCGAAATATCTCGCTTATTATTGATTTTTGTGAAAAATATTACATAACAAAAGTTTCTTTACAAATGATTTCCGATACGTTTTACTCCAGGCAAAAGTTTGATAGGACTGATATTTAAGGATATACAAGAGTTTTTAAATAACAATACAATACATTTCCACCGCCGCCTCAGATTATAGTGTCGTTGATCCGTAACTTCTAGGTGCAAAATATTAAATTTTTTAGTAGGAAGAAAAACAAATTTATTCATTCTATGGCAGTAGTGCATAGGAGATCGTGAGTTCTTACATTTTCGAAAGAAAGAAATATAATTAAGTTATATATAGTAGATTGTATTATTTTCTGCATCATTAAGTTATTTAGTAGAGCAAAAATCTGAAAATCGATATAATATATGATATAGAAGTTATTGCAGGAACGACGACGATGGCTACAATGAAATCAAAACAAATGACTCCGTCTATTTAAGGCGGCCTTGACGTTTATCAATATTAATATACAGAGACTATTTTGTGTGTTTGTATGAAGTAATCTCAGAAGCTAATTAACTTTCACAATCAACTCTATTAATTTGGAGTGATTTATTAAAGGGTGCATTCAAGACTAATTTAGAAAAATGTTAAACGAATTATATTTGCGCCAAATGAGTGGTCTCTGGACCAAAGTGATAGCATTTTAGTTATTTAAATACAATTTAACTTAAGTACCATATTAAACGATTTATTCTTCTATCAAACACGAATGTTCCCTGGACCCAATGTTCTATTTTAATTAAGTGATTACTTTATGTTTATTTCTAATAAATGATGCGGAGCGCACGGGTACAGCTAGTATTAAATAATGCATATAAAATGAAATCAATAGCGATTTCCTTACCACGATTTCGTATCCTAGTAACCATATACAGTACGACCACAGCCTAATATATACAGTCACGAAGTTCAATACGTAGTAAATATGCATCCATAGGTAATTGCTAACCACTAGGATCGCTAATATCGCCTCATTACAGACAATGCGAAATAGTACCGGCACAATCTATTGTTCCTAGCACCCTCACAACTCAGGCTTCGTGACTGTATATACTAGACTGTGGTAGGACTATAACACAGATTATGATAACACAACATAACAAAATTGGTCCGAAGGTTCAAAATACTAAAATGCACATATAACAGACTTAATAGCGATTCTATTATTCTATCTTCTTCACAGGTTTACTTGATATCCTTTCGAAGTAACATACGAGCATTTGTATGTCTTGTCATCCTAAAGTTCCATTTTTGTAACATATTAATGTTTCCAAACAATGGTTAGTTTCTGGAATTATATTACAAGGAGCCACTCGGCAAATTTTAAACTCGTATAGACTACAGTGAATGCAAATATTGTAGCCAATTCCTTATTTTTAAGCTCCTAAGATCACCATCGCTATCGCCGTCATGTGTTCATTTCAGAACTAAAAAAGAAAGGCTTTGAAAAATTCAAGTACCGGTACCATAAAGGTTACACATACTTGGTCATTACACCCATTTCAAATTTTAACACGTCGATATCCTCACTGTATTTTTTTACTATAATTCAGAAGACATGCACCAATAAAATAATTTAATTTAAGGCGGCCGAATATCTCAGTTGGTAGAGAAACTGTTTACGAACTGGAAGGTCCTGGTTCAGTACCGGGTGGTGACGGAATTTTCTCGTTACTAGAACTACCATAACGACCCCGAAATTTACCCAGCCGTCTGTCAAAACCTTTTCTGGGGGTTAAAGGCGGTTGGAGCATGATGCCGATCACACTACCTGATGGTAGTGCCAAGGTCCAGTTTTCTCGAACCATTGTCCTAACATGATGTTCTTCAATACTCGACGCACAAGATCTCTTCCTCAGTATCTTTTCAGAATAAATAGATTTCATACCAAATTTCTATAACTTCTGAGAAATAAACAACTGAAAATAATTCAAATACGAAGCCTAAAAGAAGTAAGTCCTCGTGGAGTAACTTATACTGCCCGTTATAATATTGAAATTGCTTCTTGAAGTCACTTGACACCATTAAAATCTTTTCTTAAGATTCCGAATGTTGTATCACGACGTAGGCTTATATTTGCCACTAAAATCTAATTGTGACAAAAATCACAATCCATGTATAATCCTTGGATATAAAAAAATTCAGTGAAATGATATGTGAATACGACAATTTCAGTGGACGTTTTCTATTTTTATCAGGTTCGTGCAAACATTGTACGAAAAAATAGGCAGCTAAGCTATAAATTGAAATTTAAGGGAGATACTGGTTTTTGACCATAGCATCCCTTAACTCGGGAGAGATCGCTACATACAATGTCATTCGGGTGGTCATATAGCTGGAATTTTGCTGAGGCTAGAGTTTCAATAAGTTTTCCTATTACAACTTTAAAGGGGAGTGAAATACCGAGTTGAAGTGACAACACGTGTTTTCTTAAGACGTGGGGCTTCTTTTGATGTACCGTATCAGAATATAAAATATCTTCGAAAAGAATGTCAATACATCCTTCAATAATTCCTGACCATATTATGCTCAAGTACAGATGCCTCAAACTAGCAAGCTGTCTCGTTCGCGCAGGCGTATAGAGCACACCTCCCCTACCACTGACCGCATACTGTGCTGCGCTGTGGACTAGAACGGTACAGCTCAGTTCTAATAACAGTTGAGAAGGCTGCATAGGGAGGGTACATCTTGAATACATTGTCAAGAGGTCAACTTTTCAGATAATATGACTATACCTGGGTATCGGAGCCTAGGTGGGCCCCTTCCGTTAGCTCTACTACTTCCCCTCTCCAGGCAGCTTCCTAATTTGAGGCATCTGTATATTTTGTATTTCAAAGTACGTACACTTTTTTTCTATTTTTGAAAAGGGTAAGTTGTCTGGCGATATACCTACATTCAGGAAAAGATTTAGGAACTATTCAAGGGAAATAATAAACCTGAGAAGTACACTAACATAACAAATACATGATGGTAATTATTCCATTATAACTGAGCTACTAGTTTCACAAATATTTTCTCTGCAGATATACGAATATTGTTCGAAGAAAGTTCTTCTAGCAGGTATAAAATCACTTAGAGAGATGGACAAATTGTAACCCATTATATTTTGGTGTAATTCGTACCAAATGCTCAGCGCTGTGTTAATAAGGATAAGATCCTCTTACAACAGACACGCTAAGTTAAACTCTTAATCCTACGAACTAATGTAAATTCTACAACCTTTTCTGCCTTCTCAGCTTGTCTCTCCCATTCGTCTGTCAGTCAGTAGTACGAATCGCTCGTCACAAAAAAAAATTCGTAAATCTTCTCCAGCCCAGCATCGAACGAGAGGCCTTCCATGCACTAAAATGAAACGGCTTTCAAATTTAAATAACAGAATCGTAGAAAACAAGACATTTATAATAAGCCTGTTTTGTATTCATGGGATCCAGCCTTCAAAACGGACATTAGAGGAAATTGGAAACTATTTTGTTTGGCGTTTTCCTTTCAGCGCGTTCCGCTCCTCACAGCTTGATGCAGCAGAACTTCCCTTCAGTTTATGCATTTAGGATTTACTCTCTTCTGTTTAGCCATCACAGGGTGAACAAACACAAATCAACCGACAAAGGCAAGAAGACGGGAAAAGATGTTCACTTAACTCTTAGTGCAAAGTATATGCAATACAAGGAGGAAGAACTCCTCATAACAATTATTATGGTAATAAACGGAAAAGAGGTGCCAGATATATGCTCCGGCTGTCCTTATTCTACTTCTTCAGATTGCAGTTCTCGGTCTAACAGAATCCATTTTTTCCTCTACACTAAAGGGAATATAAAGATAAACTATTATAATGCAAAATATCATCTTCGAGACAATAATAGAATTACATGTTTTTAGTAGTCTATCCCTGATACTAAAGGAGTAATTTTGGCTATTACCATGCGTGGCCGACTGATCATGCAGGGGTGGTTTGTTTATCCTTCACCCATGATGAACCTATTTCATGCGCTATCGAAGAGAATAAGGTAACCCGTTTTGTTACTGCTTACTTCGTTGCATCAGTGGTGGACGTCTTTTAAATATAATACTGAGCTTAACATATTCCTACGTAACTAATTATCTATTTCTATTGTTAGCGAGAACATTGTACAAACATGTGTAAACGTCCAAAACATCACTTTAACATTAGTCACTCATCACTTGTAATGTTAGTGTATCAATTTACAAAATATAATATTAAATCATTGTTCCATAGATTAATTAGAAAGTTTAATATTAATCTTCACAGAAAACCCGAAATAATGACCTATAAATAAACATTTTACAAACCTATAGACTTAACCATTTTGCGATACAATTAATTTACATGTTTACTATGTGTACCCGTACATGGGATGATCCCGAAGACTTTTGACAACTCTTCCTCTGAACTAGTGTATTAATATCTGGTTTTAAACTCGATGAATACAATCGCAAAACTGAAACTAGCTCGAACTGCACACTGTAACTTTTGCTGAACGAAAGCTTCAGTCTCAGGTTTATTTGTACCTTTTAGTTCTCTTAGGAGTTGGAGACGTGCAGTTCCTATTTAAATAATGAAATGAGGTAACAAAATAATAAATGTGGACGTCAATAATACAATAACGTAAAGTAATTAGTCTACCTGAAATGGCATGTGTACTATACTTTTCTGCGTGATAAGAAGTGAAATGCCTCTTTACATTGAAATAAGAAATATAATTACTACTTTATCCACAAATTAAACAAACAGTTTTTCCCTCATGAAGTGCACAAAAGTATTCGTCTTCCCATTCCTGATGGTAGTAATTTCCAGAGAAGAAGCCATTTTTACAGCGAAGATTACAGAGGTATTATTTGGAGTTACCTGTCATCCCACTTTCCTCGAACCGCCACACACGTAAAGCAGTGTTTACGTTTGAATCCTACCTTCTCCTACCGAGCGGATTGGTGTGGGATGAATGAAAGTAATAACGTCATCTCTCATTGAGAGACAGTCGCCCACCCATGGGCATGACATCTGTCTACCAGCCTACCTATATAAAGCAATTTCTCTAAAGCTATCAGAAGGGATTTTTTAAACATTCAGTATCTCATTATATTCGAGAATGATGCACATGAAATAAAGAGTTTTTTTTTTTTAATTTTATACATAAACTGGAAGGTGTATTTGAAAAGGCCATGGCAAACATTTGTCAGACAACACTGGGTCGGGTCCACACCTGTGGAGTAACGACTAGAGCGTCTGGCCGCGAAACCAGGTGGCCCGGGTTTGATTCCCGGTCGGGGTAAGTTACCTGGTTGAGATTTTTTCCGGGGTTTTTTCCTCAACCCAATATGAGCAAATGCTGGGTAACTTTCGGTGCTGGACGCGGGACTCAGTTCACCGGCATTATCACCTTCATCTCATTCAAATGCTAAATAACCTAAGATGTTGTTAAAGCGTCGTAAAATAACCTATTAAAAACATTGGGTCGGTAATTCATCATTATTCCTCTATGCTGTGATCAAACCGTTTAAAAAACTGTTAAGGAATACATCGGAACTTTATTATTTTTTAAATTACAATAATTTTTAAAAATGTTTTCCATTTACATGCAAAGCTAACAGATGCGCGCCATGATCTGTTTCACTTTTTCCAACATCTCTAGAGTATCAAAGAGTGTTTGTGATACTGCAACGATCATGTGACAAACTTTAACCAGAAGAAATAAAGTACAAGTCATTTGGGTCCCAAAAGACAGTGGAGTGTACAGTAGTGGCAAACAAACCGGACCGACCCTTGTAGCTGATTTCAGAGCCTTGTATACTCCAGAGCACGATAGATTGGTAACTAACAAGGAGAGGACATGCTTTGTATATCACCGAATGGAATAAGATTGTGTGAGATGAAAGTACAAGACGTACTGTTTAAAGTCATACCTGATATGGGTGGCCAATGACCCCTCGTTTTGAAAATATTGACTATTTTTTGTGACATACTTCCGTTTGGTGCTCAATAGGGAAGCATTAGACACTGTAAGAGTGTAGCCCATATGGTTGGATGCTGAGTTGTTATCCAGGCAACCTGAGTTAGAATCTTTTAATAATGATTAATATTGTGGTCACAGTTATCTATTTACATACCTGTATCATATTTCTCAATGTATTGAATGCTTCATCATGTTTTAAACAAATTACTAACATTGTATTGTAAAGGATAAACAATGAAATACTGCTCACGTAGGAAGGTAAGATGTGTCACTGATGTCTGTTCTATTTCTGTAGCAGCTATTCCATTTCATTTTGTACCCGATTCATTATGATGTCATAAAAACACACAAAACATACATATTTCCTGCACCATGCACAGCAAATGGAAGAAAGTTGTCCACAGTCACACACATTTTTCCGCACTTCTGCTGCGAAACAGATATCCTTCACAATCACAAACACTTCTTGTTCGTTTATCAATTTTGATGCATACCAGGCATATTTCAACATGGCTTTGAATACAGGAACTGACAACTAAAAATGAATTAAAATAATAATAATAATAATAATAATAATAATAATAATAATAATAATATCAAGCTTTAAAAAATAAGAAAGCATTAGGATTCGAACTCGGATTGCCTGGATGACAACTCAGCATCCAACCGCATGAGCTACTTCGTTACACAGTTTAATGGTTCCCTATTAGGCACCTAACGGAAGTATGTCACAAACAATAGCCAATATTTCCAAAACGAGGGGTCATTGGCCACCCATACTAGGTATGACTTCAAACAGTGTGTCTTGTACTTTCATGTCACAAAATCTTATTTAACTTGGTGATATACAGACCGTGTCCTCTCCTTGTAAGACTTTCGTGGTTCGAATCGTGTCTGGGAAGGAATCTTTTCTTGTTTCTTATTCAAATTTATTCCCAATACTTTTCGATTGCAGCGATATTTTACTACTTAATTAACTTATTATTCCCAGAACATGAATTTTACCAGCAATCAAACGTTTTGGGAATAAATTTTTATTCAAATTTATATTGCAAGAAAAAAAAAGTTTCCTTCCCAGGCAGGATTCGAACCACGAAAGTCTTAGTTACTAGTCTATTGTACTCTGGAGTGAACAAGGCTTTGAAATCAGCTACAAGGGTCGATCCGGTTTTTTTTTCCACTACTGTACAGTAATAAACAAGTCGACCAACTGGTCAAGCATGGAACTTCCATCCAATGCTTAGTTTTCATTTCTCATCCCTAAAATTTTGATCATCACTTTTCAAGCACATTATACAGTATATTAAATTTTAATAAAGACTGAAATTTTATAAATATTTCCAATGTAATAAAAGTGGTAAGCAACAAGCTCGCTGTTTTATGATTTGTAATTTACTTTCATAGTGGACTGTACTGGGATTCTTGGACCGAAACCAATATTTTGCGATGCATAATTCTCACCGTAGCTTATGTACTTCCAAACAGGACTGTACTGTGGAAATTAATACGCGGTAATTAAATTCCGACGAGACATTACTTTCAGACTGCTGGAACTGTGGTGGATTCCTTCATACGGGCGTTATTCAATTATCCGGACTTGCTATAAATCTATAATCCTGCACACAATGAACGGCCAGTCCACTCGACCAATTGCAATGTCCCCGAGTTTCGGCTAGTCGGTAATGCACTGACGATCACCTTTGAACTTCAGGTTTCACCAACAGTAAGTGAAGTGTTCACACGGACATAAGGAAGCAATTGTGGAATTAAAATACCAGGAGGAACATAAGTAGACCTATTAGTAGAACACTTGCTGCTGCTAAATCATTTCGTCTTCCTCGAACTTCCGGAGAGATATTTATATAATAAAACCTTTTGCTCCCCCACCTCAGAGAAAGGGTACGGGTTACATATTCGAGAACTTCGGATCGGCCCTTTGATGTTTTTTTACTAGGTTATTCAACGATGTTCTATCAATTACGAGGTTATTTAGCGTCGATGGGATTGATGATAGCGAAATGATATATCTGGCGAGATGAGGCCGATAATTCGCCATAGATTACCTGACATTTGTCTTATGGTTGGGGAAAATCTCGGAAAAACTCAACCAGGTAATCAGCCCAAGCGGGGATCGAACCCACGCCCGAACGCAACTCCGGATCGGCAGGCAGGCCGACCGAGCTACGCCGGTGACTTCCTTTTGATGTTAAACTTAATAACTAGGGACCGGATTTTTATGTAATTACATATTATATTCCTTTCAACCTAACCGTATATAAATAACAAATCTTTGCGAATCTTATAATTACCATTAATATATTAAAATTTGATACTACATATTTTTACATACTTACCCCACATTACATATTATGACTTGATATTACATAAATCTACATATTTAGGGGTTTATTCATTTTTACTTCTCTAAAAGGAGAAAAAAAAACTTCTGTTAGGGAAGTTTACAATTTGAAATACACAGATTTGAAAAGCCTTTTTACCTATCCAAGAAAAATATATATTTCGGCACGAAACATAAAGTCTTTAGTTCCAGGCAAACAACAGTTTGTAAATGCCTATAGTTTGAGATTTTAGTAGGTACTTTGCTTCTTACAGAGAGCAACTAAAATGCCTGTGTCCCACATCTCCTCTTATTCTCTCCTAATTCAGTAAAGCGAAACAGTGCTTGCACTACTGTTGTGTCTTTCATTTCACTCAGTTCTCTAGTTTTAGTACTTACAGTATAAAGTGTAAGTGAGTTTATCTACTGCTTTTAACTAACTAAAATGGCCCCTGTATCTTCAATCCTAACGACAAAAATAAAATCATAGATTGCGATGGACGAAGCTTTCACTACAGATGGAAAAATAGTAATGTGTCAAGTGTGCGGTAAAAAGTCGGTTGCTCTATGAAATCACAACTGGAGATATTGATATTAAATATTTTCATGATTTTACATATTTTGCTACATATACAGCTTATATTTCTTACATAAATATGTACATATTTCACACCTTGATATTATATAAAAATCCGGTCCCTATTAATGACACTTACAGTAGACTGGACTGAGAATGAGTATTTTTACAGTATTCCTAACGCGGTAGCTTAAAACTATGGAACGGTTTATAATTCCACGAACTCCGTTGACTGGAATTCTAGACCAGAATTATAGACTGTAGTTTTCCGTATACGACGTGATGGGATCTACAGAAACGTTGCTTCCCACAGTTCTTCTGTTCAACGGCGTTTGCTTGAAATCATTCCACCAACACCCTCCACAATCTCCTCATTTTATCTGCCATAGTCAAATAGTCCGGGTGAAGTCTGGGGATAGTACATGTTTCCGATGCTGATATAGGAATTGCTTGGGACTCCGGGCCCATTGGGGCTTATCAGGCTATTTGTATGCTGACGGGATCTAGCTCTGTAATGGCCTGAGACAGGATGGCCCATCTATCAGCGTCGGCTGATCAGGAAGGACTTGGAGCTCCGTGCCCCTGGGCATTATCAGGCTGCTCGTCCGCGGAACGGCACCTGGTTCTATCAGGGACTGAGACAGGATGGTAGCGTACACATCGCAAAGAGAAACCAGTACAGATATATTAACAATATTGTTGTATTCTAAAATAATTTTAAAGCAAATAACTAAGCAAGAATGGAACTTATTAAGTAGCTAATGGAAGAAAACAGTCGACCAATAATAATAATCATCACCATCCTTCACGAATTAGGCCTCTGTAGACCTGTTTCGGCCCCATCTAGCAGTCTTCTAAAAAGTCTTCCTGGTCGACGATGTCCTCTAGGTTTATACTGCATCATAATTTTTGGGATTCTTGAATTTTCCATTCTTCTTACATGATCTAGCCAATTTAATTTGTATCTGTTGATTTTTCTTCTACTGACTCTACTTCCAATTGTTCTAAAATTTCTTCATTCCTTTTTCGATCTAAAAGAGTATATCCTGTTGTCCTCCTGAAAAAATTTCATTTCCGTTGCTTTGATTCTGTTCATGTCTTTTTTTCTTTAATGTCCAAATCTCGCTTCCGTATAAAAGGGAGGGTAAACCAATAATAAAAATAAAATTATAATTATACCTAAGAAAAGAAAAAAGAAAACGAAAGCTTTCGTCATTTAACCAAGTTATCAACACTATGAGTATATTAACATCCTGTATTTTTATTCAATAAATAATTTATCCTCTTCAAGGTCACTTAAAAATGTATCACAATGAACCATTCTAATAAAAACACTGAGAGGTGCTAAGAAATATGGAAGTCCTAGGTTCAACTTCTTGCAGAATCCAGTACTATATTTTCAGCTGCAAAAATAAAAACGTGTTCAACGGATGAATTGAGATGAATTAACAAATCACATTAGCATTACTGAACTCAGGATCACAGAGATTATGGACGACCCAGATTTACGTGGGATGACTTGTAGGAACATAATCTTATTGACATAAATTTTATGACAAATGACATATCTGCTGTAAGTAATTTTGTTTTCTTAATTTGCAGTAGTTAGTATATCGCGAATATCCATTGACAGTCATGTAACGATTTCCCGATGTACGGGAGTAATAAGTCTATAATATTCTAACTGGATAACAAATACCGATTTCGTGCGAGTTCATTTTTTTAAAGTGCTATATTCTACGTCTTCCATGTTTAATCATGTTTCAGGCTTTTGATTCGTGCTTCCATTTACAAGCAAATGAACCTTCACTCAGCTCTTTATACACACCTGAACCTGTATCCAAGCCATAATGCAAAGCTGTATGAATAATACAATGTGTAGCGCTGGCAGTGCAATGTTATCACACAGATTAATTATTTGGGCCGTAATGACATTACGGAGCTTTCTACCTTTGAAAATTTAATTCCGAGTTCCTTAGAAGATTCAATTCCGCCGTCAACAATCACTGATTAAGGTTTCCACAAGTAATAAATTATACGACTAACGTAATAATGCAATAATTCATTTTGTTTTCACAATATGGTCCGCGGACTGCATGAGACCCATCCACCTGCAGATCCATCCATCCATCCATCTATCTAAAAATTGACTTACAAAAATACAATGGTGTTCATTATTCTTATGCAGATGACACAGTTTTACTTTTTGGTGGAAAAACCTGGTATGATGCATAGCCTACAATAATTCAAATAATGGACTTAAATTAATAAAAAAATTATCTTTCTATCAACGACAATAAAACCATAATTATTCCATTCTCATTATCTGAAAAAAGTAACAAAACTCCTACATCTATATTAAGTATTAAATTACATAATTCTGATTGTTGTCTTAAAGAGTGTAAATGTCCGATTATTAAAGAGTCCTCTGGAGTTAAGTATTTAGGCATAATTTTCGATAATCATTTAAAATGGAACCAACACATTAATTACATTTGTAATAAATTACGTAAAATAATATATTATTTTGTTTTATTGAGGAATTACTTGTCAATAAGTTTATTACGCACCATATATTTAACTTTATTTCAATCGCTAATTATTTATGGAATTATAGGATGGTGTAGCTCATTTAAAACCTATTTTAATCCACTTTATTTATTACAGAAGAAAATAATTAAAATATGTCTTCATAAACCTATTGATTTTCCATCTCAAAAATTGTTTCAGACTTTAATGTTCTTAAAATACGACAAATTTATTATATTGTATTAATAAAATTCATACATAAAAATCAAAATAATTTTGAATTCTATTCTCATAGTTATGAAACAAAAGGTATGAATTCTTTAAGATTGTTGAACCAAAATGCAATACTGTTACAGTATTTAATTACAGTAGTAATTTAGGCCCAAGAATATATAACAAATTTATATTTAAATATCCTAATCTTGTCAATTCTAATATTCTAATATTAAATTTAAAAAGTTATGTATGGATTTTATAAAAACTGAAAATTTGTAAATTTAAATTTATATATTATAATTGCATAGTAGACATAAGACAAATTGTATTGTATACTCATTAATTTCAATTCAGGAATCCGCCCCTGAGCATGAGTTCTACTCTTTCAGGCGCGAGCTAAAGTTTTTCTGTATCTATTATATTTTATGTTACAATTATTAGCAAATCTATACTAATAATAAATCTGTAGCCGAAATTTTTCTGGTAATTTTCGATTTTCCAAAAATAATTGGTCCTAACATATATAATTAACCACCCTGAAACCGAAAATCGCTTTTTTGATATTTTTGTTTTTATGTCTGTCTGTCTGTATGTTTGTTACTTTTTTCACGCGATAATGGCCGAACGGATTTCGATGAAAATTGGAATATAAATTAAGTTCGTTGCAACTTAGATTTTAGGCTATATGGCATTTAAAATACATTATTTAAAAGGGGGGTTATAAGGGGGCCTGAATTAAATAAATCGAAATATCTCGCTTAGTATTGATTTTTGTGGAAAATGTTTCATGACAAAAGTTTCTTTAAAAATAATTTGCGATAAGTTTTATTCCTTGAAAAAGTTTGATAAGGCTGATATTTAATGAGATAAATTAGTTTTAAAATTAAAATAATAAGTCCGTGTAATGAATTAAAAAACAAATGACTTCGTCTATAAGGGGCCTTGGATAGCAACAATCGAAAGCTATGAAAGTTAGCCTACAGAGAATGTTTCTGTGTTTGTATGAAGTAATATCGGAAGCTAAATTAATCGATTTGTATAATTAATTATTATTTCACCATTGGAAAGTGTAGTTTCTCTAGATGGACATAATGCTATAATGTTATTACAGTAACTTCTGATATAATATAATATAATATAATATGTAATATTATATAATATAATTTAAGTTATTTGAAGGGTTCAGAACCATAGTGGGCCAAGCGCCATTTCCTGAATACGTAGAAAACAAGGGTTAAAATTAAGTTATTGCCATAATTCAATGGAAACCTATAACAAGTAAAATAAAATATACACATTAAATCTAAATGATGTCAATCTTCATTAAACTATGGTTGCATGTAATAAAAATTAAGAAACATGTTAAAGGAATTGTCATTGCACCAAATGAGTGTCTCTGGACCAAAATGATCGCATTTTAATTATTTGGATGCAATTTAAATTAAGTGACATATTAAACGATTTATACTTCTATCAAACACGAATGTTCCCTGGATCAAATGTCCTATTTTAATTATGTAATTACTTTATATTTGTTTCTAACGGGTGCAGCGGAGCGCACGGGTACGGCTAGTAAATAAATAAATCTACAGTTGTATCCGTCTGTCCATCTATAGTTGTATCCGTCCATTCATATATAGATCCAGCCATCCGCCCGTCTACAGATCCATGCATCAATCTACAGATCTGTCTATAACTAGTATGTACAGATCCATTCAGCAATCTATTTACAGTTCAATCAATATTTATTTACAGATCCAGCCATTCACTTATAAATCCATCCATGCATCTATCCATCCATCTATAGAATACCAATCCATGTACATATCTAATGTTCATCCATTTAACCAACTGTCTACTTATCTAATATCCATGTGACCATTATCCTTTCCTAATGAAGATAATTAACTATAAATCCATTCATAAACCGGTTCTAAGCGAACATTAATAATCTAGAATGCAATAAAAAAATTTCTTGTTAGTTTACATTAACACAGATACTTCAAATGTAAGTGACGAGTAGTAAAGATACGACGTTTGAAAACTAACAGCGAATCAAATCTTAGGAACAGGCTTTATGAAACCTGCAGTCCCATGTGTCGCTTTTCTGCTGCGTACAGTACATGTCACCCGCTGCTAGGAAGTAAGCGAGCTATTCATTAACATGCTACACGTGCCACTTAAATTTGACAGCCTATGAATTTCTTGTGGCTCTGAGGTTCAAACCCGTTTAAACCCCGTGCGATATACTGAACCAATTTAATCTTGGCGTCATTACCTCCAACTGCTGTTCGCAAACCTCTAAGAAAATTCTCCCATTAGGATAATGTAATCTGTTCTTCGAGCTAATCCTGAGCACTGTGCAAGTAATGGTACACGTCCTTGTTTATTACACTATCCAGCCACTACAGGTATCTCTTACTTAACGTGTACTGACTTCTGAAACATAATTACTTCATTACAATTTACACAGAGCGGCTCAGAACTTATGTTGCAGAAGAATATGGTAGATAGAAAGTACTACCATATTTATTAGTAGACAGTGGATGCGGGATGACTTAAGGAAAAGTGAAGTTGTTTCGTATCAGAGTATATGGAACGTGCCGCGCCGTCCGTCTTTTGTGTACCTGGCGAGTACAGCAGCGTACAAAACGAATGAACCCCGATCTGTTCATAGTAACATTGAAACGCAATGTGTGCAGTTGTGTTATCCTGCTCAAGTATTTAGTACGCGTTGAATATGTTGTGCTGATCCATTCATAATGGCAAAACGTTAAATTCGCTCAGAGATACGAAATGCAATTAAGAAGTATGAGAGTGACATTTTATGTATTAACGAAGACAACATCTTATGTAATGTATGTAAAATTGAAACAAAAACCAGAACAACTCTGGCTATAGAGAAACATTGCAACAGTACATCGCACAGTAAATGCGTTGAAATGAAATCTGAGGAACCATCTAAATCATCATCATCATCATCATCATCATCATCATCAAGTAGCTGTGCGGGTCTAACGACACGTGCAACATGATGCTCAGTACAAATATTCTTCTAAAGAAATTGAGTGATACCCATTTTATAGGTTTTCTTCAGAAATTCTCTCGATACAAAAACTGTTTAAGCGATAGGCGAAGACGATTCAGCTTCGACAACTTACGAGAATATATCGTTGTTTACTGCAACGCTGGTAATTGCATCAATGATGACGAGGACTGAACCTTGCAAGGTATATACTACAGTACTAAAATACGTTATTTTTCTTTTCCTTCTGAATGTACGGAGATAGAGTAGCATGTTGACGTCGTCTGTTTACGTTTAAAAACTGTTCAGCCAATGGTCTGAATGAAAAAAATTTAACATATACTGGGTGTTCATTTCAAAGTGTGTCATGACGTCACTGTTGTTGGGTCACAGATTTGAAGCGAGTTTCAGCTTATATGTTAGAGAAGTTGCCTATTATTTAAGGCGTTCTTCAATCTGAACTTGAGAACGTGTAGGGTATAACTTGAACGTCGTAGCAACAGATGGCGGTCTGTACGGTCTGTGTGCTACCATAACCTCTTTCGAACTGTGTTTTGCGCAGGCAAGTCGTACGCAGGGTATTTGTTATCATCGGTTGCGTACGGTAACATTCCACAACACAAATCAAATGCTCCGTGTCCATGTTGACCGTCGAAATTAATGTCAACAAATACGTATGTAATCGTCTTAACCCTCTCCCCATATCCCGACAGTACGTATTTCCAAACAGTTCACATTCCTGCCACTACCGGCGTTACCGTACGTATCGGTACGTACTCTTCAGAATGAACGCCGTACTTGGTAGGCAACTTCTCTACCTCATAGGTTATACACCTCTGCGGAAGTGTAGGAAGACTGAATTCTCTAGGCTCATCGGCTAGCCACATGACGGCATGCAGCGAGCCATGACACACTTTGAACTGAACACCCAGTAGTAAATGTGCACTTACATTCAACGATGTCATCCCGCATCACTATTTATTAGTAACCAATATGACACCTGTCTCTCACAGGTACAGTTTTAAAATTGTTGTAGTGTTGGTTAGGCAATCATTCATGCAAGGACTTGTGACAACTTGTAGAATTGTGCATTACCGTAACGATTCAAAATGACGACCCCCTTGTTCTCCAAATTCTGGCATTGTCGAAACAATGACTGCCGCTCTCTTTCAAGGATGCCAGGTGTAGTACAAATTTAATAACGTTACAAACTGCGACAAACTGTGAAAGATCATCGACATGGTCTATTATAGGTATCCTACAAGAAAAACTCAGCTCAGACTCCTCGCGCCGCGTATGCTATACCCCTCTTATCTACCTGCAGTAGGCGGGTTTTTTGATAAGCGGCTACTGGTATAGCTATAACGGCAATGGTTGCGGACTTGTGCACTCAAAGAGCAGCTGTAACAATAACCAATTAAGTGAATATAACATTACAAGATGTCAACATCGTCTCTTTCTTCAGTTCATCACTGAACTGTCCTCATATTTAAATTTTAAATATTTAAATTAAATTAAATTAAATTAACATTTAATATAAAACACTATGTGACTCCCTGGCACTGTAGCAATAACACGTATTCAGTTCAGCATAAGAAAATATCTTATACTGTACGTACGCATGCGCATAGTGTCAGTGGTGTGATTGGAGACGAGGAGCATGCTGGGAAAAGGAGATTACGTCATCTGCCCGCTGGTTTCTGAGCACTGAGTTTTCCTTGTCGGATGCCTATAGTGTGGCATACACGAGGATCTTCATATGTCCCCAAAAGAAGTGAAGCGGATTAAGGTCTGGCGATCGTGTAGGCCATTGAACGGGAACGCGATTACGCATCCGAATCCAAATGTTGCTCATTATCTATTTCAATGTTGACTCTCTGACGACTGGGTTTTGTAATGAATGTACGTACATATATAAACAACAGATGATCACTCACTCATGCGCCTGGCGACAATAACCAATCATGCATTCATACGCATGGCAAACAGCCACAATAACAGAAAACTGTAGTTCCATTCCAGTGCGAGACAGTACACGCTTTGCTTAATCGAATTTGTTTGTTCTAGTATCCTCTATTTACCTTTCTGAACTACCTTGTATACTTATCAGTGTGTTTAGAACAGGCTTGCAGGAGTGAGCGCCAAATGTAGCATACGTCGTAAGGCGCAATACGTCACTCATCCCTCTCTTCCACCCCCGCGTCATTGACTTGGTAGGGGAGGGAATTTGTATTCAGTGTCTGTGTTAGGTGATTGAGTACGGGTCACAGAGACGTCATCTCTCCAAATACCACGACGTTATCGTCAATCCCACTGCCGTTAGATGGCCGTACCGTTCATATAACGTCGTTAAATAACGAATTTTAAAAATTGACAGGAGATTTAGGGATATCCCAATGATTCTGTGAAACATCCATGTGATGATGATGATGATGATGATGATGATGATGATGATGACGATGATGATTTGATTTATGGTTTAATTGAATGTAACTGATGTCTCAAAACTCATTTCGGTACATATCAAGCTCTTTTATCTTATTTTAATCGTTTTGGAATCCAAGGACAAAATACAGTGTAAATTTGAGTTGCTGATAGAGTAGACAAAGTAAATATTTTCGTTGGAGAGTTTCATTAAACACTTTCCGTGAAGTCCACACACAACACGTGATTCTAAACAAATATAATCAATTCAACCACAAAAAGCGTCAACGCTCCTCTTGGCTCAGAGATCATTAAATTGTGTATCGATTTAAAGCATTAAGTACACAACATATGGGACTCAATTTCATATGTGTGAATGCTATTTTGAATTAAAATATCCAGTAACTGTCCAGTCCAGTTCTCTTGGTAACAGATCTAACAGACAGCACTTTCTTTCATGTTTCCATTAGATTTGGTCGAATACGCAGTCCCAAAATGTTGGCTGTTTCTACATAGTATATGACATGGTAGAAAGGGTAAAAAACGTCGCACCACGTTGAGCGAAATCCAAGTTTTAAATTGTAGATAAAATCAGAGTGTGCCCCATTAACAAATGCTACATTCCGTTTTCATATGTAACTCTATTCAAATGAAGGGATACAGCATTAACGAGTAGCCTACTGCATTCAGTTGTCATAGCGTGTTCAAATGAATGGATGCCCAATTAACTTTTTTTTTGTATTTAAATCGAGGGTTGTTCCATTAACTTACGCCGCATTCAGTAGTCATCCCTAAATATTTAAATGAACGGATACTTCATCAACTTGTACTGCATTTAGTTGCCATATCTAACAATTCAAATAAAAAGGTGCCGCATTTAACTTGTACTTCACTCAGTCATCAAATTTAATTATACATACTTAAGAAAGTACGCCTCGTTAACTTTTGTTGCATTCAGCTGCGATACCTTAATGTATACAGTTGAAGAGATTCATCACTAATTTGTGGTACATTTAGTTATATCTAATTGCATTTAAGTGAAGAAGTGCTTCATTAACTTCTCCTGCATTCAGTTGTCATATTTCCCTCTATTCAACGACTAATTAATTTGTTTTAGATTCAATTGTCATACCTAACCAGAGGTAAGAAGTTCGTACCAAAATTGTTAAGTTGTCTGAACTTGGACTATATATCTACCCAATGAACACAGCTCTCAACGTCAACTAACAAGCAAAACAAACATGTACAGTTGGGTGGTAACCAAACTTATCTTCGTGCCAATGATCCATGGCCTTGACGCCTGTGCCAAGTTTTTTTAATTCCCGAGACATTGTTAAGCACTTATCGCCAGTTTATTGTTTAGTTTATTTTTGCACATTTATAATTTATATCTTTATTTTATTAATTATGTATTTTATGTATGTATGCATTATGTATTGTGGGTCCCTATCACCACGGCATGGCGCGTCCTCAGGTTGCGGATCGAGGAGACGGCCTCCAGATATGGAGGGTAGCTGCGAATATATTGAATAAGCAGTCGCGGTCAGCCGATGAGGGGTGGTCCTCCAGCTTGGGGGTTGGGCGAAGGGCTAACAACCCATCACCGTAAAAAACAGTTTGTTACGAATCCTTCAAATAAGCCTCGGAATGGGACTGATTCTCTGGCACGACCACAGTAAAGGAATAAGGTTTTGAGATTTGGTACTTGGAATGTTAGAAGTCTATATAGAACAGGAGGGATAACATTAGTAGCAAAAGAACTAGCTAGATATAGAATAAACTTTGTGGGAATACAGGAGGTTAGGTTAGATGGGAATGGCATATCACAAATAGAGATTATTTGTTGTATTATGGGGAAGGAAACGATAATCACCAATTAGGAACAGGATTCTTTATTCATAAAAGAATAAAATCAGCAGTAAAAAAGGTCGAATTTATCAGTGATAGGTTATCGTATTTAGTACTTAAGGGTAGATGATGCGATATCGTAGTCATAAATGCTCATGCCCCTACAGATGAGAAAGACGACCATATAAAGTATAGTTTCTATGAGGAATTGGAACAGACTTTTGATCAGTTACCTAGATATCACATGAAAATTTTATTGGAGGATTTCAATGCTAAAGTAGGACGGGAGGATATTTTTAAACCGACTATTTGAAAAGAGAGCCTACACATATCTAGTACTGACAATGGAGTTAGGTTAGTCAACTTTGCCACATCAAAAAATTTAATTGTTAAAAGTACAGCATTCACCCATAAGGATATACTTAAATATACTTGGACTTCTCCAGATGGATTGACACATAACCAGATAGATCACATCTTGATAGATAAAAGAAGAGCAACAGTAACAAATATAAATGATACTCGGGAAGAAATTAAACACAGAATAAGTATGGGAAATGTCTGTTATTATTCGGTTGAGAAACTTTTATCATCCAGTCTGTTGTCAAAAAATCTGAAAGTTAGAATTTATAAAACAGTTATATTACCGGTTGTTCTTTATGGTTGTGAAACTTGGACTCTCACTTTGAGAGAGGAACATAGGTTAAGGGTGTTTGAGAATAAGGTGCTTAGGAAAATATTTGGGGCTAAGAGGGATGAAGTTACAGGAGAATGGAGAAAGTTACACAACGCAGAACTGCACGCATTGTATTTTTCACCTGACATAATTAGGAACATTAAATCCAGACGTTTGAGATGGGCAGGGCATGTAGCACGTATGGGCGAATCCAGAAATGCATATAGTGTGTTAGTTGGGAGGCCGGAGGGAAAAAGACCTTTAGGGAGGCCGAGACGTAAATGGGAAGATAATATTAAAATGGATTTGAGGGAGGTGAGATATGATGATAGAGACTGGATTAATCTTGCTCAGGATAGGGACCAATGGCGGGCTTATGTGAGGGCGGCAATGAACCTCCGGGTTACTTAAAAGCCAGTAAGTAAGTAAGTATTTTAGTTATGTATTAATTTTTAACTGAACGTTTATCATTATGTTAATGTCAACATGTAATTTTCTAGGTGACTATTTTTATATTATTTTGTTTTATTTGTTGGATACGACTGTATTTTATGTTATGAATTGTTCAAATAAATTAAAAGCTATTGAAATGTACGAAACTAAATTGTAGGAATATTTTCTATTAAAGTTTTAAATTGAAAACATATTATGGATCGTATGAACATCAGTTTTGATGAACGAAATTGAAAACGCGTTCAGAGAAGGATTGTTAAATTTAGAGAAAGGTATGAGAAGACACACAGTTCTTTTAAAAAAATGGCTAAATGATGAAAAGTAAATATTAATGACAAAACATTCCTTGGTTATTTTGTAGATAGGACTAATAAGCTAAAGTCACCTGTATCTCCAGCTTGTGGGGAATTTACTTACTGCACTGTTATTTTCTGCGTTTCCGTAGTAACCATTGAACGTGTTGTACCTTCAAGTTACATGGCATGCAACAATGATGGTAAGTATGCAAAAAAAGCATGATTTGAAAAAAATATATTTTTCTATACAATATAAGAATAACAAACAAAATTTGTACTATCTACCCTTGTTACAATAATAATAATTTACATTTTAAACTTACAAAAATATACTCGTACTTTTATATGTTCAGAAAATTTTCGTTCTACGTCATAAGAAATAACTGAAGCAAATCTGAAAAGATACACTATTATTTACTGTATCACCAAGTGAACAACAGCTTTGTGAAACAGTGCATTTCGTATAGGCCTATGGAATATCACATTAAGCCGTAATTCCTTTCAAGAACACTTTTAAAATTTTGCTTTAATGACTATTGGGCCTTCTGTGGATTGGTGTATAAATAAATATATATATATTTGAATAATATAATTATTCTTCCACATCTCGCGGCATCAGTCATTTCTATATTTCTGGACTGTAGCAAGGTCACTGCTGCAAGCAATTGTTTGAAGGGATATTGAAACATACTAGCATCATACATAGGTCGTGAAAGCGAAAAATTATGTATATTTTGAGTCAAATTTTATATTATAATAGGCACCCAACAAGGAAAACTCAGTGCGCAGAAACCAGCGGGCGTGACTGTCTCGCGCAGATGACGTATGCTCCCGTTCCCAGCATGTTCTTAAACATACTGCAGGGGGGTGAGAGGGGTATAGCATGCGCGGCGCAAGGAGTTAGAGCTGAGTTTTGCTTGTAGGATACCTATATAATGTTTATCTTGATTGTTGTATCCTGCAAGCAAAAAAAAAAGTATTCCATATAAATATTTCGTAGCACAGTGTCCCTGAAATAATATATATTTTTTTATATTATGTACACACGTTACATAATTTATACGCTGATAGATTTGTATGATTACCAGTAAATATTTACGTTTTACATTCAGTTTCTTATGATTGGAAGATTTCAATTCTTACATGTTAAAAACAGCTCACTAAACCGCACAACTCCGCTGTAAACGTTAGCACGTAATTACACTGCTTCTCTACTCTGAATATTGCTGTAATGTAGTTACGAAAGTGATCCATCCAGAGTTGCAGATATACTGTGAGTGGTTTATGTGAACAGAATATACTCGTAGTATGCACAGCAGCCAACTAAGGAGGTGATCTGCAAGCGTGGATGCACACAATCTGAAATCTATGTTTTGGTAAGAACTTCCTACCTCTCTATCTAACTATGAAGGAATTTTCCATTAACTTGTGATGCATACAGTTATCATAACTGATTGTATTCTAATTAAGGAATGTCCAACTAATTTGTGCTCCATCCAGTTGCCTTGCAAATTCAATTCTTATGACACAATGAGAATTATGAAGTTCCACCACGTGTCTGTCAGGTATCACCTAGAAATTCTACACTGACTCACAAATAGAAGGTATCTGTTCCAGTGACGCTCTTGACGAGTCCAGAGCGACTATGGCAACAATTAGACCGCCTAGGACAAGGTCTTTCACACTTCTCCCTAATCCTGGATACAAGATTATCGATACATTTCGTCCACACCTGTGGAGTAACGGTCAGCGCGTCTGAACCCAATACGAGCAAATGCTGGGTAACTTTCGGTGCTGGACCCCGGACTCATTTCACCGGCATTATCATATTCATATCATTCAGACGCTAAATAACCTAGATGTTGATACAGCGTCGTAAAATAACCCTATAAAAAAGTAAATAAAATCCATACATTTCATGATGACTGTAGTAGTAATGAACAGACTGTATAGCAGTTACCAAACAATAGCAAAATTTCCAACATGTTTGAGTTACACCGATCGCAGATGAATATTAGTAAAGTCTTCTTGAATTAAATAGCCATTGTAATGCTTGCTTTCTCCGACTCAGCCTTTCTTTGCTCTGCTCACATTCCTGTGCTCTGTTTCAGTGGATAGGTTCATTGAATCACTGCCTTTAAGACGACGCAGGGAAAATTCCCTTCCAGACTATCCAAAGACTTCAGAAAGGAATTAGATTACGTCAAAGAGCAATGTTCTAAATATAAAACACTCTAATTCCTCGCGCGCCCCCTTTGGCTTAAATGGAGGTTAAACTCTAGAATGAAGATGGCGGATCGATATCACTGTTTAAAGAAATTTACACACGCCTCCGTAATCAACTATTACGTCATTTCCGGTGTAATGTAGACATTGAAATATATTAAAAGTATGCAATTTGAACTAACATTCTAAATGTGCTGAGTGCCAATTTTTCAAATTTCATTTTATTCAAACTTAGGGAGGAACATCCATATGAGAGTCGGCCTGGGTAGCGTAGTCGGTATAGCACTGGCCTTCTGTGCTCGAGGTTGCGGATTCGATCCCGGCCCAGGTCGATGGGCTACTAAGTGTGTTTAAATATGACAGACTTATATAAGTAGATTTACTGGCATGTAAAAGAACTCCTGCAGGACAAAATTCCGGCACACGGGCGACGCTGATACCTCTGCAGCTGCGAGCGTCATTAAATAAACCATAATTTTAAATTTTCCATATGAGAATATCATACTAAACCGTCTTTGCCGTAGCTCAGCTGTAGTGACTCATTCGTGCGCCAAAAGACAATATTGTAGGTATCTCAAAATACATTTCGGTATTTTTTCTCATAAATACCTCAGAAAGTTGTTTTGGCACTTAACACATTTAGAATGTTAGGTCCTCAATTCATCTAACAATATAACTTAAAAGTTGCTAATTTTGTAGTATAGATTATGTCATGTAGGAAGACTGGAACAAGTTAACATCCGTGATTATACTCACTCGTTTGTCTTATCCAGAATGTTCAGCCGGTTTCATTCGCAATATTAAAGTACGTGATGTAGGATAAACAATATTGGTAATATTTGGAATAATATAAAAAGTAATTTCGAGGGAAAAATTGTTCCGGGGCCGGGTATCGAACCCGGGACCTTTGATTAAACGTATCAACGCTCTCCCAACTGAGCTACCCGGGAACTCTACCCGACACCGATCCAATTTTTCCCTCTATATCCACAGACCTCAAAGTGGGCTGACAACCGTCAAGCAACCAGCATTGAGTGCACACTAACTCTGTGTGACTTAAATTGTGGTTTTCTGTTACGTACAGTGACGTGTATTATGCAAATCAAGCTTTCAGGAATAACTCCCTGTGAAGTTAATTTGAATAATTTCGAGGGAAAAATTGTTCCGGGGCCGGGTGTCGAACCCGGGACCTTTGGTTAAACGTACTAACGCTCTCCCAACTGAGCTACCCGGGAACTCTACCCGACACCGATCCAATTTTTCCCTCTATATCCACAGACCTCAAAGTGGGCTGACAACCGTCAAGCAACCAACATTGAGTGCACACCAACTCTGTGTGACTTAAATTGTGGTTTTCTGTTACGTACAGTGACGTGTATTATGCAAATCAAGCTTTCAGGAATAACTCCCTGTAAATTGGAGTTATTCCTGATTTGCAATATAAAAAGTAGTATATGCACATGGTGGTCTCACGCACAAAATATTAATTTTAAGATAAAATTTTGTCACATTTTTTGCAAAAGTTTCGCTTAACATAAAAATTTAAAGGAAAGTAGGCTATCTAAAAATATTCAATCTTTATAACCAATGGAATATTTCGGTTCTGGTGGAAAAGAGCAGAAACGTTTACTTCAAAATCGGCTGGTCTAACAATAAGTAACAAACAATGTGTTACTTGACACATATTCTGGCCTGTAAACGCAGTAATGCCAAGCATATTTGTATGCTGGTATACAGTAACAGACAGGTTTCCAGTATCAGGAATTATCATTTTTACTAAATCTAAAATAATCACAAATAACTTTAATCAATATTGTATATCTTGATATAGGTACTTGCATTCATAAATTAAACGCAGTGGGATTAAGAAAGTTTCCAAACCTTTATTATGAAAGCAGACACTTGACAGCTTCGAGCCGCGCGGGTGTTGTGAAGCGCTGTAGCAGCTATTTCCTAGCTTGCCTGACCATTCGCTCCACCTCTCCCCTCCTCTACAATCGTCACCAACGAACTGACAGAGTTTCCTAATTTATATTTTAATCAAGCTCACTGTTGCCAACCTATATGACGCTTAATGTTCCGTAAGATAATTTTGTCAACCAAATAGTTGTCTGTGCACACATTGCAAAGTAGCTGACCTCCATTCCACTAGCCTTGAATGGACGAGCCATTTTCTTTTAGACTTAGGTCACATAACTTACCTATCTACAGTGCCTACGGGAAAATCCCTTTATACCATTGTAATAGAACAATATGTTAAACATATCCTAATCAGTTGCAGATGAAGGTAACTTTTAATTATTTTTATGCTTGACCATGCCGAAATGTACTAATTATACACCTGGTAGCAGTCCTTTAATGCATGTCATTAAAGTACACCTACTCATTAAAGGACAGGTCTTCAGCCAATGATAACTCAGCTTACATGTGTTCAGCCAATGAGAAGTCAGCTTTGTACCGTTATAAAACCGCAAGTATCGATTATTCTCGGATATGCAGTCGAAAGAGAATTAGCGAAAAGTCACGGAGGCTGAAATCCAATACTGTCGCAGAAGGTTATGTTCTGTTACTATAATAATTAGCGTTAATTGTAAATAATATTCAAATAAATTCAATTTGTCATCTCGTTTTTCAATGTCGAATTCAATAATCAAAGTTATACCACGTTTAACTGGATTACACAAGGTCAATGACATTATTGTTCCTCGGAAAAAATCAATACATTCGCGTTTGCGCACATCTCACAATTCACGACCTAGAACAAGGTCACTTCCGATCTTGTGAGATACAAATAAAATGTATACATCTGAATACCGGTAATTTCAAGTTAGAAATATGGTCGAGCATAAAAAGTCGATTGAAAATCGCCTATAATGGTAATTAAGAAGCTCGTATGAAAATTATGAAACTCGCTTGCGCTCGTTTCATAAACATCCATACTCGCTTTCTTAATTACTGTCATTATAGGCTCGTTGCATAATGTACTATTGGTTGGTAATTTATTATTATTAAATTATTACTATAGTTATTATTATTATTATTATTATTATTATTATTATTTAGCGTCGATGGAATTGATAGTGAGATAGTATTTGGCGAGATGATGTCGAGGATTCGCCATATACTTCCTGAAATTCGCTTTACTGTTGGAGAAAACCTCGAAAAAAACAACCAGGTAATCGCCTCAAGCGGGAATCGAACCCGCGCCCGAGCGGAAATCGTTAGGCAAGCGCCTTAGCCGACTGAGCTACGACGGTGGCTTTCGATGATAATCTATAGCAGCCATTTTCAACCGGTATGCCGCAAGAAAATGAAAATAGTAAAGGTTGTGAAACTAAAAATTGAAAAAATTGAAGTTAAAAGAGTAGTAAAAAAAAAGTGAGCCCACAAGTGTCAATTTTCAGCGAACACGGCACATGTCAACTTTCAGTGAACATAGTGTAGGTGTGCGAACGACAGAGAAGAGAATCAGCCAGGGTTATCAGATCAGTAAAGTTAGAATAACGTAACAAATTTGAAGTGAATTGAATTTAAGGAAGGGCGCACTACGAGCCATCACTGCGACCTTATTAGATCTACTGCGCTGAGCCTCAAGCTAGGTGCATTCCCAACTCACACTGACTGACTACACTACAGTTTTCTGAGTACCCAGGTTTCGAGCAGGCAACCCCACTTGTCCCTAGGTCAGCCCCCTCCGTGCGTCGCCAGCCGGCGTTCGGTAAATGCTGTGGAATAGTGACGGAATTCAGAAATTTTGACGGAATAATGTAGATGCCTAATATGGGGAAACGGGAGAACCCTGAGAAAATCTCAACTATGACCTTTTCCGCCACAAGTGTCACTGGACCAACCTTAAAAATGTAGTATTTTACATGTTTTTGTAAAAAGAAATACTCTCCTACTCTAGGAATCACTGGTTTATATTATATGAGTGGGGATTTTAAATCACAATTTTTGTGCCGCATTTGAAAAATGCTCTTGTATAGACGACACAAAGAGACTTTGACATACTATAGTGTACGTTATAATGATTAAATTAGCCTCTTATCCATCATTTATAGGAAAAGAATTTGTTGATGTACATTCCGAACCAAGTAAAAAATATCAAATATGATACACAAGAAGCGGAAGGAAATTAGTGACGTTCATAAACGGATTGGCAACACTAATTCATTTAAATTATGAGAAAATTTGTTTTCTTTCTACAGAACTCTCTGGAAAAAAATAGAATGAAATAAATTATAATAAAACAGACAAGATAATACAACGAAACATAACAGACCACAATTAAAAAGAATAAATGGAATACAGAAGAATAGCAGTAGTATTTTATTCTAAGACGATTTAAATTGTAAAACATATTCAGCATCGAAATTCGATAGAGATGATAGTCGGCCGATCTTTGAGCTTCTATTATGAACAGAATTCTTTTCATGCAGTAAATTTGCCATATATAACCCACAGAAATATCTTCCTCTTTGAGGAAGCCGTAAGTGCAGAGCGTTCGTCAGAAAACAGATTTCGTTCAGGTAAATGCCGTCCGGATTTTACTGTTATAGATCGAATACGACTTCCGAGAAAATATTGTGTATATTTCTGCTGAATAGACTGTGAAAAGACTTTATGTTGCTGAAGAGACGTCAAGTTAAAGCAATAGTATACAGCTGACTTCCATTCAGTGCAGTCCGGTTCAGTTCGTATCAATGCAATTCATATGAGAACAGCGAATCTCCGTTTGTGAAACATAATATTACTAATTTTTTTTTTATTTATTTACGTCTGACACATATCAAGTTTGCCGTCAGACATAGCACAGAATAATAAAAAGAAGAATACACACATTAAAATATTAATTATATTAAGATTAATACATGGAATATAATGAAAAAAGTAATTTCAATACAACGATTTTTGACGTAGCCTTGAGCATAAATAGTCATTGCATACCTAACTTGTATTTAATGTGACCAAACACTGGACTTTAATTATATATATATATATATATATATATATATCCTATGAAGGTACAGACGGGAATGAGCTGTCAACATAAGCTCCATCCTCAAGTGCACCTGTTCAACTTCTTCTCTTTACCTGTGTGATAACCCTCCACGAAAGGAATAAATGTCGAGTTTAAATCTGTTTACAACTATAATATCTGTTTCAAATAGTAAAACATTATGCATATCTATTTTTACCTATAGAAATCCATAAATACGACTAAATACATATATTTTCGAACAAAACGTGTGATTACTTATCAATCAATGCCACATATATCCCTTCCCTCTTGCATAGGTTAGAACTCTTTCCGCAACGCTGCCACTTGATTGGACGGGTCCATGATGAGAGTGGCTCTGGTTCTGTGCATTGGTAAAGAGATTATTACGTTTTATAAAATCTCCATAAATTTTATGTGAACGTTAACTGGAACTTTAATGTAATTATTTCCGACATTATGACACAGGAAAGAATAATAGTGTTACCACTGCTGCACGTATTAAAGCTCTGTATCAAAGGAACGCCGTGATCCCTCGGCAACTTCTCGTACACTACTACCAAGCAGGACGCCTACGCCGCGATCAAAGGCGTTGGGATTAGATTGAACAACTGAATACCAAATATAATGCAGAGTAAAATGTCAGTCATAATGGCACGATACGAATGGAAACGACGTTACCATAGCAACCGAGACAACAGTTACATCTCTATTTCGCATCTAGACAGTGAGATACAGCCATGCTGTAGAGCGATGTAAGCAGAAGAGTTTATGGCCTTATCCTATGAAAATCTTAGAGCTCGTGGCATGAAACAAAGCACAATTCTTCACTTTAATCAGATGGCTGCAGTGTAGGTGTTACAATACATGTTAATTCATTGCATTACCCGAATTACTCCGTGAAAGAGTGTCCTAAACAACAACTTGTATTAAACTTGTAATCTTTCATATCACGCATTCAGCTGCTATCTTGTTTCGTCGATAAGTAAATTTCGTTTCCTGTGAATTAAAAAAATTATAGCCTAAACTGCCTCTGATTGGGATTCCAGATGTATATCTCACTTGAAAATATGTATCAGAGAAATAACAATTGAAGACCTAACATTCTAAATGTGCCAATTTTTTTATTTAATTTAATTTAATTTAAGGGAGGAATATCAACATGATAATATAATATTACATTATCGTCTACCACATGACATCATCTTCTGTCAGAATTCTTCTCCCGTTCACTATTCCTTCCAGTGCATCCTTCACTCGGCAGTTTCTTCTCAGACAGTGACCCAACCAATTTCTTTTTCTCTTCCAGAACAGTTTCAGCGTCATCATTTTCAACACAGCTTCATTTCTTATTCTGTCTGTCCATTTCACAAGCTCTATTCTCCTCCATATCCATATTTCAAATGCTTCTATTCGTTTCTCTTCACTTCGTCGTAATATCCATGTTTCTGCCCAATACAATGCGACACTCCACACAAAGCTCTTCAATAGTCTCTTCCTTAGTACTTTTCAAGAGATACGCATTCTTCTTTTTCTATTAAAATCTCCCTTTCCCATTGCTATACTCCTTTTGACTCCCTGGCAACAGCTCATGTTACTGCTTTTAGAACACCCCAAGTATTTGAAGCTGTCCCACTTGCTCTACTACCTCATTTAGTATTCGCAAGTTTACCTTCTTTATTTTTCTTCCGACAACCATGGTCTTCCTCTTCTTTGCATTCATCTTCATCTCATATTGCTCATAGCTGTCATTTAGCTCTAGTAGCAATTTTACTTAGTGTCGTCTTCTCTTCTGCTAACAACGCCATATCATCAGCAAATCCTATGTACTTTATTCTTCTTCCTTCTACTATCACACCTCCCATGTTCTGAAAACAATTCTTTACTAAATTCTCCAAGTAGATGTTTCTATTTTATTTTAGGTTATTTTATGACGCTTTATCAACATCTTAGGTTATTTAGTGTCTGAATGAGATGAAGGTGATAATGCCGTGAAATGAGTCCAGAGTCCAGCACAGATAGTTACCCAGCATTTGCTCGTAATGGGTTGAGGGAAAACCTCGGAAAAAATCTCAACCAGGTAACTTGTCCCGACCGGGAATCGAACCCGGGCCACTTGGTTTCGCGGCCAGACGCGCTAACAGTTACTCCACAGGTGTGGACTGAGTAGATATTGAACAAAGTTGGTGATAAAGGGCATTCTTGTCGTTCTCCTCTCTCTATTTCACTTCCTAAAGATATTTCTTCTTCTATCCTAACTTAGGCCTAATATAATAAAGAGTTAATTAATAATGCGACGAGTGTTTGGCTGAATGAATAATAATCAAGCTATTTGGTGACATGCTTCTTCTTGAACTCATTGAAGTCTCATTTCTTTACATTATAACCTCTCTAGATGTACAAATTGTATCGAGAGAAACTAGGAAGTCCACACCTGTGGAGTAACGGTTAGCGAGTCTGGCCGTAAAACCAGGTGGCCCGGGTTCGATTCCCGGTCGGGGCAAGTTACCTGGTTGAGGTTTTTCCGGGGTTTTCCTTCAACCCAATATGAGAAAATGCTGGGTAACTTCCGGTACTGGACCCCGGACTCATTTCACCGGCATTATCACCTTCATCTCAGTCAGACGCTAAATAACCTAATATGTTGATAAACGTCGTGAAATAACCTACTAAAATAAAAAATAAAACATCCATATGAGAATATCATACTACATTATCGTCTACCACCTGACATAATCTTCTGCCAGAATTCTTCTCCCGTTCACTATTCCTTCCAGTGCATCCTTCACTCGGCAGTTTCTTCTCAGACAGTGACCCAACCAATTACTTTTTCTCTTCCAGATCAGTTTTAGCATCATCATTTCCAACATAGCTTCGTTTCTTATTCTGTTTGTCCATTTCACAAGCTCTATTCTCCTCCATATCCATATTTCAAATGCTTCTATTCGTTTCTCTTCACTTCGTCGTAATGTCCATGTTTCTGCCCAATACAATGCGACTCTCCACACAAAGCTCTTCAATAGTCTCTTCCTTAGTATTTTTCCAGAGATACGCATGCTCCTTTTTCTATTAAAATCTCCATTTTCCATTGCTGTACTCCTTTTGACTCCCTGGCAGCAGCTCATGTTACTGCTTTTAGTACACCCCAAGTATCTGAAGCTGTCTCACTTCCTCTACTACCTCATTTAGTATTCGCAAGTTTACCTTCCTTATTTTTCTTCCGACAACCATGGTATTGTCTTGTTTGCATTCGTCTTCATCCTATACTGCTCATAGCTGTCATTTAGCTCCAGTAGTATATTACTTAGTGTCGTCTTCTCTTCTGCTAACAACGCCATATCATCAGCAAATCTTATGTGCTTTATTCTTCTTCCTTCTACTATCACCCCTCCCATGTTCTGAAAACAATTCTTTATTAAATCCTCCAAGTAGATGTTGAACAAATTTGGTGATAAAGAGCATCCTTGTCGTTCTCCTCTCCCTATTTCACTACCTTCAGATATTTCTTCTTCTATCCTGACTTAATATAATAAAAAAGTTAATTAATATTGCGACGAGTGTTCGGCTGGGTGAATAGTAATCAAGCTATTTGGTCACATGCTTCTTCATGAACCCACTGAAGTCACATTTCTTTACATTATGATCTCTGTAGCTGTACAGATTGTACCGAGAGAAACTGAGAAGATAAGACTTCTTTATTGAATGTTCGAGTTAAAAACCAGCCAACCAGATTCCACTTTTTGTCGGTGGCTCTAAGTTTACTGAAATTATACATTTCTTCAGTGAGTTAGCACACACTTCTACTAAGTTACACGATATAAACTAAATATGAATGAAGACGATCTACGACTTTCTTATCTTACTGTAAACATGCAAACGTCGTTTTAAATATAAAATATAATAGAAATTCACACGCCAGTCGAGGTCTAGCAAACAGCTGATGTAAGCAGATTGAAACTAGAGTGAGAGGGACGATCGTATGTTCTAATCTCACCCGTAACATAGACTTTGTACGTTAAGATTTCTTAGGTGGAAAAACAGATTTCATATGCCTCATGTCAAAGGAGTCCCACCATGTGTTAGTATCGAAGAAAATAAGATTAATTTAGACCAATACTCTTAACGGAGTATTTTCACAATGTTTCTTGAAAGTTCACGCATGCAGGCGTTGTTATATGACGCTATACAAGTAGTAACAGTTACATTAATAAATTTATTGGCAATAATTACTGAAATTGCTGTGCAGCATGATGTAACATCGAAACAGTGAGATTCTAATTCTGAAGTGTTGCTGAAAGACGAGAAATTTGTTAGAGAAACTCTAGAGATTCAAAAAATTAAATTATATAGGGTGTTTCCGGGCTAGTGTTACTAACTTTCAGTGATGATGGGGAAGGGCACATGCATCAATTTGAGATAAGGAATCCTGGTCCGGAAATGACTGAGTCGAACGTTATAAGCAAAAATAGTTGTGTGGAAATGAAATAATTTTATTCTCTGTACACCTTATTTATGTGTATTTATCTGTACATCTTACGCATACTGTATTCATCTGACGTTGTTTACGTTCTCTACCTACCGTATTCCGTTCAGTGCGCTGTCTGAGAGATGGGACAGGAAACTACACTAAAGCAATGCAGATAGCGTAATGTGTAACTGACATGGTCGGTTCTGATATACACGTCTGTAGACAGCAGTGTATGTGTACAAGTTGGAGTGTCCAGTCGATCAGTCCTAGTGAAATGGAGGAGTACACGAGAGCGGAATATGCAGACATGATTTTCGAATACGGATGAGCCAATGGTAACAGTAGACAAGCTCACAGATTGTATCGGGACAAGTACCCACGTAGGAGATATCCGGCCCATACCATCTTTCCAAGACTGTTCCAAATGTTAAGGGAAAGAGGGCATGTGTTGTGAAATTACAATTCCATTTCCACACAACTATTTTTGCTTATAACTTTCGACTCAGTTCATTTCTGGACAGGGTCCCTTATCTCAAATTAATACATGTGCCCTTCCCCATCATCCCTGAAAGTTAGTAACACCACCCCGAAAACACCCTGTATATTCCGAAGTGATATAGTGTTAAAAGTTGTGTAATCAAGATGTATAATCAAAATTGAACTCAGTATATTTAATTAGTTGCTGCTCATTTCTATATAAAAACGAGGATTAAAACAATCTCGTATTCTAAAGGAGCAAAATCTGGTATATTGTTAACTGGTGTGGAGTTGCGCTGGCGCGTGAGTTCGATTTCCGCTTGGGCTGATTACCTGGTTGGATTTTTTTCCGAGGTTTTCACCAACCGTAAGGTGAATGTGTGGTAATCTAAGGCGACTCCTCGGCCTCATCTCGCCAAATACCATCTCGCTATCAACAATCCCATTGACGCTAAATAACCTAGTAGTTGATACAGCGTCGTTAAATAATCAAGTTTAAAAAAATTCAAGTTTATTATCAGCAGTATGGATTAATACACCTCATATTGTTCTTCAGTTTTCGGAAAGAGTCTTCTGCATAATGATCTGTGCTACTGTACTGAGCTCCTTCCGTATTCTCTTTCTTGACACAACAATATTACAACTGTGACTACAGTAAATATTTATCAGAGGAAAGCTAACATATCTGCAGTCTTTATTCCAGAAGCCTGCTGCGTTCCCATGACGACAAACTGCCTCCGACGAGCTCTCAAGCGTTACAGATTCAGTAAAGTTTAATGTACCCGCGTAGTAGTAAATAATGACAGTTCTGTGTCTTTATTGGGAGACGACCTACAAGGGCGGCAGTCTGTGGATCTGAAAGACGCTGGATTAAAAGGGTATGAATACTATAGCAATGAGCGAGTACTGTTATCAAGCTGATTTTTAAGTAAGAACCATTCATGGCAGTGAGGTTACTAAGAACATTTCGGACTATTTTTTTTATTTTATTGGGTTATTTTACGACGCTGTATCAACATCTAGGTTATTTAGCGTCTGAATGATATGAAGATGATAATGCCGGTGAAATGAGTCCGGGGTCCAGCACCGAAAGTTACCCAGCATTTGCTCGTATTGGGTTGAGGGAAAACCCCGGAAAAAACCTCAACCAGGTAACTTGCCCCGACCGGGATTCGAACCCGGGCCACCTGGTTTCGCGGACAGACGCGCTGACCGTTACTCCACAGGTGTGGACTTTCGGACTACCAGTCATTTAAAGAGTCAGATTGAGTGAGTCAATAAGTTTAGTGAGTCAAGTCACGAGATGAATCATCATTATAGCGGTTAAGTCAGTCAACGAGTTTGTGAGGTTAGTGAGTCGTGTAAGTGAGTTAGTCATATTAGTGAATCAGACTCATCAAAGGCAGTAAATAATAATTAATAATAATAATAATTTATTTATTTAATCTGGCAGAGCTAAGGCCAGTAGGCCTTCTCTTCCGCCCAGCCAGACTCTAATTCTAATTAAATACATTTGCTTATATAGTTATTACATTAATATCTAGATCATAAAACAACATGAAAGTAAATGATGAAAATTGGATAACTAATGTTAGTGTGACAATAATAAACACTGGTAAGAAATAGTTATAATAATAATGATAATAATAATAATAACAATAATAATAATAATGGTAATTATAATAGTAATAATAATAATAATAATGAGATAATTTATATATTTATCTGTGATATATATAACCATTAAACACTGAGAAACCTGAAACAGCTATTATTGTTGACAATAATTGTTAGAAAAATATCTCGTTAACCTATTCTTAAATTGATTTGATGTCTGACAGTCCCTGACATTACTCGGTAGGGAATTCCAAAGTCGAGGAACAGACACAGTGAAAGAAGATGAATATGAGGATGTTCGGTGGGAGGGAATGGATAATATTGAGGAGTGTTGTGATCGTGTGTCTAGGTTATGATGGGTGGATAAATTTTGAAAACGAGACGCAAGATAGACAGGAGTGGAGAAATGTAATATGTGAAAGAGAAGGGAAAGACAGTGGATTTTCCTACGATCTTCTAGACAGAGCCAGGACAACATTTCGAGGGATGGTGTTACGTGATCAGCCCGGCGAATATTGCAGACGAAACGGACGCACATATTATGAACACGTTGTAGTCTCTGCGCCGAAGTAACGCTTAGGTCAGTAAGCAGAATATCACAGTAATCGAAGTGGGGCATCACGAGTGTTTGCACTAACATTTTTTTCATGGAAAGGGGTAGAAAATTCTTCAATCGTCTAAACGAGTGGATTAATGAAAATACCTTTTTGCAGGTTTCTGCAACTTGAATGTTCCAATTTAAACTTTTATCCATATAAATACCTAGATTCTTTACTGATTCACTGAACGGAATTTCGGTGCCGTGTATTTTAATCGGGGAGAAATTTGGTATGGTAATAGTGCTTAACAAACGTGAATGGCCCACAATGATTGACTGTGATTTTTCTGGATTTAGTTTAAGTCGGAATTTCCGTATCCATGTGCAGATTGAGTTCAGGTCGTCATTAATTTTAGTTATTGCATCATTTATTTCGTCAGTGTGGAATTTTATGTATATTTGAAGGTCGTCTGCATAGAGATGGTGTCGGCAGTACTTTAGAGATTCTGATATGTCGTTGATATAAATTGTAAATAGTAAAGGGCCAAGAACTGATCCCTGTGGGATCCCTGACCTTACGGCCTGCCAAGGGGAAGAATGATTTCCAGCTATCACACTTTGTTGGCGGCCATTAAGGTAAGAGTCAAACCACAGGACAACGTGCTCTTCTAGGTGTAGTCTTCTGAGTTTACATATTAATAAGTCAATGTCTACAGAATCGAAGGCTTTGCTGAAGTCAAGTAAAGTCATTATTGTCAATTTACGTTCGTCCCGGGCCTCGCGTAGGTCTTCCGTGATTTTAAGTAATGCTGTACTTGTGTTATGTCCGGCTCTGAAACCTGATTGATAAGAGTCGAGAAGTTTGTATTTGTTTAAGTATTCTGTCAGTTGCTTGTGTACAATGCGCTCCAATGCTTTAGATAGGGCAGGTAGGATGCTGATAGGTCTGTAGTCGTTATAAGATGTCGGTGTTTTGGTCTTGGGAATTGGGTGGACAAAAGCGAGTTTCCATTGCTGTGGGTAAGTCGAAGTCATAATTGAGGCATTGAAAATGTGGGTCACAGTCGGTAGTATTACGTCTATGATTTTGTTTAATAACGAAATATTGACGTGGTCTGGTCCTTCTGCTTTAGTTGTGATTCGTTTCAGGGCTTTCTTTACGTCAGATTGCGTAATATACCAAAAGTGAAATTTTTCCCTTGAGGGGTTGGTCCGTAGGTTTAAGAGTTCATCGATTGTCTGTTGTTTGTCAATGGGGCTAAGGGTTGTAGTGTGAGTTTTCGTAAAGTGGTCATTGAGCCGTTCCAGTGAGATTGAGTTGCCGTCTACCTGGATCTTTGTCTGTCTTAATCCCATTGTCTGCACATGTTTCCAAAGCGTGGAGGGGCTAGTTCCTGGTTCAATAAGGCTGTATGCATGTCGGATTTTAGCATTCCTAACAGTCTGGCTGGTTCTGTTTCTCAGTTGCTTGTACCTGTTAAAATTAGTTTCGTTTTTGTCTCGTCTATATTTTCGATATGCCGAATCTCGTTCAGCCATCATGTTGCGTATGTCAGCAGTCATCCACGGCGCAGGCAGTCTTCTCACACGTCTAGTTTTTAGAGGAGCATGTCGGTCATACAAGTCTATAATAAAGTTATTTAGCTGTTCTATCTTCTCGTCCATAGTTCGCAACTTCCATATTGCGTCCCAGGGTATACGTAATGCGTCTTCTATTAAAGCAGAATTGTCAATACGTTTTAGGTCTCTATAAGTAGCTATTTTGGTTGTCAATTTGGGACACTGCAATGCGTATATTACATATATTATATCGTGGGAAGATATTCCAGACGCAGGTAGCTGTCCATGTGAGAGAACTTTGGCAGGATTATTGGTGATGATTAAGTCAAGGAGCGTTTCTGAGTAGGTGGTATGATGAGTGGGTTCAAGTGGAAGGATAGTCATATCACAAGCATGGAACATTGTCTTTAGTTGTGTCGTCTGTATTGAGTCAGCGGCAAGTAGATTTGTATTAAAATCACCCATAACGATTACGTGTTCATAATATGGCAATAGGTTCTGTAGGGATGTCTCCAGGTCAGCTAAAAAATTAACCTTCGGAGGCTTATAAACAATACACAGCAAACATTTCTGAAAACTAACTCGTATTTCTACGAAGAGAAATTCAGGGCGAGAGGAATATTCGCCGGGGGATTGGTGAATAACTTTGGGCTCGAGATCCGAACTAATGAAGGCTGCAACACCACCTCCCCGCTTATTTAAGCGATCGTTGCGAAGTAGATTGTATCCGTCGAGGTGAATTAGGGAAGAGGATAAAGATGGTTGAAGCCAGGTCTCAGAAATTAAGATGGCGTGCAAGTTTAGTGGGGAAAATATAGCGTAAAAGTCGTCAATGTGTGCTAAAATACTTTGAGCGTTTATGTGTGCGACTCGAAGGGCATTGGGGTGGAAAGAGAAAGCGGTCTGTAAGATATCTGCCGTCTGCTGGGGCAGTCACGTATTTGAGTTAGATCAGTAAACTAGTCAGACCAATGAGTTAAACAGATCAGCGAGGTCAGTGACTTAGTCACGCCAGAGAATTAGGTCACTGAGCCACTTATAACAGTGAATTAAGTCAGTGAGTTAGTGAGAAGAGTGAGTCTGTCAGTGAAGTAAATGAATCACTCAGATCAGTGAATCAGTTATGTCAATGAATCAGTCAGACTCGTGAGTCAATTAGCTCTCTAGGTAAGTTAGATCATTGAATAATTCAGAACAGAGATTCGATCAGAATACTGAATGTCATGCCAATGAATGAGTGAGATCGATCAGTAAGTTACTACCAGTTGGACAAGCTAAATTAGAGGCATATTAGTCAACCACCACAGAATACCTGAATTAGATTCTATTGTACTGAGCCAACTTTCAGTGAGGTTTGCTATTTCTGCTATTTCACGACGGTACCAGCTTCTGGTTGTTGATGAGAAGAATTCGGCGATACCCATTTTAACGGCTTCCAAGTTTTGGGAATTTCTTTCACGCAATAGTGGCCAAAGGATAGAAACAGATGGTAATCTGAAGGCGCATGATCAAGTCTATATCTCTGATGTGGTACCAGTTCGATTAACTTGTGTCTGATACATCTCTCTCAAAACTTCATGAACCCGTTCTAGCTGTTGAGAATAAAGATGTACATCGACCGCACCTCTGCTTGAAACAACCTTCCGATGAATCACGTCTTCAAAGTTCCACCAGACACAAAACATTACTTTGGGGACGAACCGATTTTATTTAACGACGACTTTGGCAGGGTAACGGCGATCGAGCCATTATTTTAAGGTGTCAAGATTGCGGCAGTACACCCATTTTTCATTACATCCAGATAAATCTATCATACATGGACTAGCTAGAAGCTGACAAAAGATAATTATCCACTCTGCGTTGAGCCTGTTCGAGTGTAAATTCATGACGTACAAATCTACAACTTCTGTCTTATTTTATAACCATCTTAATGTGGCGATGCATTGCACCTCCTGAAGTACCAAGTTCTACTGACAACTCACAAGAACATTTTTGTGTTTTTTTTTTTCATCCTATTGACAACGATAACATAAGTGACTTTCTGATCAGCAATTGAAAGTGGAGCAAAACCATCGCTAAGCTAAAGATACCCCAGAACCATACTGTACAGTGTACAGACAGTACTTCAGTTCCCTTCCGAGAGTCGAACTGAGGTCTGCTAGACTTACAGTTGAATACGCTGCCACTTTGGCACAGCGCGGTGAAAAGTATCTTGATATCTGACGTCACCACGCAATTAGAGAATTCCGTGAACAAATGTCCCTGACGTCTGACGCTGTCACAACGAGATGCAACCCCACGCCCCTCAGGCCGAGAGCTCTCTAATTGGGCCTGTCGTCCCACGCAGCTCAACTTTTTTTGTATGAACGAAAATAAGTGAAAGTATATTTCACTGACTAAGTGCTTTATTTTGTTTCCATATTCATTTCCTTGGCAGTAATTCTAAAGAGACGTCATTGCAAGTTTGTCTCAATCATTCTTAAAAATTTCTACAACCTTAAACCGATTGTAATAAGAAACGTTGCTCTTTTTTATTTTCTCATTATATAAGACAGGCTATAGAAATATTGTGGTGATGTTGAAGAATATGAATTTTCAATATACGTCTTAGTATTTCTCACATGAAACAAGTAGCTTGTAGTAGGTTCCCTGATTTTCATACGTATATTTCTGTTTGTTTTCTGTCTGTCTGTCTGTCTGCCTACTGATCATAAAACTGTATTTCTGTACAAAGGTTTTTCCTACACGTTTGGACGAATTTTGTTTCTATTCAATAAGTATTTGTCGAATTATCCTGATATCATAATGAAATAAAACAATTAAATTTGAAATAAATTTAATATACCAAGGGATAAAAACAAAATATGACGGAAATTTTACTTGAAGCCAGTAAAGCGATAGTTTTGGAAGTAAATCCCGAAAAGACAAAGTATACGATTATTTCTCGTGACCAGAATATTGTACGAAATGGAAATATTAAAATTGGAGATTTATCCTTCGAAGAGGTGGAAAAATTCAATTATCTTGGAGCAACAGTATCAAATATAAATGATACTTCGGAGGAAATTAAACCCATAATAAATATGGGAAATTTCTGTTATTATTCGGTTGAGAAGCTTCTGTCATCCAGTCTGCTGTCAAAATATCTGAAAGATAGAATTTATAAAACAGTTATATTACCGGTTGTTCTGTATGGTTGTGAAACTTGGACTCTCACTTTGAGAGAGGAACAGGTATTAAGGGTTTTTGAGAATATGGTTCTTAGGAAAATATTTGGGGCTAAGAGGGATGAAGTTACAGGAGAATGGAGAAAGTTACACAACGCAGAACTGCACGCATTGTATTCTTCACCTGACATAATTAGGAACATTAAATCCAGACGTTTGAGATGGGCAGGGCATGTAGCACGTATGGACGAATCCAGAAATGCATATAGAATTTTAGTTGGGAAACTGGAAGGAAAAAGACCTTTGAGGAGGCCGAGACGTAGATGGGAGGATAATATTAAAATGGATTTGAGGGAGGTGGGATATGATGATAGAGAGTAGATTAATCTTGCAAAGGATAGGGAACGATGGCGGGCTTATGTGAGGGCGGCAATGAACCTCCGGGTCCCTTAAAAGCTATTTGTAAGTAAGTATTACTTTCATCCACTATGTCTTGTTATTAAATTTTTTGGTGGTTCAATCTTGTGAATCCTAATGGTCATAATAATCTCATCTGTGAAACTTTTAGTATTCGAGGTTCCCTTTAGTTGCAGTTGTAGTTGCATAGCAGCATCAGTAGTAGTAATGTAGCACCTATTATTATTATTATTATTATTATTATTATCATTATTATTATTAATATAGATGACGACGTAGACAACGTTTTATACTGGAAACATAAAATATTAATAGCATATATTTGGCAGCTGATGCTAAATGCCGTACCTTGACACACACAATTTATTAGTCCCAGGGAACGTCCCCAGTATCTCTGTCGGCCGACTAGTGCAAATAGAAGTAGTAATTTGTACTGTAGCTGGTCATCTCCAATAGAGTAATTGGAAATGTGACTGTGTAACCTTTTACATAAATTTCTTTAATCGTCTTAAGAGAGGCTATTGATACAATCTGAATACCTTCTACAATAAATAAATAGTAGAAACAGTTTTTTCGATAATAACAAACCTACATCATGAAGTCATCCATCGTAACAGTAACTCTGAAATGAAGGATTCAGAGCCATAGCGGGCCAAGCGCCATTTATTAAAAACGGAGAAAGCAAGAGTGAAAGTTAAGTAAATACCATATTTTAATAAAGATTGACATATCATTTAGTTTCAATGTGCATACTTTATCTTACTTGCTATATGTTTCGTTAAATTATGGTAAACAATTTTAACCCTTGTTTTCTCCGTTTTTAATAAATGGCGCTTGGGCCACTATGGCTCTGAACCCTTCAAATAATTATATTCCAACTATGTACACGGGTTACTTAGAATTCATGGTAATTGCTTTTCAATTTTTATTACTTTAAGTAAAACGTTAATTTTCTATTCTTTATTTCTAGCTTTACTTCTTGCCTTGAGAAATCTTTGTATGCGTAGATGCTGTTTCAGTCAGTTGTTATTATGTTTTAAATTACATGCGTACTAATCAGAGGACTTAAAGCATTCTTGTGGGCTTGAGATAATATCCTTTTGTCCCTATTGATCTTTTTCTGTATTTTATATCATGGTCGTTTCCGCAGATAGGCCTATATTCCTGCCATAAAACAAGCACTAATTCTTATTTGCAAGAAATGTGTTTGATATTATGCAGACGACGTTTTATGGTTGACTAATCAGGACACTTCTACATCATAACTTCTGCTTCTGTAAACGGTATGTCACATTCTTATATGCTATGTACTTAAACTGACAGGTAGTCAGTCATTCTTAAATCGATATTGATGGAAAGGTTATTTAATTTTATTATTTATATTGTATTTCCTGATTTCCAAAGATTTCAGTAATTACATTAGTTATTATTTTATAAATTGAAAGAAACCTCATAAAATTAACAGTTGTTAATTTATTGTTCATAACGCAAAATTTGACGCATCATGGTGAAGTTAGTAGCAGGCCTATATCAACATGGGTCCGGAAATGCTTGATTTCCGCGTTATTAGTGGTGACAAAGAGGACTATTGTGCATTACAAAACTTTTGTTTTCTTGAATTAAAAACATGTTACGTGTTGCATGTTTTTATAATGTGTAATACTGTGTGTAGGGTGAATGATATGTGTGATAATCTTAACTCCCGCAAATGGATTCTCCTCTTGTAGATACTTAAGTTGGAGAAATTGCCTGTAGCGTATATTACAGCCGACTTGCGTAAAAGAAGAAGATGAGGAGATTGATTGATTGTTCGTAAAATCCTATTTTACACATTGTTATGGTAAAGACATCAATAGTCAAATTTAGAAGTTACAATAGATTTTAGTAGGCCGACTTATATGGAAACCGTAATATAAAAAAATAAAGTAACGAAAGGTTATAGAACATAGAAGGCTTCATTATTTTACTATATCCACTCACCAATCATTACTAAGTGAAAGTGAAAATATGTACATGGATGAATGCATGAAAAACTCATCTGTTCTACTCTACACAGCTCCAGCATCATGGGTATTTATATTAAAAGCTCAATGAAAAAACCTCAGTAATATTCTACGTTTTGTACACGGAAGTGACTTGGATACAACAACAATTACTGAACCATAGAAGACCATCATCACAAGGCATCACAAAACAACAATCAGCTACTCTACAACTTTGACTCATATTCAACTGCAACGGACAAGTATCGACAACCAAAATGCATTCTGTCAACATTTAATTATAAACTGCTAACTATATTATAAGGATCCTGCAGTGGCTGAGTGTCCAGACCTCCGGTCTATCACGCAGGTGATCTGGGTTCGAGTCCCGATCAGGTCGGAAATTTTTACTTTAAAAAGTCCATAGTGACACTTGTGGCGGACAGGCCGTAGTTGGGGTTTTTCTCGGGGTTCTCCCGTTTCCCCATATTATTTTTTAAATTGGTTATTTATCAACTACGAGGTCATTTAGCATCGATAGCGAGATGATATTTGGCGAGATGAGGCCGAGGATTCGCCATAGATTACGTGACATTTGCCTTATGGTTGGGGAAAACCTCGGAAAAAACCCAACCAGGTAATCAGCCCAAGCGGGAATCGAACCCGCGCCCGAACGTAACTGCGGGTCGGCAGGCAAGCGCCTAACCGACCGAGCTACGCCGGTGGCTCCTCCATATTAGGCATCTATATAATTTCGTCACAATTTCTCTATTTCGTCATCATTCCATAACATCACCCGATCGCTGGCTAACGACGCACGAAGAGGGCTGGCCTAGAGACGAGGGGGATTGCCTCCTCGAAACCTGAGTACGCAGCGAACCTTAGTTTAGTCAGCCGGCGTGGGTTTGTAAATGCGCCTCGCTTGAGAGTTAGCGCAATAGATCGTAACATGTCGCAGTACTGGGCCATAGTCCCTCCTCCCATAAATGCCATTACATTCCATATATATATATATATATATATATATATATATATATATATAAAACTCAATCCCACAGAGGTCAGAATCATTCCAATTTAAGATGTAGATCACCATTCTCAACAACTAAAACTAAGAAAAAGGGTCGAGAAACGAATACTCTGTCTGTACAACAGAAAAAAAGGTTATTAGCAAGTAATAAAAGAAGTCACCGGTTGCCTAGTAACGCAAAGATAAATAAGCCCCATATTTAAAAGATAATACATTTCAGACATAGTAGTAAAAGCTAAAATAATTAGAATTCGGATTTCATTATCCTACAGGTTATTGTCAACTACGCAGCAAGTATTTTATTTAAACATGATAAAAATACATAAACAGAACACATTCGCAATCATATTCTGTGGCATTCTTCGCTTCCTTACAGGTACAGTCAGGCGAAGAGCTTTGTAGGGCAATCAAACATTGTTTTCTTTAGTAATAAATTTGATCTTACTTGCATAACTTTTATGTTGACCTTAAACAGACAAATCTTAATACTTTTGATAAAGATAAAAAATGCATCAATTTTTTATAGACTACTCCTTTTAAGAAACACAAAATAAATACATTAATTAAATACATTTCTATATAGAACGAAACTAATTATTGGTTCACTGACTTTAAAAATTACATAATAAATACATAAATTAAAAACATTTTCATATATAATAAAACTAGTTCCTGGCTCATTCACTTTTAAACAATAAAAAATAAATAGGTACATACATTAAATATAATTTTCTATATATGGGTAACAAAACTACTCTTTGATTCATTAACTTCTAAAAGGATACAACATAAACACATTTATTTATCTGTCTGTCTGTCTGTCTGTCTGTCTATCTATCTATCTATTTGCTGATAATTGTAACATAAAATATAATATAAACAGATAAAACTTTAGCTCACCCCTAAAAGAGTAGAACTAGTGCTCAGGGGCGGATTCCTGAATTAAAATTAAGAAGTATATAATACAATTTATCTTATGTCTACTACACAATAGGCATATATAAATTTAAATTTACAATTTTTCATTATTTATAAAATCCATACATATATACTAGTATATAAAACAAAATTAGTAACTGGTTCATAGATCTGTATTAAAACAAGTACCAATATACGTTCTGTATGAATCAAACGCGACACTGAAACAAGCGTGACGACTGTTGCTTTGGTATTCTAGTTGGGAGTGTCCGCTCAGAGCTCGGGACACAACTTCTCGCGTTATCATTACACCTCGTACCCTACGAGTGTGAAAGAAGAAAACTTGCACATTTTATTTATTAAGAGGGTGTAATATACAACTTTATAAGCTATCGTGTTGCTGGTACATTAAACTTGAGGTGGAGAGTACACAGAATCTAGCATAAATAACAATTAAAGCCAAATAAGTGTACTTGAAGACGAGAAATGTCTGAGCCGACCAGAAGCAACAAGAGGGGAAGACGAAGAAGAAGACAGACGCGAGGTTAGAGTTATGTAACAAGAGAGGAAGTAGAGAATCCTCGTGGGGAATAACAGAAAGATACATCAAGTTTTCAGTTTCTAATAGAGCGAGGGGTCCGCAGCCAATCAGCCTACCAGGCGAGGGGGGAATTAAAAACGTCACAACCCTTCCGCCCCTCGATGAATGATGGTTCAACTAGATGCCGCCAGGGATCGCAAACAACGACTCTGTCCTTAATTATTAATTGGCGACGGATAGAGTCGGTCACGACTCTGTTCGGTTACCATAGAAATGCATGGAACAAAAACCGTAATGTGGGTTCACTTGTTTCCTTCCGACAACTGAAGGAATTACGAACCGAAAACAATTGAGCCTTCGTTAATTGGAAGAGAGTTGTGGTGTTCAGCACACTGCGCCCGACCCAAGACTGGCATACTACCCCTATAATTTGATCGCTACAAAATTGCATTGAGAGATCCTGTGAAGTTGGGAGAGAGAAATTTAAGAAAGTGACCTATTCACGTAGTTACAGAATTTTTATATTTTAATCTTGAAAACCCCCAAAGTTGTTGGATTTCTACTGTATATGGCAAAAAAGTAGGTACTCCATTAATCTGGTTCATGAAACAAATGGCAAGCTTGTGGTGTGATTTTGCCTTTATTTCTTGAGGATTTAAATTTTTCTTGAGATAATTTAAACTACAAAGTATTTTCATTGTTGCCTACTTCGTAATTTTGTGCATTTTAACATAAGACGACACTCAGTTAAAGCTACACATGCAGCCCGTTTGTGCTTCTTAGCAACGCCGCTAACATCATTCAAGAACATCCTGTCGGCGATATCCCCTTATAATAACAAATTAGTAATGTCAAACTTTTCTTACTCTATTTATGATATGGTTTATAATAATAATAATAATAATAATAATAATAATAATAATAATATATGATAGGAGAAAATCCACAAACGATTAGGGAAACACTGAAATTTTACTTGAAGCAAGTAAAGCGATAGGTTTGGAAGTAAACCCCGAAAAGACGAATTATATGATTATGTCTCGTGACCAGAATATTGTACGAAATGGAAATATAAAAATTGGAGATTTATCTTTGGAAGAGGAGGAAAAATTCAAATATCTTGAAGCAACATAAAAAAATCTTAAAGTTAGAATTTATAAATCAGTTATATTACCGGTTGCTCTGTATGGTTGTGAAACTTGGACTCTCACTTTGAGAGGAACAGAGATTAAGGGTGTTTGAGAATAAGGGTATTAGGAAAATATTTGGGGCTAAGAGGGATGAAGTTACAGGAGAATATAGAAAGTTACACAACGCAGAACTCCACGCATTCTATTTTTCACCTGACATAATTAGGAACTTTTAAATCCAGACGTTTGAGACGGGCAGGGCATGTAGCATGTATGGGCGAATCCAGAAATGCATACAGAGTGTTAGTTGGGAGACCGGAAGGAGAAAGACCTTTGAGGAGGCCGAGACGTAGATGGGGGGATACTATTAAAATGGATTTGAGGGAGTTGGGATATGATGATAGAGAGTGGATTAATCTTGCACAGGATAGGGACCGATGGCGGGCTTATTTGAGGTCGGCAATGAGCCTGCGGGTTCCTTAAAAGCCGTAAGTAATAATACTAATAATAATAATAATAATAATAATAATAATAATAATAATAATAATAATAGTAGTAGTAATAATAACAACAATTTTATTTTTCCAGGCACAGTTAAGGCCATGAGACCTTCTCTTCCACTCAAACAGGATGAAAACACATACAGGAAAATATATATATATATACAAATATTAACTTTAGAAAATGATGGAATACATATCCTAAGATCTAAAGAGAGGAATGTTAATCTGATTCACTGAATAGGCATACCTGTTGTTATTTATTAAATTTAAAGGTGCTTTTCAGGAGTACAGACTGTCACGGAATATTAGTTTGACACTCTAGCTAGAATATATGACATCATATAGCCTGTCCAATCGTTTGCCATTCTTCACGCATGCATAATTATACTCAGAAGTCACTTCCCTAGCCTTAAGACTAGGCTGAGTGTCAATTGAAGACTTGTTTCCTGACCGATATGTGGCCTCTTGTCCACCGCTGTTGAGTAACTGTTAGTCTGCCAGATCTTAAACGTGCGGGTCCAGGTTAAAATCCTGGTTGGGACAAGTTATCTGGTTGAGGTTTTCTCAGGAGTATTCCCTCAGTCCATTAAAAGCAAATGCTGGGTAACTTTCAGCGCTGGCATTATCACCTTCATGTTATTCAGACGATATGTAGCCACAGCAGTTGATAAAGCGTCGTAAAATAACAAATTAAGAAACTGGCTCCTTCAAGGCCAGACAAGCACCGAAAGACGCCAGGTAAAACCTCCATTCAATATGACGGGGTGACGTTTCGTGTTTGGAGTTAAATAAATGAAGGGATAATCTTTCGGCTTCTTTAATTTATCTTCTATCCTTTCTAAATTCTAAATTTAAATACTTAATTTCTCCTTTCATCTTGTACGAAATATTAAGTTTCCGTGCATCATGTTGAGCCGGCTAAACCAGTTTCAGTCATATTAACTTACGTGTATCTTATTGTGGTTTATCGGACACTGTGCTCCTGCCATCATTGGTAATTAATATTGTTATGGTTTGATCTTGTGTAATTTCGGAGAATTAATGTTCTACAATTACGTCATTGTATTTCCCTGGATAGTTGCATTGTAACGTGATAGTCGGACATTACCTCCAATATTGTGAAGGTCAGTGTTCATTACTGTATTGATTCACTTCATTCAACCACATGAATTTCATCTAATAAATTTGATGTTAACTTCTGATTGTGTTCTTATTGAATCTCTTGGGTATGTCAATCCAGAAGCTTTCTTTGATTGTAACATATCCACTACAGTTTTTGTCTGAGTGATGTTTAAGTGCGCCACAAAACCAAGGGGATTGGGAGCAAGTGAAGTACGACGGAAAGCAGGTGCAACGGTGCCAGACGCCTTCTTTCAGCACGTGTCATTTATGGCAGGAAATTAAAATTCAACTCAGGAATAACGCACACCAACATTTTCAAAACCAATTTCAACTATCATTACTTTCAGGAACAGCATATGAAATGCAATGATCTAGTATCTCCGTAACATATTATTATCCCTACGTAAGCCACATAATTATGTTCTGAAAATATATTTCGTAACTATTAAAACATACGCTTATTTGTGTTAATTGCGAATATTTTCATATGTTAAATTCATCGTAATATAAGTGTATGTCCGCTCATGCTTGTAATTTTAATTACGGCGTTACTCCAGAAAGAAAGATTCCAAATTGCTATGCAATTCTTTACGAGACTTTTCAGTAACAAGCATGTCTCGCCAGCTGCCTATTCAACAAGGCGCTGCGTTTGCGTCAATGCAATTTGCCTTGCTTTTTTTTTTTTTTTTTTGGTCACTTTTAAGGATCTTGAAAAAAAATCAGGTTTAAAGTGTGAATTCTGAGGCAGTAGAACAAGTGGACAGCTTCAAATACTAGGGCTGACCTATAAACAGTAACATGAGCTGCTGCCAGGACGTCAAAAGGAGAATAGCAATGATCAAGGATGCTTTCAATAGGAAAAGGAGCATCATCTGCGGACCTCTGAAAAAAGAACTGAGAGAGAGAGACTTGTGAAGTACTTTATGTGGAATGTGACATTGTATGGAGCAAGAACATGGACATTACAAAATGAAGAGAAGCGGAATGGAGCGTGAGAAATGGACAGACATAATAAGAAATGAATCTGTGTTGGAAAGAGTGGGTGAAGAAGTAATGATGCTGAAATTGATCAGAAAGAGAAAAAGAAATTGGTTGGGCCACTGGCTGAGAATAAACTGCCTACTGAAAGATGCACTAGAAGGAATGGTGAACGAGAGAAGAGTTCGGGGCAGAAGAAGATATCAGATGATAGACGACATTAAGATATGTGGATCATATGCGGAGACTAAGAGGAAGGCAGAAATTAGGCAAGATTTAATAAAGCTGGATTTGCAGTGAAAGACCTGCCCATGGGCAGAACGTATGTATGTATGTATTGTTGTATGTATGTATGTATGTATTGTTGTATGTATGTATATATGTATGTATGCATGTATATTTAGTATGAATATTATAATAATGTTCAAGTATATTCATCCATACATGATTTACCTTTATACGAGTATAATAATTACCATAAGATATTTTTCCTGGTAACATACAATAATTCATCACTGTGCGAAAAATGCAAAACATTAAAATATTAGTCAATATATTTGAAATGAGGGGGTTCCGGCAAGAAAGTGCCAAGCCACATTTTTGGCCAAATTGAACTAATCATGCCATCTCATGGGAAATAATACATTTAAAATTATGGTGTCAAGAGTTTCTGCAGAAAACCTAACAGATGGCTCTATTATCCGTTGTATATTCTTGCCCTAATACTTCATGCATCTTCTATAACTGCAAGACAATGTCAAGCAACAAAGTAGTTTGGAGAGAATGGTACATAGGAGGAAGCTGAAGTTTTCTAATTAATAAATGATGAAGGAAGTAATTCCATCTCTGATTCTGACTTTCTGAAGAAGAATTAACATCAAAAACTGAAATATAGTTATGTGTTGGTTGGCATTATATTGCCCTCAGAATGTTAAATGTAGATGTGTTGCTTGGACAAAGTACGCATTTCATTTCATAAAAGATGTTTCTAATTGCTTTTTCATTATTTATTTAAAGTAATAATACTGTCCATTAATGTCTAACGTTTTGCTCCTTTTATTACCTTTTGTGAGTCAAGATATTCTTAAATTTAAAATTGTTGCTTGGCATTTTCTTGCCCTAAATTTTTGCAATATGTTGCTTGGCATTCTCTTGTCCTAAATATTTAATATTTATATGAGTGCATTACCATATTATTGAATTGCCATCAAGTAGATTTCTGAGTAGTATAAACATATGAATTAATTTGATTTTTATAATACGATATTTTATTTCTGGAAGAAAAAAATTCATTATTAAAATTTTGTTTCAACTATATCAGTAATACATTTTCTTCAAGATGACAATAGAACTATCTTACCACGAGAAGAAGAAAAAGAGTTAGCTCATGGCAGATCTTCATTCAATAGTCCTGAAAAACAACCTACATTGAGGAAGCGGGTATCTCTTCGGCAGTATTGAGGCCAGTCATATAATAATATCCGTGGTATTTAGCGTCGCTTTTCAAGAACTGGGTTTTGTAGAGTCAAAATTCAACATTGGGCTACAATTGAATTGTAACTTTGCCGAGAGACACCTATCGTCCTCAAGGGTTCACACCTAATTTTTTAACAATTCACTGTAGTAATTTGAGTCAATTTTTACCTGACTAACTCAATTAAGCATCCCTGTAAGTTTTTAGTCTCCTAGAACCAAAAGCACGATTACGTAAGCAGGGAATATGGACCTCAATCGGAGAATGTTAGCCAGTCGTGGCTCTGTTTTCCCCACAAGTACATTGCACTCGTAATTCCCATTCGTAATTTCAAAAGTAATCCATATTCTCTCCGATTAAACATTCATCATAACCTCGGCACGTGCTCGGAAACATCCTTGACCCCTGGAGCATGAATAAGAATTGGAAATCGTCCCCAAGTGTCACGAGTGCTAATACATAAAACTGTCAAACTGCTAACTCCCATCAAAGCAAATGTCCGTCACGACACTCAAAATGTTTATTTCAATACTACTATTTTTACACTGCTATATTTCTCTTTCTACAAAGCCATAAAGCGTCAATTCAGTTACTCTAGTAGTCCAGTGGTTGCCGTATTTGCTCCAAGTCCCAAAGTACGTAGATTTAATCCCGTCAGGTAGGTTTTAGGTGGAAAGAATCTTAATGGCACTTTCATCTCACAAAGTAAAGACATTGTCTTTTATTTATTAAATTTACTACATTAATAACTTAATATAGCTTTGTTTATGACAGTAAAGGCGAACTGTCCAATCAGCTAATACCCCTTCCTAAAATCATTATAATGATAGACGAGGCGTTTAACTGAGAAAATCCAAAATCTCATTGGTACACAGCCTTAAATGAGTAATGAAACACATCGACGTACAGCTTGTGATGCACAAATGTGAAATGTCAATAAATTAAGTCGACAGAACTTGGAAATAACCGAAGATTTGTACTTCCAACTTTAGGGAAAAGTGTCTGTTGTAACTGTCTCTTTACGCGGTGCTTCGTCGCTCTCAGATCCCACCCGGCAGCCAACGATGCATCACTGCTAGCGAGAGGTTCAATGTGATATTTATTATATTATAGATCAAAGACAAAGTACATACAAGTAATCAATTGAACTCTTACATTACACACTTTACAATAATTTTTACACAAAGATATAGTATTATTTAAATAAAATTTCTACAATTTACATATTTAATGAACAATTTTTTTTTGTCTTGCACTTGCTTTTAGTTTTGTGCAAGATTCAACTCATTCTAGTATGTACTTACAATCAGTATTTGTTCACCTTCCTAAGTTGTACTTCACGTTTCAATCTGCAATATGCAGCTAGTATATCTAAATCGTCTCTTATTCTAGTATTTTCCATCCCTCTTTCGCTACAGAAATACTTATACAGTTCATAAAAGCTCTCTCTCTCTCATTTCTTGATTTTATTTCATAGTATTCTTTTGTCGTACCATCAAAAAAGAGGTTCAATGAAATGTTGGTATATTAATATTAAATCTCCAGTACAAATTCAAAACTTTCAGTACGTTAAGTGTGAAGGGGTGGCATTTACCGCTGATAAATCCCCATTGCATTATTATGAATTTTAAGTACGTTTTCCAATTTGCTGGGCAAAAAAATCGCATAGATACCAGTGCTAGGGTGTTTGCCTGTTTTTATGATATAGCCTATTACTTAAAACTGTTTCGTGTTAGGGGAGTTAGGCCTAAAATGACTTACTTGGGTAAAATGACATACTATGTGTTTTGTGAAAACACTGTAAGCTGAGTTTGAATTTACAGCTCTATAGTGCATAGAATCTGGAAACAGTGGTTACATCCAAGTTTTAGCAAGCAAAGGCGCTTTTTGGTGAAGCAGGTGCAACTGAAGGAAAAAACTGCAAGACGATATAATATTGTTGTAGGTATGTTATGTATTTTTTGTTCTTTCAAGCTTCAGATATTAGTGAAATAATGTTCATGACTGAAAACATGAATATTTCCCTCTATAAAAAGCAATACAATATCCAAATTCATAAAGAGGTTAGGTCGTACTAACACTACTTCTTATTCTTCTTCATTCCGGGTAAAATGACATACCACCTATGTCATTTTATCCAAGTGCATGTTTCTGACTGGAAATGAGAAGCCATATATTATGGGCGATAGCGATTTGCAAAATTGGTGTCAAATTTGTTTACAATGGCTGACTAGTGATTACTTCTGTGAAATTATGTAATGTATAGTGGGATCTGTCTCATTCCTCGACTGAATTTTTCGTGAAGCTAACTGATTTTAAAATAGGTGAGATGGGAATTTCTTTAAAATATATAAAACCCTAAAGTTTCTAAAATAAATATGTTTTCAATGTTTATATGCACTGAATTTTGTTACTCTGATTTATCATCTTATGAATGAGCTAGGCTTGGCGAGTCTGAAGTTTACTTGCACCTACTTCACCAAAAAGCGCTTTTGTGGAAAAGATTGTAAAATGAGTTTGGATTTACAGCTCTATAGTGCACAGAATTTGGCAACAGTGATTACACGTCATGTTAGCCTTCCCTCGTCACTGCACCCACCGACTCCAGCCACTTGATGTCTCTTTCTTCGGGCCTTTGAAAACATATGATCAGGCCGTTACAAAGTGGCTGAGGAACCATCCTGGATGGGTGATAACACAGTTTCAAATTGCGGACTTATTTTCTGAAATCTATGGCAAAGCTGCAACCATCACCAATGCATTGGGTGGATTTTCTTCAACAAGAATTTGTCCACTCAATTCGGACATATTTCCTGATCACTTATTTAGTCCTGCAGCGCCCACAGACAGACTTCTAACTAATGCAGTCCCTACAGACGGGCCAAAGGGTGCAACACAGAAGAGCAGTTCAACAATAAGGAATGCAAAAGAACGTATGATAGAGCCATCACCAACAACTGCTCCAGCAGCGGAAACGTCACAAACGAGACCTTCACCTCATGTGACACAGCAAGAGATCTCCCCTATTCCCTCTGGCACTAGATCTGTGGCGAGAAGAAAGAGAACACATGAAGGGTCCCAAATCGAGCATCTCTTTTAATGACCAATTAAAATTAAAGGAAGCTGAAAGAAGCACTGTAGAATAAAGGCATTCAGCAAACAGAGGAAAAACACAGCTTCAGTTTGATATAAGCAATGGGGACCAAGATGAAGAGAGTGACTTCGATGGTGATGTTGAGAACGATGCACCTTGTCTGTACTGCAATGAATTTTACAGCAAATATAAACAAGAAGAAACATGGCTACAATGCAAGAAATGTTTCTCATGGGCACACAATGAATGTGCAAGTGTATCTAAGAGAACAATTTTTTTTTTCGAACTATGTAAAAATTAACTTAAGTGTGTCATTTTACCCTAGTAACTTGGGTAAAATGACATAGTTTGTCTATTTTCAGATATACATTTAAGTTAAAGATTGTCCGTATTTTTCACTTTCTGTTGATCTTAATATATGTGTTAATGTTGTAGTATCAGTTATATATAATTGACCAAAACAAATTTGGTAAGAATGCATATTTTTTTCAAGATTTCCTTAAGGTATGTCATTTTAGGCCTAGTTCCCCTACTGATGCTTTGCCAAACTTCGTTTTATGTTCTCAAAGTGACCCATACAGACCCCTATCTGCCGTAAAACTTTTCAACAAGGTCACTGAAAGACTATCTCGTGCAAGAACGTGTACAATACAAACGTAGAATTACTCTTAAATACAACTTCAATTTCTTACAAATCGCAGAGAATTGATTGGATGCCGCAAGTCCCGATTTCCCTTAGCTTTATATGACAATGCAAGTTTTGGAAATATGTTACTATTCAGTGTTCATCCTCTTGATGTGTCGTAGCCATTGTTGTTGCATTTTTTTATTTTCACAAAGATGTTCGTGGCTATGTCAAATATTCCCATTCTTTTTTCTATTAAAACGAGTGAATTCTAGGTGTTGTCTTAAAAATGCATATTTGTCGCTTCAAACTGCTCTCTATGGTAGAATTAAAAGGCACTAAAAGTGACATTTTTTAATAAAGTGAGTTATACATTTTTTTCTTATATTTTCAATATAGCCTTATCGATTGGTAATGAAAGGAACTACGTGCAACAAGTATGTAGGGAGTAGAGTACAACCTATTCTTTAAAGTTGGTGAAGAAAGTAACTGATTAACTTAGTTCCGTCAATTCCAAGAGTCAACTTAACACTGACTGCATTTACGTGACAAATAAATGAATATGTATCTGCATGGAGTAAATCTTTGTACTCTTTCAAAATTTACTTTGTTAGCTTTACAAGATTTGTTTGAAATTACTTAGGAAAATAGTAGTTTGGAATTAATTCTGAAGAAGCACAGAATCAGTCAGGACTTTCTTGGCAAAGCAAAGGTAAGACTCAAACGGTTTATAAGTTTATAGAAAAATTTTACAACCCCTCACATTTACAAGTTTTCACTTTTGGTCTCAGACTGTTTTCCTGGTAGAGAACATTCGTTCTTTGTTTGCGTTAAGACATTTGGCCTTACAAAAGGAGCTGTAATTTTATGTTTGCAAAATTAACAATAAAGTAATCTCATGTGCTAATTTATTGTATTTTACAATTCATTTTTATATTTCAATATGATTGGTGAATTATTATATACTTATTTAATAATTTATTGTATGCTTAAGTAGAATTCAAAGGAACTAAGTACAATACATTCATTTATTTCTGTCATAACTGTAATAATGAAAATTATGTCTAATCTGTTTAGCATTGTGTCCACTTATTATTTCAGAGGTTGCAATTTAATTTTATGTTTGCAAAAATGACAATAAATTAATCTCTAGTGCTAATTTATTGTCTGGTACTTTCATGTAGAACTGAAAGGAATTAACTACAATGAATTAACGTTTTTGTCTATTTAGGTTAGAGAAAATACAAAATTAATATTCACATTCAATTTTTAATATCAGCAGCCCATTCTCTACCTCTCTGAAAAATAAAATAAACGTAAATATTAAAAAACTAACTTTACGACACTTCCTTTCAATTCACCCAAAACCACACAAAGTGTAGTTAGTTCCTTTCACGACTCACCAATTCTTATATAAAATCCAAGGTTTTTATCCATTGTTAGAGTGGCCTTTGAAATGTCATTGTGTATCTTAATTTTGTGTCAGTTGTCTTCTGTTGAAAAAGTTTATTTTATCATTCCACGTAATTTATTGTATATTTGTGGCTTCATATCTATACCCGTGCTATATTCCGAAATTGTATTCCCTAAGTAAATGACGATAGCCATATCTCTTCCTTTATTTTTTCATCAGTTTCAAATTTAAACTTCTGAAGATCTTCGCCACATATTCCTATTGATTTTATTTAGATGTCGATACGTTTGTAGAGTATTCCATGGCAATTTGATGTAGCTGGTATGCTGCTGTTTGTAGTTCTTATTTGGCGATAATAATTTGATGGTCTGCATTTAGAAGTGTCTTCATAATTTTCTTTTCTTTTAATTTTATACAACCTTTTACCATTGATTTCCATTCATTTATTATTCTAACACTTCAACCGTAGAAACTGTCATCGTCAACTTTTTTTCGGCATGTCCGAATAGCTTAAGTTTCATCCTTTCAATCAGCATGAAATTAATATTATAATTTAAAGCTTATAGTGATAATTTTGAAACAAAAAAGATATACGAACACATTCTTATAGAATTATTTCTTTTATGGCACTATTACCTACATCTATTATTCCGACTGTAACTTTAGCTGCATTGAAAGGATCAATTGCTCTCCTGAAGCATCATCTATATTCGAAATCAAACTAAGTTCATTAGCATTCTTTACTTTTTTGTAACACTTACCTCTCTAAAACTAGGTAGATTTCCACCAATCACAAAATGTATTTACAGCTATGTACTTGTAGGAGTTCCATTGTCAAAACAAAATTAATGGTTCACGGAACTTGTAAACATTTTTATGCTTAAGTACTCTTTGTCTCTTGTGGCAGCTCACGATTAGTGAGAAGATTTCTAAATTAAATTAATCATACACGTCAAACTGAGTTCATAATAACGTCAGATCTACTCCATTATATTGTCACACTTATTTATAACTATTTTTGACTCCAGTCTATGAATGAAAGCTCTAATGGAAGAAGTCAACGTCAATTCAAATTCATTCATTCTTATTAAGAGCGTAACAAAACACAATTGTCGTCCGTTACACCCATAAAATATTACACAACCTGTCGTCCTAGTAAGAATGAAGGCTGACAGTGACATATAAACCACGCCGGCTCTATCTTGCATGTCATTCTTGTATTTGTACATGACTCCTCATGCAACAGCCAACACGTGGGAATAAAGAAGGCTACGGGATATGTTAGCACAGTCCACTAATAAATATCATTCGCAGACAGCCAATAAAAGATCATCATACGCATAATCACCTGTGCTAAGTCCACTATTTTTAGCTTTTATTCCTTTATTCAATTATTTCTTAGTACATTCCGATATCCACTTATTTCTCCATTACCTCTGATATTCACTTACTTCTTCATTCGTTCCGATATTCTTCAATTCCGATATTCACTTTTTTTCCATTCATATCAACATTCACTTCTTCATTCGTTCCCATACTCATATTTTCCATTCGTTCCGATATTCATGTATTTCTTCATTCTTTCCTGTAGTCATTTATTATTTCTATTCATTCCAATATCTAATTAATTCTGTATTTACTCCGGTATTCACTTATTTCTCCATTTATTTCGATATTCATTTATTTCTCCATTAATTTCTATATTCATTTATTTCTCCTTTCATTCCAATATTCAATTATTTCTTCATTCGTTCCCTTATTCACCATATTTCAACATTCGTTCCTATAATCAATTACTTCTTCATTCATTTCTATACTCACCTTTTTCCATTATTTTTTGTATGTACTTATACTTTCTTTATTCCGATATTCAATTATTTCTCCATTCATTCCGACACTCACTTCTTCATTCATTCCCACGTTCACCATATTTCATCATTCGTACTCACATTCTGCACATTTCATTGTTCGTTCCCACATTCATCATATTTCTTAATTCGTTCCGATATTCACTTATTTCTCCATTCGTTCCTATAGTCACTTATTATTCATTCTGATATTTAATTATAATTTATCTTTATTCCGATGTTCACATACTTCTCCATTAATTCCGATATTTACTTATGAGTATTTCTCCATTCATTCCAATATTCAATAATATTATTTCTTCACTCGCTCTCAAATTTACCGTATTTTCTCATTCGTTCCTATATTGATTTATGTCTACATTCATTCTGATAGTAACTTACTTTTCAATTCAATCTCATATTCCCTGTCACAAAGTATTAGGGGCTGCAAGACAAACATTTTTAAAAATAGCTTAACGTACGTACATATACAAGTATACAGTACACTCTGTGGCGAAGATATTGTAATATTAAATTAATTAAACAACAAAATCGTGTTCGAAATCATTTTGTCTTATTTTAAACTTGTGAACATTCCTGTAGCTCTGATGCAACGAGTGGTAATATGAACTAAAGACTGAAAATTTGGGGATATCAAAATAATCTTAGGGTACCAAATGTGGAACAATGGTGAGTAAGTGCGCAAATACTTTTGACGCTAACTCCTGCACATCTGCACCCTGTGAGCTAAACACTACAATACTCAAGTGTCTGTTTTGCAATAGATAAACAATTCGGTTTAAAAATCTGAAGTTTTAAAAGATATTTATCATTTTTGGTTCACAATACCAATATTTTTTATTCAGTTACTAAACAGTAATGATAATTTTTTTGTTTCTGCAATTTGGGTTTTTGTTCCAAAACTCTCAGATAAAACTTTCCAATGACTATTACACTCTTACTACGTCATACTACTTTTGACCAATAAAACGGTACGAAAGGACGTATTTCAACCAATCATGGCTGATTATCGCACAATTTTATCGCGTCCCTAGCATTCGTTTAATTTTATCGCGTCCCTAGCATTTGTTTCTTTCTTTGCCAACATTTGAAACTGCGCTGGTCTGGACGTCAAAAATATATATAAAATTACAAACCACTCCAGTCGATGCACAGCAGTTTCAAATATGACTCGCATTGGCATTCAAGAACAAGAATTAATAAAAATCACTGATCATACCTATGCATCTTCTGAAATCCGATTTACAAATAAATGAAGAGCACCATTCGGAAATCCTGAATAAGTTGAATACACCGTGTAGGCCTAAATCAACGAGTTCCACTTCTATTATGCACACGTCCAATATAACATCAATTGAACCACCAACCACATTCAAATTTGAAAATTGTACATTCAATAATTATTCCTTTTAAAATTATTCGTGTTTATTTGTTATGTCATCGTCGTTAATTAAAACTTTTCTAACACTTGTGTATATTAGTTAGGTTATGTTATAGCTTCTGCTCTGAGAGGATAAAAAGAACTTCTGCTATATGATATTATGGATAGTCACGTATCAGAGATTGTTTAATATTAAGATTTATTGAATAGTAATCATTACAGTGCCTGTATAAAGACACCACTGCCATCTAGCATGCATCTAGTGTAATATTTGTAATGTTGAGATGGTACAATAATACATTTGAAGACAGTTGTATTTTCGTAAGTCAGTTAATATTTTATTGTATTGGAGTACTTCGTTACTTCTAATCTTTATATACTTTCTTCTAATCGTGTAATAGTCAATTAAATCCCACTCGAGTTTTGATTTTCTCTAGATAAATCAAAACGTCTAGTGAGATTACTGTTGACAATTACAGTAGGTGGGACATATTTTTATGAAGAATTCGTTTACTGTCGTAGAAGCAAACCCGTGATTTTAAATATCTGAAACACGGATTCTAGTCTATCGGTTAGATTTTCAAGTTTTATTCTGTATCTTGCCGCTCCAATTCGAAGTTTGACTGGGAGTTCCATATTTCATTACCTGTTCCGTTAGTTTCTTCAGTTTCAATAAAGTCTTTGGCGCATGCAAATTGCACATATTGCCTATCTTCTACAAAACCTATGAGGAACAAATTGTGCACAGATCTTTTTTTTATATACATCTTCAACTAAGATCTTACGTACAGTTTCTTCATCAGCACTGAAGTCTGCCATCATTCTTAAAATCACATAATGTTCAAATTTCTTCACTTTTGTGATAAATCCTTCGTTTCAGTCTGAAACTAGATATCCTGTTCATTAATAATTTGCCAATCTGTCTGACCTCTTCCGAAATGAGCAAGCCAAAGAATAATTCGTGCACGGAATAAACGTTAGTCCCTTTGAAATTCTTGCACCCATATCACAATCTCGGATGCACTTTTACTGATTTTACGTAGACCTTAATGGTAGCAATTTACTCCAATTTGCGACAATAGTCAACATAGACAACATTGCTTATTCAAAAACTGATGAAAGTCGCAAAGCATGTGAATAATACTTTTTTATTCTGTGCCGTAAGGAAGGAATAACTATATTACAACAAAGATAAGACAAGACAGAAAATATCAGTCGTATTGTTCATTCGCCGGGGTGTGTATGCCGTTATGGTGACAATAACTAACATAATTGGTCTCCTAGCTTCACATACCTAAGCCCAGATGAATATCGTATTATACTGATGATGTTAGTAGTGACAGTGATGTTTGTATGTGCGTAACCCGAATGAATGCAATTTTGATGCAATGTTGACAACACTAAAGGGAGGAATTGTTGGCAGTAATTTCGCGGAATTCTATAATCGAAAATGCATTACACTTCCGCGAAAGCATGAATATTTTACTTCGTTATTAATCAAAATCAGCTCCATGCAATTATCCGTGATAAATTCCTAAAATTATATGACAATAGTGCTACCTTTCATCAAACATTGTCCCGCTTTGTTCAACTACTATATAAAGCACATTATTCATTTCAGAGATCCGGACTCACGTCCCATCGAAATTATTGTTAACTTATTCGTGGTGGAATAAGACCATTCTGCTGCAAATTAAACAATAGGGATTTTATTGCGCCCTCTACCATTGTTTCCGTATTTCTCGACTACACCCTTTGACACGGAAAATGGTCGCTCTCTTGTAGCGTGGTTCGGATTAACGCGAGATTCATACGGGGAAATATTAAGCCTCAAACACGCTGCTGCTGCTGCTGCTGTTGCTAATACTAAATTTGAATGACTAAAAGTAATATACTGTATATTTGACTGAATATTTTTGTGATAATTTGATTATAGTAGAAATATCAGTTAACATGACAGATGATGCAGATATTAAGGAGATTGTGTGGATTTGTCTGTAGTAATGTCACGAGAGGTCTGAGATTTCCCCGAGTGACATTTATTAGTACTATTTCGTGAATAAAATAAAAATGTAAATAATATATCCCTAAAATTCGATCACAAAATGTTAATAATTGTATATTTACGAATACTTAACCTATTCAGACATTGTGAAGTTGAAATAGACGAATATCGATTACTGCAATAAAGAAATTCGATGTTATAATTCAGTAATGCCAATTGCGAAAAGCGAAATACAGGTTTAAGAATGTTAATCACATGTACTGCACTTTTCTCTTATTATTATAACATAAATATATTTTCATTATCTGCTGAAATCATAATTTAATTTAAAATGTTATAATATAATTACAGTAACCTGATTAATACATTAATTAAATGAAGAATTGTTGAAAACGCAGTTATCAAATCTGAATGAAGGGATGTAACTTTTTTCAGACAGCCTACAATGGACATGGAATTAGAAGATGAAGATGTAGAGGCAGATGTGGAAGTAGAATTTCGCACTTTATTTAGTACTTCATCGTTACATTACACATTACACCGAAAACTAAGAACTGTGTAATATGTGTGGGGACCGCTATATAGCAATGCGTATGTATTCACAGAGAGACATGTTACTACACAATGAAGCCATCTCTGTATAGATAATTAAAACACGAATTTTATTACGCCATACGAAAGACAGTTGGATCAAAGATCTTGTATATATTACTATACACGGTCTTTGGGTTTGATATGCGATGATGTTACATAAATGTTAACATCTGACTTTCTATTAATTGTTTAATTTAATTCACAAAATACAACTTTATAGGCTACAATTATAGGTTAAGTTACCTGTGGGAGCAGGACCAATGTCAGCTGTGCCTTATTTCGACCGTTACTCAGTGCTACAGGAAAGCATTTTTATAGCTCGACAAAAGCATTCTCGCTGTAGTGTGTAACGGAACTAAAGTTTCATCTACACAGTTCAATATTCCAATCGTATATGCGTGCAATCTGGGAAGAATATTGAAAGAATCAAGTTTAAAAGTTACGTTCAATTAGGATTTTGTGTCTACATGGTGCGCCATTTTGAACGTCGTCTTCACTGCGTAAATATATTAATTAATATTAAATATCAATCTTGCATTCATTGCTTTAAAGTTGAAAGAAAAGTTTAACCGTATAGTTGCATCTTAATGTATTCATGATCATCAATTTACGGGGAAACAGTTGGCAATAACGACTAAACAAAAGAACGACCATGCGATAAATTGATAGCGATACATCTAGCTGCAAAAATTATCGCAAAGTGTGACTGTAATTGGATGGAATTCAAAATTTCATTAAACTTCATTGGTCGAAAATGGAAGGATGTCATATGAACGAAATAGTCTAAATAAATGCTCGCATTGTAATCGTTTTACTTATCTCATTAGAGAGGATAATACTCATTATATCAGTTTTTTCTCTTTTGTTTGTATTGAAACCAGGACAACATGTGGTAATGCTAACTTACGATACACGTAAACAGCATTGGCAAATACCAGAAAAGAATACGATCATGCAAAAAAAAAAATAATAATAAAAAATCATCCCTCAAAATTATTTTTTTTTATTTTATTGGGTTATTTTACGACGCTGTATCAACAGCTCAGGTTATTTAGCGTCTGAATGATATGAAGGTGATAATGCCGGTGAAATGAGTCCGGGGTCCAACACCGAAAGTTACCCAGCATTTGCTCGTATTGGGTTGAGGGAAAACCCCGGAAAAAACTTCAAACATGTAACTTGCCCCGACCGGGATTCGAACCCGGGCTACCTGGTTTCGCGGCCAGACGCTCTCAAAATTATTTTAAGTTTGTACCGAACTATTGTAAATATTTTACTTTATATTATAAAACAAGTTATTTCACTAATAATTTTACATTAATGAAAAATGTGGCGCCAACTTTATTAAAAAGGAAATAATTACACAGACAGCATAATTCGAGATGACAATATAAATATGCACATGTGATAAAACCACCGCAATAAGACTGTAGCCTAAAGCGAAGTAAAGAATAACAAAACAATGAAATAAATTATTATTATTTTTACCCAAATGTGTGTTTTCCTGCAGATATATAAACATTTATACTGCCTCTCTTCCTCACTTAAAATTACGCATTCTTGTCTTCATACTAAACAAAATGTACATAAGGACGGTTATAACTCTTCATGCAACTAGAAGAAGCTCTGAGCCGTATTTTAATTTGCGGTCTGGCACTACCATAAATTAGTCCGCGGCTTAAGTAAGAATTGCACGCTGCAGCAATTCCAACAAACGCCAGTGAGTTCTTCAGGCCATAATAATAAAGAATTCATACAGTTATGTGTGTCACATACACCTTGGGGAAAAGAGCCTCGATGAGTTCGCGTATACAAGAAAGAAACGTGTTCTGCTATGAAAGTCTTCCGTGCAAAACATAAGACGAAATGAAGCTGTGCACCAATATAGGAATAAAACAATAAATCTATGTTACGTTCAGTCTAAGATCGAAAAATCAGCTAGACAAATTCGTAGACACAGAACGCAAATAGCAAATATACATTCAATTTCATCTCTTACGATAACTAGCAGACTACGAACAACATTAAGCGGAATTGAAATCCTACATACATACAAACGTTATTGTCTAAGTAACAAACACAACAGCCATTTTAAATTTCTCGTTAAATTAAATTTAAACATAAATATTGGATAAAAGATTATTGACCTCTCTTGTCCTCGTCATAGTAGCTTTCAATTTTATGTAACAGAATAAAAGTAGCATCATGTTTTTTTAACTAAGGAACTACCTCAATGATGTACAAAACATCAGCCAAAAAAAAAGGAAATACAATGATAGAGATGCAAAGGGCAGCGATAGAAAGGAAACGTTGGACTGCGTGGACAAAAGCACCCCCAACGCTTTAATGCAAAAGGGACAGACAAACAAAGAAGATAATATCCCCCTTCTTTTAATATAATTTTTCAACGCCATGGAAACAACACATTGACAGCTGTTTGGTAAAGACGATTGTAGAAAAACGCATGTTCACAACTATTAGACCTAATACTTTTTTACTTATTGCGGTGGTAAAGTGGCGACACTTTTTGTGCTTATTTCCTTAATTTTTGATTTTATTATGGGTTTTTATTCTCCTTGTCTTCACCCAACTGGCGAAGAAGAAACTGCCTACTGAAGAATGCACTGGAAGGAATGGTAACGGAAGAAAAGTTCAGGGCAGAAGGAGATATCAGATAGACAACATTAAGATATATAGTCGACCTGGTTGGCGAGTTGGTATAGCGCTGGCCTTCTATGGCCAAGGTTGCGGGTTCGATCCCGGGTCAGGTCGATGGCATTTAAATGTGCTTAAATGCGACAGGCTAATGTCAGAAGATTTACTGCATCAAGCAAAGACAAGCAAAAAAACGAGGGCACAGCTGCAAACCAAAACAAGGTCCCTGCTCCAAAAGTAAACAGTCAGACTTCTGATGAAACAGAATGGATCACGGTGGGAAAGAATGGATCAACGAGAAAGAATAAAAAAATTGTAGTCGGGAACAAATCAATTCCCAATGATAAAGGACTAAAAACGGTTCCCAAAAAAGGATATCTATTTGTATCTAGACTAGATCCTACTACCACAGTGGATAGCTTGGAATCATTTGTGAAAGAAAGTTTCCCGGAGGCACAATGCGAGCCCCTGAAATCAAAATTTCCTAATTCATATGCATCTTTCAAAATTACAATTAACTCCGATAATATTGTTCGAGCTTTGGACACTAATATCTGGCCTCAAGGGGTTCTGGTCACTAGGTTTTTTCAAAAGAGACGCCCCCAAACACAAACTACATGAAAACCAATTCCAGATCGTTAAACAATGACAAAAGTGAAAAAACAATAAATGTTTTATATCTTAATATACAGGGCTTGAATAACAAAATTAATCTCCTGGAAACTTTTTTCAACTTAGACATCTATTCATTTTTATGTTTTACGGAGCATTGGTTGCGTGATTATAATATTGACTATATAAATTTCGATGGTTTTAAATTAGGTGATTATTTTAAAAGATCCAAGCATATTCATGGAGGATCGGCTATTTTTGTTAAAAGCAACTTAGAATTCAAACCAATGGAATTAAATGAATTAAAAATAGAATTTCACTTCGAATGTTCAGGAGTAATGACTGATTCATTTAAATTGATAATTATTTGCATTTATAGATCTCCTAGCGGTTCTTCAAATATTTTTAATACAACTCGAAAAGCTTCTACAAATACTCACAAAATGGCACAATTACACAGTAGTAATCGGAGGAGACGTAAACTCTGACTTTGATGTCTTAACAGATAAAACAACCGTACTTGACCTATTAAATCTGTTAAGGCAATATAATTTCTATCCAGGAAATTATACTCCTACGAGAGGAAAAGCTTGCCTCGATAACATTTTTATAAATAGTCAGCAGGAAACATACAACATTCTGGTAAATAACTTCCCATATTCAGACCATTCTGCTCTTACATTGAAATTACATATTCAATTGAGAAACTAATATAAACAACCTCAAATGGTTAAAAAACGTTTTTTTACCACGGAAAGAGTAATGGAATTCTGTTATAATATAAACAATATTGATTGGGAATCCCTCTTTAATGTAAAGACCCAATAGCTGCTCAAATTTTTAATACATTTTTTAATTTATTATTAGAACATTTTAATTTAACTTTCCCAATCAAGCAAGTAAAACTGAATAAAAGTAAAAAACAACCAAACAAATGGTATTCAGAAGAATTAAAACAGATGAAAACCCAACTACTAATACTACATCACATCAATAATGTGTCAGATCTGCCCATGGCTAAAAATAAATTAAATTAATTTAAGAAACAGTACAGAAGTCAATTAACTCAAGCAAAACTGGATTATAATACCAAATTAATCGTAAACTCCGATAACAAGTGTAAAACTGCCTGGAATCTCATAAATAGAGAAAGATCCAGTAACACTCAAAATCATACAAAGAATCATAATATATCGCCGGAAGAGTTCAATGAATTTTTCATTGACTCAGTGGACATAATCAAATCCAGAATTCAACGCTCTGAACTATCTCCAATGGATATACTAAACAGAAATGACAAAATCTCCTGTACTTTTAAATGGAAAGATGTCACCACCGAGCAGGTATGGGATACAATAAATACCTTAAAAAAATCAAATTCAAAAGACGTTTATGATATGTCAAATGATTTTTTAAAAAAAGTTAAAAATTCCATATATATTCGTCTAACACATATGATCAATATTTGTCTACAACAAGGCATATTTCCCGATCAACTAAAAATTTCGAAAGTAATCCCAATATATAAAAAAGGCAATAGAACAAGTCCAAGTAGTTACAGGCCAATCTCTATCATTCCTGCGTTATCTAAGGTATTTGAATATGTAATTTTCACTCAAATTTATGATTATTTTTAAAATTCAAATCTCTTTAGTACTAACCAATTTGGCTTTAGGAAAAGTAAATCAACAAATGATGCAATTGAGCTTTTAATAACGGAAATTTTAAGAAATTTTGAAAATAGGTCACCAGTTAATGCTACATTCTGCGATCTCACTAAAGCTTTCGATTGTGTTGATTATAATTTAATTTTATCACAATTAGAATTTTATGGCATTCGAGGGAACACAATAAATATTTTTAAAACCTATCTTCATGGGAGAAGTCAATTAGTTGCTATAGGTGAAAATTGGTCAAGTATCACCACTACACATTATGGGGTTCCTCAAGGGTCAATAATTGGTCCCCTATTACTTTCAATAGCAATAAATGATCTTCCAGAATTAATTAAAGCAATAACAATTATGTATGCAGATGACACTACTTTCCTATGTTCTTCCTCTGCTCTAAATCAATTACATGCTCTCAACAACGACACTCTATCACAGATGGCTTTATGGTTTGAATCTAATGGCTTCTTGCTTAATCAAGAAAAAACCATCAACTTAACTTTTAGCCTAAACTATCTAATAAATAAGGACAACAAACTCAACTACACAAAATTTCTGGGACTTTTTATAGACTCCAGTTTAACATGGGATAAGCACATCGAGAACATATGCACAAAGCTATCAAGAGTTTTATATTTGCTAAAGAAATTATCTACTTGCATTTCTCAAAATTATTTAAGATGTGCCTACTTTTCTTTCCTTCAGTCGATAATTCGATATGCCCTAATTTTCTGGGCAAATGGAACCAAAATTGGAAGCGTCTTGATTTTACAAAAGAAGGCCATTAGAATTTTATGTAAATCAAATTATCTGGAACATTGTCGGCCACTTTTCAGACAATCACGGATTTTAACAATCATAAATCTGTATATATATATATATATATATATATATATATATATATATATATATATATATATATATATATATATGATCTAGTACTTTACACTAGACAAAATATCGACAATTACTCATTAGTGGCCAATATACATGATCATGAAATTAGAAATAGTGAACAAATTAATATTCCATATTGTAGATTACACAAGAGCAACACAAACTTTTTAATTATGGGGATGAAATTATATAATAAGCTTCCAAGTCAATATTATAAATTACCAATCAATAGTTTCAAAACTAGATTTTACAATTGGTTATTAAATAATCCCTTTTATTCTGTTGCTGAGTTTTTCAACACAAATTTGTATGACATTGTATTTTAATAAATAAGTTTTAATTGCAATTTAGTTAGTTTTCTACAATTTAAAAGTTTAAAATTATTTCATGTTTTCATTGTATTACTTAAATTTTACTGTTTCTGTTATTAGTGTTTTTGTAAATGTATTTGTATGTCTTTTTTTCAATGTATTCTGACGAAGCCTAAAGCTCTATGTCTAATGGCCAAATAAATTGAATTGAATTGAATTGAATTAAAAGAACCCCTGCGGGACAAAATTCGGCGACGCTGATATAACCTCTACAGTTGCGAGCGTCGTTAAATAAAATATAACATTTTTAAGATATATATTGATCATAATATGAGACTAAGAGGAAGTCGGAAAATTGAAAAGATTGGAGAATGTTGGATTTGCAGTGAAACACCTGTCCTTGGAGAGAACACTCTGGATGGATGGATGGATGGATGGATGGATGGATGGATGGATGGATGGATGGATGAATGGATGGATGAATATACAGGCCTACACCGAACTTCGGTGGTTGCTTTGAACAGCCTTTCGGTCCGTGTCAATGTATTACTGTTTGAATGAGAATTGAGTGTAAAATATGAGAAATTTCTTGTTTTGCTTCACTCCCTCAAGAACAAGGCCATTAGAAGAACAAAGGTTTCTTTTTTTTCTCTAGTTGCAGTGAGTTTATTTACATACAGCAAATTGCTTTGTGTCTAGTACTGCAGACGCCGGAGTGATGACAGTTTTTAAATACAGAGCATTATTAATAGGTGTTGTTTTAATACGTTCACTTCAGAAATGAAGCCACATGCTATAAAAACCTCCTTTGAAACAAAGAGAATTTTTGTGCAACTAGATCTGCAACGTTTCATTTTTCTGTAACATGCAGTTGCCGAAAAATTCAGGATCGGTTCATTATAAGAGGCCTGTCAAAATATATTTTCAATTACCTTATTCGTCTTCAAACGCTACACGAGGAGAAGACTTTGGATTATTCAGGAGAGACGTAGTTTTGACCTTTTCCATTATTTGTGGAGTATATAAAAAGCCATCGGAAACTAGATCAGCCTCATCTTCAGACGAACAAGATGGTAATGTTACTCGCAGAGTTCATTAAAATAGCACGATACACTTTATTTCCCGATTAATGTGAATAGAAGACAGAATATTTATGTAAATTAACAGAAACTTGTAAGAGAATCCAAAGTACTAGTCTCAAATAAAACAACTTCACTCAAAACTATGTAACTAATGTTTTGAAAACACAGTTTAAATTGATAAGTACAGACGAATCTATGTACCATATATGAAAATAATACATTAAAAATCAGTCGGATAAAAATAATAAAATATATACAGTGTGATTCACGAGGGAAGATAAAAAAATTTAGTATATGATATCTTAGATCATTTTGAGTGAAAAAGTTCATATGAACATAGATCCGTTTTTTTAACGATGGCGTAGCTAGGTGCATTTTTTTGGTAAAACGTCTCGCCCCAATGTGAATCAGACGTTACCATATGCTGCTGACGTGAGAACGTGAGACAAGGTCACCGATCGCAATGAATGACATAACATTGGAATCTGCATTGTGAGCGATGTAGATAAGAGAAACAAACCGGGTGGTGGGGCATTACAATGTCCAATCGCTTGCCCTTGTCTGATGGAATGACACAGAACCAGCACATTATACAGGTACAGTTATCGGAAGTGTTAAGTTGTGTTTTTCAAGATGCCTTATAAATTTTCGACTACGGAATACGCCGATATTGTGTATGTTTACGGTTTGTGTGATGGAAGTTCCTTGCGTGGCGTCGCTGAATATGAACGTCGCTTTTCGACGAAGGGTACCATAAAGAAGAGTATTTACTGTCTATGGGATTGGATGAAAGACTTGGTATAGCAAAGGAAGGGGAAAACGAGAGAGGCGCTAATCGACTATATTTTGGATGCGGTATAAAGAACAGCCACAAGCAACTCTCCCGCGCGATGAGCGCGATTCACGCCCGAGCGCAAAAATGCATTGAAGCAGAAGGAAGTACCTTTGAAAATGTGTGAAAACATCGACCCCGACTTCTATAATATTATGTATGTCTGCATACGTGAATATAAAATTTAAATTTATCCGTTATCTGCCTCTAAATGCGAGTTAGTACAATGGAACCTCAGAGGTTTTTATGAAATCAACCATTCGAAAACGTACCCAGATTCATATGAACTTTTGACTCAGAATGACTTCAGAATTCACATCCTAAATTTTTTACATTTCCTCGTGAATCACCCTGTATATATCAACAGAGGGGGGATCCAAAGAGGATACAAATTGTCTTGTATGGAAAGAACATTATGGAGGTTTGCCACCAAGAGTGCCTTGTATTATCGCGTGCATGAAAGTTGCACGGAGAAGTTTCCTCTTATGAATCGCGTCCTCACCCGAAAAGAACTTTGACAAAATTTACTGCTCAAGAGACCGGCCAGTTTCATTTCGACCAAATGTACAAGTAATTATAAAGACATTACTGTGGTTCATCTGTATGGGTATAATGGACTAAATTAATGGAACGGAATTGTTTTGTTCACAATTTTG